>NC_133027.1:82465000-82784642 GCF_048771995.1 Taeniopygia guttata
AAGCACTTAGGAGTGGAAATGTTCAGACTTGCTTTACTTAAATAACGTGTTTTGGAAGGTGTATTTTTCAGACCTAATCCAATCTCTTAACAGGTAAAGGTTTGAAGAAATGGCAGTGTGTTCCATAATTGTCCACTAAGGCTTCTTGCTCCAGCTACTAAACCACCGTAATGTATTGGCCTGTGTCAGGGGCAAGGTATTGAATCACTTCTGTACTATGTTAGGTTGCTTGCTGACCTTGCTTTTCGTGGTAACTGCATTAGGGGAAAGAAAAAAAAAAGCAACAAATCACCAACCAAAGAACAAATCCACAAAGCACTGCAGCTGCTCTGATTAGTCCTGGTAGTTGAGGATTTTAAGCTGGTGAAGAGCAAGGTCTGTGGAAAGATAGTGTGGCTCCTAGAGGAGAAATGTCTTACTGATAAACATGGAGATGTGCAGCTATTGTCTTTTCATGCTGAGTGGTCAGGCAGAGCACTTGCTGCTTCTTCCCTTTGTAAGGGGAAAGAATGTGTGGAGTTTGGCCTCTCCACATTGCAGTCTTGTTGTGGACTTTGGTCTGTGAGATGTCTGAAAGGCAGGGCTTTAAGGCTGTTCGAGTTCTGGTAGGTTGTAGCATGAGCCTGGATGTACTAATGTCTGTGAAGACAGTTTGTGTCCTGTACTCATGTCCAATCTGTTGAGGATCGGGAGAATCATCAGTGCTGCAAGTAGGTATAAATTCAATTTGATGCACAGGCTAATAAAGATGGGTGGCAGTG
The DNA here is from genome assembly GCF_048771995.1 of Taeniopygia guttata. Taxonomy (NCBI): domain Eukaryota; kingdom Metazoa; phylum Chordata; class Aves; order Passeriformes; family Estrildidae; genus Taeniopygia; species Taeniopygia guttata. The sequence goes on from NC_133027.1 coordinate 82,465,762, forward strand.
GCATGAAGATATGTATAAAAAGCTGTGTGTTTGTAATGTTTGCATAAATGCAAGGGGAACTGAAAGAAAGTGTCAGTGTATTTTCAGAGACAGAAGCACAAGATCCCTGTATGGGTCCTATGGGCGTCTTTGGGAACAACATGTGCTTTAGGGCACGTGTCTTTAACCCTTTTGTGGCAGGGCTAACAGCTGAGAATAAACAATTACTGACTTTCACAGAAGTTTTGTATTGCTGTTAAAGTAAAATGGTCAGGATTGGAAAGTAGGTTTTCCTGCAAGGCTTAGACGGATTTTTAGGCAGAGAGTATCTGACCAGCTTCTGGTGTCAAGAGAAAACTGGTTTCAATTTTTGATTTCTTAAGGGTTAGGAAATTCAGACGTGGAAGTCCCACAGTGATTTCTGTGTCTTTGGTTGAGTTCTCTCTTTGTATTTTAGCTCTGTGATAAAGCTGGCTTTGGGAATGTTGTAGGAGTCATAACTGGATTTTCTTACTCTCGTGTTTAAAGTCTCAGTTGTCCAGCTGTGTTAATGTAGCACTCATGCACAAATGATTCTGAAATCAAAAGGGACAGATGAGGTAGTCTCTCTAGTTATTGAGGAATTACGCATAGGCTCATAAAAAGCCTTAGGCGAGTTTTGCTTTATAGCATTTCTTTCAAAAGAATATAAGTTATTTTCCCAAGGTAATAATTAGATAATTGTTGTGGCTGTAAGGTTTTTGACCATTATTTTGGCATATGCTACTCAGAGTAACTGGTTTTGGACCTGCATATGTCTTACTTCACAAGCTCTCTGCAATTCTCAAAGATGCCTTGCTGCTCTGTCTCCTACATCAGATTTCTTCCTGCAGCTTTAGTGTTCATTAGTGATGACTCTGCTGCTGCACAACTGGAAGATTAAAAATATTCTAGGGAGATGAGTTGAAATCTGGTGTGTCTCACAACTGAATAGTGATTGCAGTTAAAGCTACTGTTCTGGGTATTTTTCCCCTTGAGTATTAATATTTTTTTCATTATGAAGAACTCTTCTCCCTCCTCTTTTATCTTTAGGAGATTTGTACCCAGTGTATTGTATGAAAAGCATTTTCAAATGGAGGAAGAAAGTGAAAAATGACAGGATTTTTGTGCTTAAAATTAAGTTGTCTTGAGTAACCTTCCTTGAGAACGGACTTCAAGCTTACATCCTGCCTTTAAGTGCATTTAGTTTTCTAAGCAGAACGTGTTTTGTGCACTAAAGTATGGAAAATATCTTTATTTCCCTTTTAAAATTGCTTACAGTACAGTTATGTGAGTACTGGGAAATGAAAACTTTGCTCAGAAGGTTTTTCTCAGGTAACTGCATTTTGCTAGAGATACACTCTGTTATTAGATGTCTGTGTAGGCACTCAATCCAATTTCTTCTACAACTGATGTGGAGGGTCATTTTTGGCAAATGTCTCATACCAGTTTGGTTTTACTCCTGAAAGCAAATCACCCTTGCTGGCCTGCAGAATTTTGGTAGATTCTACTTATAAGTGTATTCATTTTCCCATGATTAGATGATGCCTTTGCAAATAGATCCCCAGGTTTATCTGAAATGGCTGTAACAGAATTCAGTGTCGTCAAGGCCCCAGCTGGATGGGGCTGTATTACTGTGCAGCTCCAGTGATGATTTACTGCCTGACTGACAACTCACAATATAAACATTAGTCCAAGCATGATCTTGTCCCAAAACCCCGCCTACGCAGGGAGCCAGGAGTCTTCCTGCCACGCGCCATAAATCGTTTATGGTTTGCTCATGCCCGTACATTTGAAAAGCAGCTGTGGAGTGGGGATTAGCAGTTTGCAGAAGGCCCGTGCGGGGCTAAATTAGGGTCTCTTGCTCTGATGGTGAATACCAGTATTGGAATAGCAGGAGTGCTTCTCAGCAGTGGAAGGCAATTTACTCTGGGAATGGGGGTGGGTACAGGGTATCTGTGAGGGTACTGCAGCCAGGAGAGAGTGTTGGATTGCAGTGCTCCAGTTTGAGCTTTGATGCCTGATTGATAGCTGCCTAGCACTGTGTGGGGTTGAACAAGTCATGGTTAGTTCTGTGGGATTAACATTTTATTTATATATTTATTATTTCTGTGCAATTTACACATATATATAGAGACACAAAATGTAAGCATACTTCTGTCTCCTAGGAGCTGAAGGATGATAGAGTTTTTCAGTGGTTTTTTTTTACAGTGTGAAGAATGATTTCCCTTTTGCTAGCCCACGGTAGCAGAATCAAATTATATGCAAGGCCATTTGGGGCTTCACAACTAATTTTAAGCTTTTATAAGAACTTTTACTGTGCCACTTGGATTTATTACAGCTTTGCAACTTCAGCTCCCAAAGGAAAACTATTTTTGTGCTGGCTGCAATAATTTAAATTACCTCCTAGAGCTTCTAATGACTAACTTGTGTTTATGGTGAAAGCTTCCATTTATCCAAACCCTGAAAGCACAATCTGTTTAGTAGTATAACTCTGAATGTATTGATGCTTTCTATCAATGGCAAGTACATCGGAGCCTAAAGTCAATTGGTACCTTCAAGTCTTCCTGTAATAAAGAGAATATGCAAGTTTTTCTGTACAAATGGGAGGAGACAGTACAGTTCAGAGATCTGTGTGCTGGCTGAAGGTCCAGCTGCTGAGTAAAGCAGATATAAGTAGATCATTTGCAGCTGGGTTGGTTGCTCATTAAGGAAGCCTTTCTTGGGTGGGTTGGGTAAGAATCCAGATGGAATGTGTCAGCAGTGTGTCCCTTCTAGATGCATAAGCTGAACATGAGTGCTTCCAGACTGTACCATGAGCATCCATGGGGCCACAGGCAAAGACAGTGGGCTCTGGGTAAAGCAGGTGATCGTTTCCAATACGGCACAATTAGGAGACTTCATACTATTTTATTGAAGCTTCTGCATGGGCTTCTCTCTCAAATGTTCCATGTTCCTGGAGCTTTCTGCTGTGCTTGTTTCTGTTGGAGATTTGGGGAGAGTAGCTGGAGGGGCTGATCCTAGGCTTATTTTTCTTACTGCTTTTGGTGAAAGGCTCCATCTGCTGAGATGGAGGCCAGATAGCACCAAATATATTTGTGGCTGTTTGTGTGGGCATTTTGAGATTTGGAAGGCACTTTGCTGATGAGCTGTAGGTCATTTCATGTCAGATTGGCTGAGTTTCCATTGAGCTGGTTCTTTGTTGCGGCAATGCATATGTTTGGGGATCCCTATTACCTATCTCAGATGGAGAGGGCTTTCTTCCTCTTCACTACCTCCTCTCTCCCCACAAGAAAAAATCATCACCTGGAGAGCTGTTAACCTCCAGATTGAATTAGATGTTTTGCTGTTACTTATGTAGACCTTTCAGATACATACTGAGCTTAGGGAGGGGCGTGGATATGTTATCGTATTTTGAGCTTTCCCTCCTTTTCTGTGTTGTTGATAATGAAGTTGGAATTCACCCTTCCCTTTCCCTGGGAACTGATGCAAAGGAATTGCTGTCACCCAGAGTAAAGCTCAGTCCACTTTGCCTCGAGGCCCTGCCTCTCCAAGTTAGGACTTTGCCTGACTTCTACGGGCAACAGTTTGTTTATGAGCTTTTGTTACCTGAATCTTGTGGTGTGGGTCTGAGGGGTACTACTGTTCAGGGCACTGGAAATCTCAACTCAGCCAGGATAGGGAAGGGGAGGGATAGAGTTAGTACAGTTAACTCATCCCCCTCCCCCCCCCCTCCTTTCTTCCCTGTTTCCTCACCTGCCCAGCTGTGTAGTAGGTTAGCAGTACGTGTCTGTTCTTATTCTTATGAAAGTAGACTTTGTTCTCTGAAGACTGCTAATCATGCCCCATGGGGGTGTAATCAGTTATAAAGTATTTAATACAGTGCAGGCGGGAACAGGCTGCCTGGCCGGGCCGGCAGATTGCAACACTACAATTATAAAGGGCCCCTTTCCCCCACTCACCCACCCACCGGTGGCAGGATGAGGGTACCGTGAAACAGTATTGAGTCTATGAAAAGTAAAGGTGTAGTGGGGGAAGGGAGAGGAGAGGCTGTAGAGGCAGCTCCTATTCTGGGAAACAGGCAGACCTACATTCTGTGAGAGCTGCAGCCATTGCAGGTTGCACTGTTGAGACTTGTGGAGTTTGGGTGCTGTCACCATGGAAGGGGATTGCACAGGGATGGCCCTTGGCAATGTGTAGAACAGCAGGGGCTTCTGTCCTGTCTGAAATGGGTTTTCTGTTGGTGCTTGGGGTTGGAGAGGTATGGAGTGGTTAAAAGCCCATTCTCCTGCTTGCAGTGATTTATACACCTAATCTGTAAATCCTGCCAGACTTTGGATATAAATCTATTGGTAAATTTGCCTTTCATGCCTCATTCTTCCAAGTACTGGAGCTACTGAAGCTTATGGAGGGAACAGGTAGCCTGAGGCCTTGAATTTCAACAGGCAATAGAAAGTCTACTGGACCTCAGTCTGGTCTGTTCTTGTTACTTAATATCAGATCATTTCCCTCTGTGAGGGCCTTGAAATGCACATGTGGGGTGTGGAGCAGCTGTGCCGCAAGCCTTATAAATCATCCCTGCTCCAGCAGCCTGCTAGATGCATCGGTATGTCTCTGGAGTTTATGGCTACATTGACCTTTCACTTTTGAGGTTCCCTAGAGGTTACAGTGTTTCAGCTCTTAATTGGTTCTCTCTGAATTTTCTGACACTGTTTTGTGTCTGTTACTTTCAAGTCGGGTATATTTTTGCTGCAGTGCTCTTCAGAGTGTTGGTTTTCCTGTTTGGTGCTGAGAGAGCACTGGTTGTTGAGTCTCAGAGTTAGTCCTTAGCACTGGGATGGATTTTTAAGGTTTTCAGGAGTGGGTTGTTGTTTAGTTATGTTGCACAGAGTAAGTGCAGATTTACAATGTGGGGAGTTCACAATACAGACTTGAGAATTCTGCTGACAGTTTCGCATCTGAGGCATCCCTCAGAGTAACTTCATATTTGAGAATGTGAATTCTTTGGAAAGCTTTAGGATTTGTAGGAGTGCCACATGAGGGAGGGTTAATGTTTTTTCTGACTAGAGCACAGAGTCTCTTTGCAACTCTAAAATGATGAGGTTCTGAGATAAGAGGTTACCTGGTGTCTTGGGTGTTTGTACATTAAGTTTTTCTTCTCTTGATCACTGAAACGACCCAGTGTCAGTGCTGTAGTGGAAGAATGTTGTGAAGTGAAGGTCAGATCTGTGTGTGTGGGCAGTGGAGACAAGCATTTACAGAACAATTTTTGGGGTAATGAGGAAGTCCCTCCGTCCCAGAAAAGCTACTTGAATTAAGGTAGGATGGTTTTCTAGGGCTAGAGAAAGACCTGGATCCTTCCAAGCATCCCTGTTGCCCAAAGTCAACTTCTTATTCAGCCCTGCCCCATCAGCACAAAAGGTCTTAGTGTTATATTTACCCCTTGTCTTAAAGGAAGAGTCAGGGAAATTCCCTTCCCAGGCTAGTGCACAAAGCTGTTCCTGCCCTGGACTGTGGCTACTTTCCAGCCTGGGTGGCAGCTCCTTCTCCCTGTGGCTTTCGTGCCCAATCGAGAACTCTCCTCCTTTGCTCCGTTTCTCTTGTCCCTTTGGATCAAGAAGTTGCCTGGAGAACTTGACCCTCACACAAATGAATCGGGGCTGAAGCTGTCGTAGGGGTCCTGACGGTGGCCGCGCAAGCAGTGTGGAGAGGGAGCATGGTGGGTGTGTGGGCTTGCTACTTGTTTTCCTTCTCTGCCTGATGAGGAATGCAATGTGTTTGCCTTCCTTGGCCTGTGGTTGCAGCCGCATTCCTGCAGTGGGAGTCAGCACGGCGGGCGGCGTGCTGTTCATGCCCCGTGGCTACATGCTTTCAGCTCCACATCAAAGGTGTATTTAGTGTGTAGCTTGTGCCATTCCTGGCCACACCTGGTGGCCTGCAGGCATGCAGGAGGTGGAGTCTGGCTGTGTTTGCAGATGGCATTCAGGGTTCAGACTTCTTGCTTGTGGAAAGGCTGGAGCTGAATCCATGCTAAACAACCCCAGGAATGCACCGGGAGAGCTGAGCGGCACAGTCACTCCAGGGGCATGTCCTAGCAGCAATGTTTCCTTTATAGCTGCAGCAAAATAACTCATGCCTACTTTTCCAAAGGAACTGACTGTTTGCTTGGGTGTGTTGTACGGTTTAATTTACACCGATAAGGCAAATTAAGGTTGGCTTTTCCCCCCTGCAGCCTGTGTGCTCTTGGCAATCAGTAGATGATTGAGTGGTTTGTGCCATCCAGCTCTTCTCAGTACATGAGATATCTGCCTGGCTCTGGGATTTAACCTGGGCAGGAGTGCTTCCCCCAGTCGGCACGTAAATATCTGTTCCAACTTCTTCTGGAAAATCTTTCCTTTTCTAGCTGGTACCCCAAGAACTGAGGACAAGTTTGCTGAAAGATGGCAGATCAGGATGTAGCTGTTATTTTGGGATCCTTGATATGATATCTATTTTGAGAAATGGTCACTAGTTTGCTATGCACCCATCATGCAAGCCATCCTTGTCCTCTGTACAACTCTTTCATTTGCCTGGCACAGGGAAACATGATCCTGTTTGGTAGCATCACTATAGGCAGCCCATAGGCAAGGCTTGTGGAAGTAACAGCAGACCATCTTCTCTGTTCTGGGTAAGCCCTGGGCTGTTCATTACCCCGTTTGCTTGGATCTTTTGCAGTTTCCCTTTTGGCAAATTCTAGTAGCCTGAAATTCTGTGACCTGCCAGTCACTTCCGTATTGAAGTTAGTCTTTTGCAGAGGACCTCCTTACTGCCATCCTTAGACAGTAGCAGGAATTAAATAATTTGCTCTCAGAGGTTCTCTGGCTTTATAGCTTAGTTTTTGCTTTTTAGCTGTCGCCACACTTGCCACGTGAGTCACTGCAGAGCTTGCTGCAAACAGGTCCATGCCACCCTCTCTCCAGAAGGCTGTATCACTTTTCAAAGCAGGATCTCAGTGATAGGTGTTTAAGGGAATGCTACTTGTTCCAAGGCTCTTAGCATTACAAAACAGTTGGAAATTATTCACATTGGACTCTCTTCTCTTTTGGTTTCATGTAAAGTGTGCATTTCATGTCAAACTAGTTGCCACTGACTCCATACATGACTATCAGGACTTGGATGCTGAGAGAGTGTGTTGCCTGAATCTTCATTTTTCTTCCTCTGTTCTGTAGTGGCAGACTGGACGATATGCCCTGCAGCAACGGGAGGTGGTAGCAAAATATAAGTAAGTCTAAAATTGGATTTTGTGGCAGGTTACTGACAGAGCATTTTAAGTGTGTATCATCATTGCCATACTGGCTCTTTCAGCTTTGTCATGCAATATGGGCTATGGCTGCAAAGATGGAGGTCTTGTTTTGGATTACATACTGCTTCTGCTGACATTTTACAGTTGCCAGGAAAGGAGTGAGGGAATAAGAATGACATGGATGTGGTGTTGGCCAAGGAGGAAGTACAGCTGATTATTGGCCTTTTTCCATCCTGTTGGTGAGTTTTAATATGTTGTGGAGAGAAAGTCACTAACTCCTTGTTTTGGCTTCCCTGCTCTGAACTTCAAGACTGTAGGAATCCAGGCCTCTGTGCTCCTGTATCTGGGCAATGTGTTCCTCTGGCTAGAGCTGTAACCATCGCAAGCAGCTAGATCTCCCTCTGGTGGAATAGAGAGTAGACGGCACTGCTACGGCTGGACGGTAAAACTGGGAATTGGTCTGATCCTGGGCACATTGAGCAGATGTGGGGTTTGTCCAGTTGAGACATTCCTTAGTCCAGAGTCACAGACTCAGCAGAGCCGCACTCATGCAGCTGCATGAAGCTGAAGGCGTGAGTGAACAGCTCACTGTTGATACTGAGCAAACACCTTGTCTGTGCAACATCTGCCTGGCTATATGCTGGCATTGCTCCATGGTCTTTGCCCTTAGATGAGCTGTGAGCTACTAGCTCTTTGTGTTCTCGTCTAACACTTGACCAAAAAAAGGTACCTGGAATGTGGTGGCTTGCTTTCTTTAAGGTATCTGGGGTTTATTAGTCCTCAGTTTGAGCTCCTTTGAGGATAGATGATTTCACTTGTAGCTCAACTATTTTGCATTCCCTGCTTGTTCTCTGAAGAGCTGCATAGGGTTTACTTATGGAAGATCTACAGGAGGGAGCCCAGTGTAGGGGAGGAGCTTGTGTGTTTAGCACGACTAGAAAGGAGTGGTTTTCCTTAACCTTAGAATAATTAATGGACTTATGCTATCCCAAAAGACAACAGTGGTAAAGGCATTTCAGTTTTACAAGAGCAATGCCAGGCAGGGGATGTGATGTAGACTGGAGAAGCTGACCTTGTGGTAAAACTTGTGATGAAAGAAAGTGATGGGCCTTTCCTGCAATTGCCCCTTGAGACAATCGGTGCTCATAATTAGCTCCAGCTGAAGAACAGCACTGGTGCTAGCAGTGATGACAGATGTGGAAGGAGGTAGTTAATGGGAGCTCTCTCTGACTCATGCCACAAAGAGAAGTTGTGTCTGGAGGAAGTGCTGAAGCAGCCCAGCTTGGTCACAAGTGGGGAATCTGTGGTTATCCCCCTCCAAGGGAGGAAGGTGAACCTAGGAGGTACAATACAGTATATAAAGAAGGACAAGCAGTGCAGTCCATGACTGCTGGTGAGAGGCAGCCTCCCTGTGCAGGGCAGGGGGTGGAGGTGTGAGTCCCCTCTGCTGTGGCTGGGATCCTGCTGTTAAAGGACTGACTGGAGCCCAGGGGAATAGGGAGAGAGGAGCCCTAGTCAGTTGCGTGCTTTACACAGGTCATCAGTGAAAGATAGATGGGTGGATCTGTTTGTTTTTCCTAAACTGGATTAAGCCATGTTGCTTTTCTGTGACTGAACTCAGAATGAAGTCTCTCAGTAATTCAGTGGTGCCGAAGACTAAGAGAATCATTAAAAAAAACCCAACCAAAACCAAAAAACCCAAACCAAACAAATGAGGCAAACTGAAGTAGATTAACTACAGGACCACACCAGAGAAAAGAGAGAAGATGCTCCAGGGTTACATGCTGCTTCAGGAGCCATGCTGCTGTATTGTTTACAGAATTGAGACAAGTTTTGTGCCTATTCCTGCTCCTGGCTCTAAATATGCTAGGCCAAAAGCATGGATTTGAAAGCCATCTTCTTGTTCTGCTTTTGTGGCCTGTTGAGATGACTACTGCCAGTGTGTACAGGAGTGGATGCTCTAACACTCAGCATTGTGCCTGGATACAGAGGCTGAGTGGAAGTCAAGGAGGAATACTTGTTTTAGCCTCCAAAGTAGGCAGTGCCTGCGACATGGGTTAAGTGGGAGATCTCTGTGCCTGGTAGGAATCCTGCTTTGCAAAGGAGTCAGTAGCAACACCACTTGTAACCTCTGGGAAGAGAAAGGGCCAGGATTTAATCAGCTTTGGGAAAGGGCTGTGATGACCCCTTTTCTCTTTCATCCCTTTGGCTGGATAGTTTCATTCCTCAAACACCACTTTGCATCTCTCAGTACTGCTCTGCTTTTCCCTGCCAGCTTACAGCAAGTTATTGCTCATTGTAGGTGATGCAAGGTACAGGCAGCTTGATTGAAGAACACCCCGCTGCTATCCTCACACAACACTGGTGTCACTAGTTCTACTTCATTATGCTGACTACTGTATGTATTCAGTGCTGTAGAGATCATAAAATATTTCTGTACTAGATCTTATCTGATGACTAGCATAGAGGATGTTTCGAGTTCCCATGGCAATGCTTCTGAATGTGTTTCTGTCATCAAAGAAAGAGGGACTTCCAGATGATGAAGGTTTGAGGATTTTGTCTGAGAAAGGGGATGGTGGTGAAGCTGCATATTATTTGTTTGCCTGCCTTTGGATGTGCCTCTGACTGGTATATAATCTGGAAAGAGAGGAAGCTGACATTTGGCTCATGGCAGAGATAGTCTGTGTCATGCAAACAGCTGGACCCCTGGACATGCTTAACTGTTCAGCTACAGATGCAGCTGCACAATCACCCAACAGTTAAGCCTGTACCATTCTCTGCCTCTCATATCTGGCCATCTGCTAGGGAAAAGCTAATTAAACCAAAATGATTCTTGCTGGGATTAAACCCCAGCAGCAGAAAAAATTGAGTATAGTACAAATATTATCAGGGATAAGGGATATCAGGGATCAGGGCTGCTGCTTTATTTGTTCTTATAAAGAATTGCAGATTATTCAACTCAGTTGCTGTCAGGTAGGTGTTTAGCTCATGCACACTTTCTCTTTTCTGTCTCAAATCAGTCTTGTTTTAGGTGCAAGTAATAAGACTGTCTTGCCTTTTTTTCTTTTCTTTTTTTTTAGTTGTTTCTTATGTCAGCTGAGTCAGTTTTTCTTTAACTTGCAATTTAATGCAAAACCAGTGCAAAAAAAATGTTTTTTTTGTACTAGTGCCTCGGTTTCTTTACTTCTGGAATGGAAATTGTTCCTACCTTGGAATGGAAATTGTTCCTACCTTCTTTGCATGTATTTATGGTGACAATGAATCCTAGACTTGGTGCGGGGCCACATAACTTTATAGTTGCACCAGTGTGAATATGAGACTTAAGACCAAACAGTTTATTGCAAAAATATATCTGCAGCCCTTTGAGAATTGAAGTTTAAATTTTATAAAACCAAAAATTTGTCTGTTTGGTTCCTTTAGCAGCCAAACTCTTGTGTACCTAAAATCTTTGATGCCATGTAATCTGGGCTTCAAAATAGCTCTTTCAAAAAAAAAAAAAAAAAAGATAAGAACTTACAACTGAGGTTGATTTCAGGGCTGCTCTGTGTACTTAAGTAACAGTTCACCACTTTATTCAAAGTTGTGGCACAATTTAGTTTCTGAAGGCCAATGAGGGATTTAGTTCTCTTCAAGGTGCTCTGAGAGGATTCTTGATGATGTCTTTCTGTGCTAAACTTGGAAAACTTGCAATGAAGAGGAAGTTAGTTCTACACATGGTAGCTCAGAGACAGCAGTAGAAGGTGGCCCTGAGGAGAGAGAAATGGTTGTGTTGCTGGAATGGATGTGAGGTAAGTTTGAAGAGGCACAATTGAAAAAGCAGGTAGAGATGAAAGAGTACCAAGAGAATGAAGATAAATTAAATCTTGATATCCAGGAGGAAGAGTTTGTATAGTTTTTAATGAGCAATGGAAAGAACACTACTAATTTTAGAATTGTTGAAATTTAATTTTTACAGATATGTTTCCTGGGGAAACACTGTGAGAACTGAGATGAGAGATGACGTTAGAGTGTGGCTTTGTAGCATGTTATGTCTGTGACCTAAGATTTGGTTTGTGTATGTGCTTACCCCACAGTTAACAGGAGAACATATTTTGGTAGAAGAGGGTCAGTAGTGAGACTGTGCCTGGAGGCAGTTAGATAGCGTGCTCTAACTCCACACTCCAGTTCACTCAGATAAACTGTGGGTGAGCCATACCCTTAGGAATGGGCAAGTGGGGAACAGTGTCTTCCCAGAACTGCTCCAGGGATGTTAGACATCAGCAAGCAAAAGATGTGTGGGAGTATGGAAAACAGTGTACAATGTGAATATTTGGGATCACCTTTTCCATGTTGCTTGGGGAAAGTAAAGAATGTATTAAGCTATGCTGGTCTGAGCGTTGTTATGATGTTTATTTGGCATAGGATTAATAAAACTTTCAAGACATATAAATGTTGATAACCGTTAGTGTCTTAATATACCTTGTATAGTGTAGTTAGTTTATTTTGATCCTGAGAGAGGCCACACTGTTGTGGGTTTGGGTTTTTTTGGAAGAAAAAACCCCAAATCAAACACAAAAACAACAAAGCCTTTGGAAGTAGAAAAGAGCAAAAAAGGGTTAATGTCAATATCGGTAAGGACTTTGCCATTGCAGGGAAGTGGTACTGATTTAACTTAATCAGATTAGAGACAGCTGTGATTATATTAGTGCAGCATTCCTGTATAGGCATCTTTAATTTAGTTTGTGTCTTGTATCTATCTATTTAAGTAGTTTCAATATAAAGTGCTCTTAAACTGAATTAAGAACATTCGCCCAGGAGCGTTATACTGCTTTACATTATTTTCTAAGTCAATTTAATTTAGTACAGTGTATATGTAGACAAGACCTTGGGGAAAAAGCTGATCCCTTTTATTACTTGCTGTCATGTTTGGCTGCAGCCATGTGATCGTGGAATGAAAGAGCCTGTTGTGGTGCATGTTGGTGGAGGATGGGCGAACTGATCATTGTGAGCCTTTGTACAACGTGGTCATTCTTAGCCCTAGTGTTCAATTAAAGTAGGTTGATCCTTCTTGTAAATGAGGCCTTTTCCTGTCTAGAGCAGATGTGAGACCCCTGTAATGTTAAGTTTCATTCTCAGCCTACAAATAAAAGTGCCTGCAACGTGGTTAGTGTCCTGTCTGTTCAGTCAGCAAAAGCAACATCTTAAAACCTGGCACAAATGTTTAATGTTTGAAAAAAATCAGATGGCTGACAGGTTTGAGATGAATTTTGCTACTTTTCTTCATCCATAGCTTGAAATAAACGTCACCCAATTTTGACTCTGTTTCCTTCCTGATCTGTGTCTCCCAACAGTATGTACCACCTGCTATATGTGGTGACTTATACACAAACAGAACTTATGGCCAAGGAATAAATTTGTACTGCAGATGTCAGTTCTCTTTCTGTTTGAAAAGGATAAATCTAGTCAATACATCTTGTGTTCTGCTTGCTGGTAAAGGCTCTATGGGAACAAAACTGGCATGTGAATTACTCTGCAAGTGTGGTTGTAGTGATAGCATTTCAGAATAAAGCTGACTGTTGTAAACAGCCATTTTATTTTTTGAATTTGTTTTTGTCAGCACCTGCAAGCATTAGACCTGGACTTAGCGCCTCCTCAGCACTGCAGATGCTCTGCAGGCTAGGTCACTGTAGCAATTTGTCCATCTGTTCTCTGTAAATAATGCAAATAATGTGCTCTGCTCCACTGTTCCACTGTGTAGATACTGCGTAGTGTGTCAGCCATCTGTGCATCACTGAGAGTCTTGGACAGAGGGCATGTTGTAGACAGTGGATTGTGGCAAGTGCATCATTGAGTGCTCCAGCAATGGAGCATTCTCTAGCATTACTGTGTCTCTGCTAGAGGGACAGCTGAGTGACATTCAGTTCCTGGCACTGAAGAGATGGAGATTGCCATTTGCCCAGAACTTTGGAACCAAAGCTTGAAACAAGAGGACTGCTGATATTAATTGCTGGGGGCTGTGTGAGACTCAGGGAATATTTACAGGGGCTGAGAATCTGCCTTTCAGTAGTTGAAAAATTTAAGCTGCTTCTACCTTGTCCTAATTAAATGCCTTTTATTTTATGCTCTAGGAAGGTAATGTATGATTATCCCTCTTCTTCCCCTCCTACACAGCACAGGATATGACAGAGGTCTGGGAAAGGAGTTCCTGCATGATGATATTCTACAGAAATATTCCTCTTCCACTTCTCTTCAAATGTTTGCTTGTGGTAGCCATTCCCCTGCTTGTGTTAGAGAAAGTTTAAGGCCATGGCTCCCAAATTTCCTTCATGTGACCTATCAACTTTATCCAGATACATGTTGTTAGAGTATGAAGATTTGATTTTCTAGCTGGGTTCAGACACGTCCAGAAACTTGAGAGTTTTCCTAATCTCTGTGAGTTTTTATCTAATGTTCTGGTATTTCTTTAAATTTCTGAGCAATATACTCCAGAAATCTTCTCATGGGAGATCTTAAAAGAACAGGTAGGAAGACAAAGTGAGGAAGGACATAACACCTAGGGTGCTAAGATGAAGAGACTGAGAGTTTGTAGCCTAAACTACCTTGTGAGCGTTGGAAGGATCACTGAACAAACTAAACACGCTTCTGGTGTGTCAGCAGTTCTGAATGAGAAGCTGTTATTAGTCCTTGATGTAGCTGTCTGTGCTAAAGGTAGCTTGGAAAATGACCTTTTGCTGAGCTGGTTCTTGTGCAATTTCAGGTGTAGCCATTAAAGGTGGTTCTATGCTTTATATGTATTAAAAAGCTGGTGCTCATTTCCTGGTCAAAATCTCCCCTGGGTATTTTTATTCTCCATTAACATTCCTTCTGGGGATTGAATTCTGGTCCTTTGCTTCCTGTCCTGTTCCTGTTCAGATGTTAATCAGCTGTTGCATTCTCTTCCAGTTACATGTTAGTGATGCTAGCATTTCATGGTCAATGTTGACCAGTCCTGGCTTCTATAAAAGAATTAGGGAAGCTAAGCTACCCTTAACACAGCAGAGAGTAGATAATTAAATGCACATTTAAGGGTGTGGAGTGCAACTGAATTGTGGGGACTGAGATCTATGTGTTGTGTAAGGAGAGAACAGGACTGTAAGAAAAGGGATAATTTTTAAGAGAATTCTGCATGGTGCAGTGGACGTGACTGATACATGATATGTCCTGTGGTATTTCCATTCAACAGGAGCTATGTATGACTGGAGTCCAGGGATTTCATTTTCTTTGGAAATGTCTTAGGTGTTAAGTAGGGCTTGTTACATGGACTGTTGTTCAACAGCTAGCCTGATCCCTTTTTCTTGATAGCTCTTGGAATTGTTCTCATGCAGAGAACAGAGGTTTCTGCCTAACAGTTAAGGTTAATTGGTATGGAAAAGAAGGAATGAGCAATAATCCTCCTGAAATTCTATTTTAATCCAAGAGTCACTATAATGCTATTACTCAGATCTGAATCGTGATCATTAACATGCAAGCAGAGCTGAAATGTGAGTCTGCACTTGGAGCTGTCATCCTTTTATTTTAAAATGAGCTTCAACATAGCCAGCAAGTAGAATGGATCTGAATATTCTTTTGAGGTGCCTTCTCTGAATGAAAAGATCTCTCTCATTAAATGTTAAAGGGCCCTTTAATAACCTTGCAGTCCTTTTCTATTGTGCTTGGCACCAGCAGTCTAGGTGTGCTGATTTTAATTTCACACAGCTTGTTTTCCTGTCCTGGACAGACATCCCTTGGTGCAGTTATTGCATTGTCCATCTCCCTGGTTAGTTGTCTTGGACAGGCTTTCTGCAGGAGCTTCTCAGGTAGTGTGGCTTGAGACCTCTGAAATCTAAGGTTTCCTCTATACATAAGCACAGGAAGGCAACTAGACAAAATTCTCTTGTGTTTGTTTTTCATGAAGCTAGTCAGGAAATATTGATACCTCCTAAAGCAGGATGTGCCAATATTCTGCATTGGATATGTGTGCAGAATATAGGTTGGCCCACGGAGAGCAATATTCCAGGTTAACTGTGGTGATCAGGTATGTGTCACAGGACATTTGGTTTTGTTACCTGTGGGTATTGTACCTGCAAGTATTTGGAGTGTGCTGACTCTGATAGCCACAAAAAAATCTTTCTGTAGTGTTGCATTAGAAACAAATGTGACTGTGATTGTTATGGAATGTGTTTTTTCATTAATACAGGTTTATCTTTCTGAATAAAAAGCAGCGCAAAAGAAATGCTGCTGTTAAGAGGAAAAAGCTGGAAAGGTGATACAGTACCTGAAATAAGAAACTGTATCTGCATCATAATCACTGTATTTCTCTTGAGGAAGGGTCACTGCTGACCCTCAGCACTGGTAAGAAGGCTGTTTTACAAGGTCAGAAAAGGCAACACAAGAGAAGGTGATGATGAGGAAAAGCCTGCAAGTCCTCTGCCTCTTTACAGGGAATGTTCAGCTGCTGCAACTACAAGCAGGCAGAAGTTGTGTGCATCTTAGAACCAAAGTGTTGGCTACCTCAGGCTTCAAGGGACTTCCCAAATATGAGGAAGACACTAGGTGCCTACAAATGTTGCCTTTTTTTATTTCTCTTGTTCTTTCCCTTTTTGTCCAAAGCATTCCTGTTTGAACCTTCCTTTCTCTGCTAGGGACCTCTTTCTTGTTACTGGAGATAAAGCAATGCTCATGGGTGGTGGTGTGGTTTTGTATGCATGCCAAGTGGCTGTTTATTCTGTACAGGGCCCACAGAACTGTCTTAAGCAATTCCGTGTGAGATGACATCTGTTTGTGGTGTGTGGTAAAGGTTTTGCCTTTTTTAGATAACACAGAGAACAGAGCTAGCCTGCAAGTGGATTTTACACTGAGGGATGCTCTCTGGTAAAGTCAGCTAGAGTTAAGCTTGTGAGCTTGTGTGCTCCCTGTGCAGCTGCACTCTCACTGTGTTGTGGTTAATCCCAGCTGGCAACCAAGCACCACGCAGGCACTCGGTCACTCTCCCCTCTGCTCCCACGGGGATGGTGAGGAGAACTGGAACAAAGTAAAACTTGTGGGCTGGGATTAGAGCTGTTTAATAATTTAAATAAAGTAAAATATAATAACAGTTATAATGGTGAGAGGAGAGAGGAATAAAACTCAAGGAAAAACAAGGGATGCACAATGCAATTGGTCACCACCCGCTGACCAATGCCCAGCCTCTTCGCAAGCAGCAGTTGGTCCTTCCCAGCAACTCCCCTCAGTTTATGTCCTGAGCATAATGCCATTAAGTGTGGAATATTCCTTTGCTTGGTTTGAGTCAGCTGTCCTGACTGTGCTCCCTCCGAGCTTGGTCAGCTCCCTGCTTCTCATGCATGTACGTTGTCACTGGCACAAGAAACTGAAAGTTCCTTGAGTTAGAGTAAGCACTGCATAGTAACAGCTAAACCATCGGTGTATTACCAACATAATTCTCATCCCAAATCCAAAACCCATCACTGTACCAGATACCAGAAAGAAATTTAACTCTGTCCCAGCTGTAACCAGGACATCGTGTCCCTGTGAAGAAAGAGTTTGTGTGTGTTTTGTCAGTGTGAGCCTTGTGGCCTTAGTAAGCCATTCCAGTGAAGCTGTTACTATCCGTGACCTTAGAAATCATACTGGAACAACAATGGGTAATAGCTAGAAGACAATAGAATTGGACCTAGTGCAGGTGATAGACTGGTAGAAAGAGGACTGTAAATATTAAGGAGCATTACTGATGAGAGGTGGAAAGGATGGATAAAAAGAACTAGGAGTTTAAGTTTCCTCTTGCATTACAGTGCTAATTGAAATAGCTGAAGAGCTGCCTTCTGCTGTAGCTCCAGGCTAAAATTGAGCTTCTGCAGGGTAGTCTTAATGTGGACTTGACAGCAAGCTCCTTCAGAGAGAGACTTGTGAATAGTGCAATGAGCAAAATTAGTGCCTTCTTCTATTTCTGGATATTACCTATATCCATTTCTGCTTTGGAGCACAAGATCCATCTGTTCTGCAGAGAGTATCTGCTCCTCTCTGAACAGAGGTGTGGTGAAGTGAACCAACTCGGTATTCTCACTCTGTGGTAGCAAGAGATGCTCATTGTAGATGAGGAGGCCTTTGCTGTGCTGTTCAGTGCCGGGATGTCTGCAAAACAAAATTAGGTTGATGCAGAAGAGTGGTTGGAGCAGAAAGACAGTGGCTGGATTCTTGATGGTGGACAGGAAAGCAGGTGGGGAAGCAGGGACCCCTGGAGCTATGTAGAAAAAACAGCTGCCTTTTTGAGGTCAGTTACTGGTCTGCACAGGCATCCTGCTCAGTGGAGAGACGGTTAAAAGACCTGTGCTTTCTGGGATACAGTGAAGACATGGAGCTTTTACAGTGGAGGCATTTTACCTGGCATTAGATAATAGTCTGATGGTGCAGCAGTTTGCTGTTGACTTCTGCCCTGTCACCTGGCTGTGGGTTGCTATGAGCATGCCTGGTTGTTTCCATGTTTTGTGCTGATAGGTGACTGACACCAAGTTTCCTTTCTCATGTTTCAGGAGCTGTTTGCCAGATGCTGCTGAATACTGACAGGAGAAAGCTGACTCAGAGACAAACTACCAGAAATGTTTGGACACGTCGTCACTTTGGATCTGTAAGTCCTTGTTTGAGGGAAAGTTGCCTGGCAGCCCTGTGAGTTTTTAACTATTTATGGAAATTCTCAGATCATGAGGGTAGATTTCAAATCCTGGTATGTTTTCCAGGTAAGTGGGGATGAGATGGCAGGTAGCATAGTTGCTGCCTCTAGGGTAGGAAGCAGAAGAGTTCTGTTTGAGCCTGAGGAACAGTGTGCTGAGAGACAGGGAGGCCTTTGGCATGTTTATTCTGAGCACAGCTGCAATGGAAACTGCGTGGACCCACTGGTGCAGCTGTTCCTGGAAACCTCTGTCTGTCTGTCATGTGGCTGGTGGTTATGCCATGATGCTGAACCATCTTCTGCTGGGAGTTGATGGAAAGCAGATTCAAACTATGCTGGTCTGATCCTTCCTGGATGTGCATGCTCTCCCTCTCTTTCTCCTGTCATACTTTACAGTTTGCCCCACAGAGCAGTTCCACTGTGAAGCTGTTGTGAAGCTGTTTTTCCGTGTGCTAGTTGAGACCCGACTCCAGCATTGTAGCAAGGAAGGTGGCCAGGCAGCTTGTTGGGGCAGGGCCAGCACTGGGGCACCTCTACAGTTTGTTTTGGCAGAACTTGATTTTGCATGGTCCTGGTTGCCTGTTTGTTCCTTTCACCTTCAGTCTGACTCTCCGTGTGTATGTATAACTGCTCCACACCCTGCCTCCTGTCCCACCTTCCAGGGCTTCATGCCACTGACATGGAAAAAGTAGCACAGCAGCAGTAGTGCTTCAGGGAAAGGAAGGCTTTACTGATGTCTCTCATGCCAGTGGCAGAGCGATGGCCACAAAGCTGCTCTCTTGCAGCTGACTAATCCAAATTACCCAATTCGCTTTTTGTAGTGATGGGTACCTGTTGTGGTTTGATTTCCACTGGCAACTAAACATCACACAGCTGTTGGCTCACTTCTCATCCCTCAGTGGAATGAGGAGAGGTTTGGGAAAGAAATAAAATTTTGTCAATTGAGATACTGGCAGTTAAATGGGACAGAAAAGGAAGGGGTCATAATAAAATAAGTAGAATATACAAAACAAGGTATGCACAGTGTAATTGCTCACCACCTGCTGACCAATGCCCAACCAATTCCTGAGCAGTGGCCCGTGGCCACCTTTCCCCCTAGTTTGTATATTGACCATGATACCATATGGTATGGGACATCCCTTTGGACTGTGGGGGTCAGCTGTCCTGGCCATGTCACCTCTCAGCTTCTTGTGCCCCTCAGCCTACTCACTGATAGGGTGAGAAGCTGAAGAATCTTTGCCTTAATGTAAACACTGCTTAGCAACGTCAAAAACATCAGTGTGTTATCAACATTATTCTCATCCAAAATCCAAAGCACAGCACTTACTAGCTACTAGGAAGAAAATTAACTCTATCCCAGACAAAAACAATTAAATACCCCAGGCGTTAAATACCCCAGCCAGAGAGGAAGGTTGTTTCTGAACTTGTTTTGTGTCCATGGTTGGCTGGATATTTTACAGAAGCCTGTTAACAGCAAGGTAGAGTATGATATGCTGCTTGATGGCAGTCAGAGAGTAGCTTGCCTTCCTCCCTTGTGGAGGTGTGGGTTATCACAGCTCTAGGCACAAATGTTTTGGCTCAAACAAAAGCCTGATAATTGCCAGCTCATTTGTGGGTGAAAAGCACTCACTTAAAAGGATGAGTGAGATAATTGTTAGCATCACCAAACCTCTGTGCTGAAGGCTTCACAGTTAGTATCCCTCTAAGAGGCAGGGAAGATTAGCTGGGAGGGTCCCATTCTAAAGGAGGTGTGTTTAGTCATTTCTGGAACCAATGTTGCTTTGAAGCCATTGCTTCATAAATTTTGAGTTTATGTGATTCCAGTTGCCTGAGTGCCTTGAATATTTCCTTGCCGTGTGCCTTTCCGGCTCTTGCTGGGCTATGTGGCCTGGTATTTGTAAGTTCATTTTCTTTACATTCAGAAGATCTGATGTGGGTTGAAGCAGGTGCCTGGAATGAGTGGCCATCCCAGTTGTCCTTCGCCATAAATATTCCCTATGCCTATTTATGGGATGAAATTTCAAGCTGGTTGTTTTGGTGGATGCTAAGCTATTTGTTTCTATTCTTCAGGTCATCTGAGTGAGTGTCCTGGCTTCATGAGGCTTTGAATTTGAGCCCAGGCTGGTAAGTACTCATGTCCTTGTGAACTAGAGAAATGATTGTGATTTCAGCTGGGCATATCTTCATGCACATCTCCTGTCCTTAGCCTGGCAGAAATTGAGAGAAGAGTCCTCTAGACCACCTGTTTGATAGTGGGCCATTTACAAACCTTCTTCTGGCTTTTCTCTTTGAAAAAAGAGAAATGTCTTCGCAGCAAATCAGACCTATCTGCTTTGCTTAGAGATACAATGAAATGTGCTTTTGGTATTATGGATGTAATTTTTCTAAAATATTAGATATTTAGAATCTCCACTATTTAGAAAATACTAGATATTTAGACTCTCCACTTAGGAGGGTGACTTTGGAGAAATGACTGCAGCAAGGGGAAGTTCCCAGCATTCTGATGGGGAAGATTTACAGGTCAGTCCTAGAAAGTTTTTTGTGTTTGTGGAAAAGTGTGAGAAACTTTTGTGAGCTCGTGTTTATAGCAGAGTGAAGGATGGTTTGTAAATATACCTGTGAAGTGTAAAGCCTGTTATGGCTTGGGACTGCTCTGTGCTTGGTGCAGACGCCTCCCACTTGCCTTCCTCTCAGGGGACTCAGTCTGGGTGTCAAAAGAGGCAGCTAGGTAAGACTTGGAGAGAATTTGCAAGGCTCCATTTAGACTCTTACCATGTGAAACGCCACTGTCCAACACACAAAGTAAGTGAAGTCTGCTGGGTCATGGGCCCCGTGGTAGCCATCGACTGCAGAAATGTAAAAAGGACTTGTGTTGCCCTGCTTGTAGAAGTGGGGAAAGAGCGTGATCTAAATGGACACAGGTCCTGCACTTTGAAGGGCTGCAGGTCAGGTGCTGAAGATTGCAGAGGTACTAGGCTTGCTGAGTGTAAGGGTCCCGCAAGGGGAATGAGAACTGGGCACTTATTCCAAATATAGGACAACTATGAATGTTGCACATGTTGTCACTGAGGGAAGTCTGGTATTGGGCTCTGCAGCACCTGCTTGATAGCTCTGAGATTTCTTGTCTTGTGGACAACAGAGTGGTTGACATTCTGGCTGCTTGTGGGGAAGTCTACCTGCCTACAACTGCAGACCTAGAAGATTGAAAGGAGGGTGTTTCTTCCATGTGTACAAGACAGCTGCTTTTCTTCTACCCTATTTTTTGCTCTTGTACTGTTCCTGCAGCAGGAAGAATCCCAGCATAGCTAGGGTGAAGAACCTAATCTTTCCATTAGTGGTACA
The DNA here is from genome assembly GCF_048771995.1 of Taeniopygia guttata. Taxonomy (NCBI): domain Eukaryota; kingdom Metazoa; phylum Chordata; class Aves; order Passeriformes; family Estrildidae; genus Taeniopygia; species Taeniopygia guttata. The sequence continues at coordinate 82,487,043 of NC_133027.1, forward strand.
GCTGCATGTCTACATACTGTGCACTTATTCCCTCTAGGGGTGGTGAGGCACTGGTACAGGTTGCCTGGAGAGGTTGTGAACTCCTCATCCCTGGAAGTTTGAGGCTGCATGGGGCTCTGAGCAGCCTGGTCTAGAGGAAGGTGTCCCTACCCATGGCAGGGGGGTTGGAATGAGATGATCTTTAAGGTCCCTTCCAACCCAAACTATTCTATGATTCTGTGTTGCAAAATCTGGCCTTAACTACCAAGGGGTCAAAACCACTGCTCCCTAATTTGATGCCACCTGTAACTTGGGGGTTGTCTTTGTCTTTTGTGCCAGAGTAATCAGTTCTTCTTTTAACAAATCTCCTGTGGTCTGCTGCACTGGTCCCAGTGTAAGCCAAAAAATACCGGGCTCTTTAATGGCTGAAGTCTCCTCCCACATAGTCCCTGCTGACAGTGACAGGACATGATCAATAACTCCTGCTCCAGCTGTCACTGCTTGCCTGTAAGGCTTGCAGTTTCCATATTGAAAAAGGCCTTTCCTAAAGAGCCTAATCAATATGCTGCTGTGAGGTCTGTTCTCATTTGCTATATATAATCCGGACACACAACTACGTGAGTGAGCGTGTGTAGAGGGGGGAGAGGATGTGCCAGCCCTCTGCTCTCACTAGCTGGGAGAAGGACACAGCTGCCTCTTACTTTGCTCCCTCTCCTGCAGCTGCTGCTCAAGGCTTGTGGCTATACCCTTTACCTGCTCTATTAGCACTCTGCATGGGGACCTGCTCTGGGACTCCAGGGGAGCCAAATTCCTGCTGGGTGACTTCTAGGGTTTGATGGAGCAGCTGTGACTCTCTCTTGTGTGCACTTTCTGCTGTTGGTAGGTAACCCGCTTTCAGAGCCACGCAGGTGGGAGGATGTCGAGCACGGCCCCGTCAAAGAAGCCTTACCGCAAGGCGCCCCCGCAGCATCGCGAAATCCGACATGAGGTGCCCATCATTCGTGACAACCAGGATGGAGTGATCTTGGCTGAGCAGAGTCAGGTAACAACTTGCCGGGTGACAAAGGGCTTAACACCATTGCACCAGCAAATAGGGTTTAGTTACACCGAGGCAGGCCAGCTCGAGCAGGCAGAGGGGTTTGAGGTTGGCAACCTGAACTTCTCCTCATCGTGGTCCCTGGAGTCCAGCAGTGAGAAAGAAGTGGCAGGGTGCAGAGCAGAGTTGAACATCAAGAGCCAGACTGTCTCTCCAGCACTTCAGCGTGGTGGGAAGATGGGGCAGCGAAGTGGGAAGCGGTGCCCGAACCGCAGTCGCGGGCACCGTAGCAAATTTGTGAGCCGTAGCATGGAGACCATTCTGGTGTCTGGAGATGAAAGACACCATCCCACTTGCTCTTTCAAAAGCAGAAGCCTGGAACGCTCACTTATATTTAAAGAGCCTCCTGAAGTCCTGACACCGAGGAAGTTTCGTATCTCCTCTACACACCTGCCTCTCAAAGGGATCCTGAAGCAGACCAACATGACTGGCTCATGCCCTGAGAGCTTATGCAAGTCCCACTCAGTAGAGACACTATGCCATGATCGTGGCTCACGCAAATACAGTGATCCTCAGCTCTGCCTCAGCCCTAGGGAGAAGCGCTCCCTGGAGCAAAGCAGCAGCAGGGCCGCTGACTCTGTCAAGCGCAGGGAGAAGATCACAGAGGAAAAACTGCAGTTCTCCAAATTCCTGGATGAGATTACCCAGCGGGTGCTGAGTCCCAGCCGCTTGCGCTCACTGGGGGAGACCAGGGGAGCAGAACAAGACCAGAACTCTCCCCTTTTCCCTAGAAGCTCCATGCAAGAAGGCCAAGGGGCAGGTCGCCTAAAAGGGGTCAAAACCAAGCATGCAATGGAAAGATCCCCCTGCCCAAGCAGAAGAAAAGCAGAAAAGAAAAGTGAGGGGCTGGGAATGGCTTCGGGCCAGAGAACGTATGCTGAAGAAACTGAGAGAGTTTCCAGACTAAAAAAGAAACCTGTCCTTAGGAGGAAGGACAGTAAGGGAAAACTCCTTTCCTTGGAGAGAAGGGTAGTAGATGTGTGTCAGTATGAGCTGCAGCAGCTGGCAGACCTGGGGCTGGCAGGGACAGCCTCTGGGCAGCAGCATTCACTGTCTTCATGGAAAAGCAGTGCAGAGGGCAGAAGGGATGAAAGCAGTCCCTGTTCACAGCTATTACAGCCACACCATCAGTGTGTTAAGCTTGGGCAGAAGCGTACAGTGGAGCCACACTACCCAGAGAAAGGATCCTGCTCCACTCCAACATGCTGGAGTCCGGAGGAGGGGCCTACCCCATCTAGATCCTCCCCTTCCTTCAACCTGGCACTAAACAAGGTAGGTGCCAGGGTCACCGACTTGCAGGCAGGGCTCTCAGAAAGGCCAAACCCCTATCTGGATCTCATCTAGTCTGTAATACCAGGGACAGAGACTGAGAGCAGGCCCCCAGACCTCATGTTGTGGGTGCTTAATCACCAGAAGTTGCTCTCTTGTGGGTGTGTTAGAGGTTGGGTATATCGTCCTGGGAGTAACCAGCTTCCCTTTGGCCCCAGGAGTTAAGGAAGGAAGGTTCTCCACACTGCAGACTTCCCAGGTGTTTGCTAGTTGGAGGCCCTTCAGGCTGCTGAGTAGTAGATGTGTGCAGGAGGCAGGCAGCTCCATTGTCAGGAGGTGCTGGGATGTTCCTAGTGCTTGTGTGTGCCCTGTGCCTCAGGATACTTGATCTTTGTATGATGGCTGTTTCAGGTCCTTTAAGCTTTCTCCTCTTTCCTTTAGCCTGCTTTGAGGCAATGCCATTACCTTGTATTAATAAGAATCACATTATCCCCTTTGCCCGGTCACTATCATCTGCTGTTTGTGTATTGTGGGGGCAAGGGAGGCAGTTGGTAGGTAATTCTGTGTGAATTAACTGATTGCCATGTGCAGTCAGGAGGTAAGAAAATAATGAATTGATGCTTTGCTCTTAGGAGCAGGAGGGTGTATGCAGGTGTTAAAGACCATTCTTTTAAAGTGTGAATTAATGAAGATAGCAGCTCCATGATGTCTTAAGGCCAGAATTGGGATGCTGTATCTTATGGAATTGTTAGCAGCTCAACAGCCTCGTCCTTGGCTGTCTGACATGGTCTCTCAGCCCAGAGCTGACTGTGACACTTAATAGACTATCAGAAGTGTGGCTGCACTTGGCTTTGTGAAGTGCTCTTGGTATCAAGCACCAAAAATAATCTATGGGCAGTTTGGACTTTGTGATAATGGTTGGAGACCTGACTTTCACAAAAAAAAGTTGTTTCTAGTGCTAATTAAATATCTCCAAGACATCCTGGCAGGCAGCAGCCATCTCATGGGTTAGCACAGAGAGTTCAGAATAGCTGAGCTGTGTGCTCTTGTCACTGCTCTGTCTCCTTGTTCTGCAGGGCTCTGATCCAGCTGTCTCTGGGGATCTTGCCCATAACATTATCTTTTACAGGCTTTCCTGACCTTTAGTGTTTCTTCTGCTATCCTAGAATAGTTACAGTGGTTGGTTTCAGGTCTGCAGAAAGAAACCTTTTTTTTGCAGCACAGTCTGGATCATATAATTGGTAGCCACATTTTTCAGCTCCCAAATGATTCTTGCTCGTGATTTTTGTGGGGCTTCAAGGGCTCCACAAGTGATTGCTGTGGTGACTAGTGAATCCTGTGTATGCTGGCCTGTGAGATTCCTGCTGCCCACCAGCTGTGGATGTGGAGGAAGCTGAAAGACCTGCTAAGGTGGTGATGTTACCAAAGAGATGCTGAGATTGCAGCATGGGAGGGTAAAGTTACCTAACTTGTGTGTTGGTTTCTAGTCTTCTACCCTGAACCAGAACACACAGTGTGTTTTGGTATCAGGCAGCTGAGCAGTGTGTACAAATCCTTGTAGTTCTAAGCTTGCCTAGGATGAACTGTCAGAGCAGGGGAGGAAGAGTCACAGCTGGGGTGTAGCAACCAGGACTGCCTTTTAGAACAGTGTGAGAGACCAACTCCTCTTCTAAAAGAATCTCACAGCTGTTTTCTTCCCTGTACAGGAACCCTTGACGGATGCAGAAAGGATGAAGTAAGTGTCCTGCTCCCCCTTTATGCCTGTCATACTGGAACTGTCTGGGTGCTGATTCCTCACATCCTGTTTGTGCCACCTGTGCAGTGAAGCTGACTGGCCCTGCAGGCTCCTCTCAAATCTTCAATCTTCTTGGGGCCGTGTGGGCAGAGCTTTGGTCTTTGCCTTGCCAACCTGTGCCTTGCGTGTCCCTCCTGGTGGAGGGGGAGGGAACATGGATCCCCAGTGCAGGTGCAGGCAGAGGAGTTGGTGGGTGTGAAAAAAAGTAGATTAAGTCTTTAACAGAGATGGAGAGAGGATTTTTCCCTTCTATTCGTCCAACCAGGACTGGGTTAAATTATTGATTGGATTTCATTCATCAGTGAGGGACACTGGAGCTGTGCAGCTCATCTGTCTTTATGCAAGCACTGTAACTCGAGAGGGAACTGGGAGCCATGGCTGGCCAGCTGGCTTGTACTTCTTTGCCCCTGCTCCAGGAGTGTTTGTCTGTCTGTCCTGACAGAGATGTACCTCTTGCTTCATGCCTTGGAGTCTCCTGAGGGTTCAGTTCCTGACTTCCTGAGGCCCCTGTGAGGGCTCTTTGGCCCTAGTGCAGGGCAGCGGGGTGGGGGTGCTGGTGTGGAATACTCCTTGTGCACTCAGTGGTACCTTGCTCCTGGTTCCTGCCCCAGGCTACTGCAGCATGAGAATGAGGAGCTTCGACGACGGCTGACATATGTGACTAACAAAATGGAGGCAATGGAGAGGGAACTGGAGTCGGGTCAGGACTACCTGGAGATGGAACTGGGCCAGAACCGTGAGGAGCTGGAAAAGTTCAAGGATAAATTCCGTAGGTATGACAAAGAAAATGAGAGGGGTAGAGCTAGAAAGATCCCTCACACCAAAGACTCCCTCAGCTGTCATGAGCAGGCTGTGGCCTATTGTGCAAGTCAAAGGTGTGCTGCATCCTTGAAAAGGTGCACATCCAGGCTCTAGGGGAGATGAAGGCTCTGTAGCCATTATTTCTTCCCAAGTACAGTGTAGGAATGCTGCCAGCATGAAAGACTGATGACAGGGAATTCTTCATCTGTTGGATGTAAGCATGTGTGCAAAAAAAGCCACTGGTGGCTGCAAGAAAATAGATCCTTGCTTTACCTGAAAAGTACCTTAGTTAAAAATCATTGCCAGTCACTGGTAATGTGCTTAGATGTGACATAGCTGAGAGGAGTACTCCAAAGTCATCTACATCCCCTCCTGCAGGATCCTTTCTCCCTGCCAGCCTCATCTTGCCTCCAGTAACTTGGGGTCTGAAAGCCATCATGTGTCAAAGGTGAGGCATAGTTAATATGCCTGATTGTCTTAGTAGCAGTCTTTCTGAGTTCTGGAGTTGGTGGTGTTCTTGGCACCTATGAAGCCAACTTGAATAGGTGCCTGAGATCCATTCCCAAGCATACAAACTTGTTTCTATAGGTTGCAGAACAGCTACACTGCTTCCCAGAGAACCAACCAAGACCTGGAGGAGAAGCTGCATGCCCTGGTGAGTGCCCTATTAAATCACTAGAGAGATGAAGTGGAAGAGACCAATGTGTGTTAGGGGCAGATGGGGGAAGGGGCCTTGTCTTTACCCAGCAGATGTGTGAGGGCAGTGAGTGAGGGGTGAGATTCTGGCCATGATCATCTACTCCCCATTCTGGCTGGTGTCATGAGTGGTTTTCTTGATTTAGTGAGCCCATATTTGGTCATGCATGAGAGCTTTGGTTCCTCACAACCTAATTGCATGGTGTTCCGTCATGTTGCTTCAGTCCCTCTCAAAGTGCCAGGGATGTGTCAGCTAGTCTTGGGGTGGTCATCCTGGGAGGATGGGGCAGTCGGAGCAGAGCCAATGTGCGTGTATGTCTGTTGTGTGCATTCATAACACTCATGGCTGTTTCTTTTCTCTCCCTCCCCCTCTCTTTCTCTTTCTCCTCCCCATGCTGCCGCTGGCACACTCTGGGCGCACTCACCTCTCAGGCCTCTCTCAGCCAAAGCTGGATTTTTGCAGTTGCGTCTTTTCGTTTGTGTGTTTTTCCTTTTTCCTCTTTACGTGTCTCAGCCTGTTGGTCTCATTGTCAATCCCACATACACCATCTCAGATGGAGGGGCCCCAGCCCTCGTCCAGCGAAGGGCTCACCTGGTATCCAGCAGCTGCCCGCAGATGCAGCAGGTCCTAGCTTGCAGGGCTCCATCTTAAGAGTGTTTGACTCTGAGCCAGCTGGAGCATGGCATGTTGGGAAGTGGTGCCCATAAGCTGCAGCACTGCATAAGGTGTGGATGGCTGTGAGCCTTGTTTGCTCCCTTTCCTTCCCCTTTTGAGCTGTGAGCAGGCAAGTCAAATAGCTGAGGTGCTGATTGCCTTTGTGTAGCCCAGGATGAGATTTCTTTGGTTCTAGAACTTGAATTTCTTGGGTTAATATTCACCACCAATTATTCATTGTGCTGGTGCCTGAAGAGACTGTATACTGGTGAAGTACTGGCTCCCCTATCCACTTGCCTGTTGCTGTGCTGTACCTGTGATGCACAGCTGGCCCTGCTGGACACAGCCTCATAACACCCTTGGGCAGTTTGGAAGAACTTCTTGAGACAGCAAAAGTTTGGTTTTTCTGAGCTGCTGTCCCTGTACCTGAACTGTTAGAGAGTCTGAAGAGACAAGGTTGCCTTCTTTACGGAGGACATTAGCTGAACTTCAAATGAAGCGACAGGTTCTTTTACTTACTAGAGCAAGGCTTAAACTCTTGCAAGATGGTGCCTTCCTTTCCCCCTCTTGTCCATTCAGTATTGACTGCTATTTTCAAGCAGTATTCTTGTTTTGGTTTCCCCAGGAAGGAAGGCTGAGTATCACAATCTCAGAGGTCTTTGCTATCAATGGCAGGTTGGGATTGATTGCTCAAAACCACTAGCTTTTTGTGAGGCACCATGGGAACCAGGGGCAGAGAGGAAACACGCTGGTGCTGCAAGAAGAGATACTGCATCAAGGAGGTTCAGACTCAACCTGTTGTCTCTGTAGCTAGCAGAGCAGCTGGTCTCATTTGGCTTTTGGAATCACCTTCTTTGAAGAGGGTTGTGTCCCTTGTCTGTCTGTCTGGAAGTTTTTTGTATCCCAGCTGAACATGTCATTGTGCTATGCTTGGGGCTTGGCTGAGGTGGGTGGTAAAGCCAAGTTCTGTGTTTGAGAGTTTTAAACCTGGTATTCTTGCATCCCAGATCAAAAAGGCAGAAATGGACCGCAAGACGCTGGACTGGGAGATTGTAGAGCTCACCAATAAATTGCTTGATGCCAAAACCACCATCAATAAGCTGGAGGAACTCAATGTAAGTGTCATTCTGCAAATGACTGTGAAAGTGTGTGAGGTGTGGGCTTTTGCTTTTGTTCAAAGTCATTAGTGTAAAGGAGCCCATGAATGACTCCAGTGTGTATGGAAGTGCAAGAGCTGTACAGGATAGCAGGGACAGACAAACAAAAGAGGGTCTGAGCGGTTGAACAGGGAAGAACAGATCTTCAAGGTTGATGTATTTGCTCTTTTAGGCTTAGGGTTTGACTTGAGTCTGGGCTGTACCTAAGGAGGGGTCATTCACTCCAGAGCTAGGAGGGAGCCTTTTCTACACCATTAATATAGAAGTTCCTGGATCCAGTGCTTGACCCTATTAACTGCTCTCAACTCCTTCCAGTCTGTCTGCATCATCAGATATAGCTGAGCTGTGGGATGGGAGAGAAAAGGTGGGGTTTTTGAGGATAGTTAAAATCCCCAGAGGGAGTGGGGCTTGATACACTGACAGTGGATATGCCAGGAACTAAGACTTGAGTTGAAAGGGCACCGTGGCTGAGTTGTAAGAAAATACTTAAAAGTACAGGGAGGAAGGAATGGCAGTGCCCTCATGACAATTCATCAGTTGCCTCTTCTGGCTTCTGTTCAAGCAGTATCTGGCCAGTTGGTGCCTCTTTGGGTAAGAGTTTGGGCAAGTCTGACAGTGTTGCACACTCGTGCCCTCTCTTGCAGGAGCGCTATCGACAGGACTGTAACCTCGCAGTACAGCTGCTCAAGTGTAACAAGTCGCACTTCAGGAACCACAAGTTTGCTGATGTGAGTAGTAATCCTGATGAGGTGGACAAGAAGGGCTCATGGGCTTTGACTGCATTTTGCTTTCTCTAGCTTTCTCCACAGAGGCTGCTGGCCTCTCATCCTTCAGTCTCAGAGGTGGAGGGAGGTTCCTGTTCCCACTCCCACTGAGAAGGCAGCACAGAGCTTCTGCCAGCTCCCCTTTCATGACAGCTCCATTTCACAGTTCAGCCAGGAGCTGTTATAAAAAGCACAATAACCTTGAACTTGATAGTCTGCTGGGTGCATGCTGGTAGCTGGCAGGAGGATAGACCTCTCTCTACTCTGCTCCATCCTTTTTCTTTCCTCACCTGGCTACATGGAAGGGCCATACTGCCTCATAAGAAGCAGCAGCAGTCTGATCCAATGTCACTTATTACTCTGAGGAGAAATGTGTGAGGCAGCATTCAGAGACTTCTGAGCAGGAGAAGCTGGTAACAACTCACTTCCCCTTATGGGGAGGGATGAGGGTGGAGGCAGTTTAGCTCATCCTGCTCTCATCTTCTTTCACATTAATAGTATCAATTCTTTGGTTGAAAGTATTGTCCAGGCTTTTAACCCATCTCTCTCTTTACCATACCTCTAGTCTCTGTCCCTTGTTGTGTTCATCTCAGCAAAACTACATGCTTGTCTTTTTTATCTTAGCAGGTGACCACTATGTCACCCTCCCCCCCTGTGTCTCAAATTAGCACTCTTGAGGTCAGTGTATCAGTTACTGCTGGGGTAACCTTGACCTCTCTCCCAGCTGTCCCCTCTCTCTGGAGCTTTGAATTCTGCCCCTCAGAGCAGAATTCCACATGGCTGCCACTGGAGGGAGTTTGGTTCTGAGCATCTATGCAGACAGCCTGCCTCACAGCCAGCTGTTATGCAGTGTGCCCTGCACACCCTGATGTGGGTGCAGTTTCCTTCTGGCTGTGATGGGACAGACCTCGCTGTGCCACTGGGTGGCTTGGGGACCTCTGCTCTCCATATTTCACTTACCTGTGGTGACCCAGGTGAGGGCAGCTTAGCAGGGTGATGGGGAGAGCAGTAGTGCCCATTTGCAAGACTAGGGGTAGTGCTTACCCCCTGATGAGACCCCAGACCCCAGCTGATCATAAGCCCTATGTTTATCTCTCTGAAATGGAGAGAGTGAGGAAGCGGGGTGAAGTGTTGAAGTTGGTAGGAGCACAGGAAGGCATCGATCCTGGTCTGGGGGCAGGCTGCCAAGGCAGCATGGTTGCAATATGCATTCAGGGAGCACTGTGGATCTCAGCAGTGGGGGCTGTAGAGTCACTTCAGTGCAACCACCAGCTGATTTTCCACAGATCAATAGATCCCTTCCTAGCATGTGCTGGCTGGGCCTTATCTCTGTGCTCACAGGCATGTGGGACTGAGACCATGTGCTGTCTCTACCTGTTTGCTTTGCCACATGGGGCCTGTGAACCATGGCATACAACCATGACTGCTGTGACAGCTAGAGAGCCTTGTTAGTCACTCATGGGGCAGGTGTGCTTTAAAAAAAGATACCCTTCTGAAGGCAAAGTAGGTGAGTGCTAGGGTCAAGATAATGACTACAAAATACACATGTAGGTTGGTTGGAAAAGGCAGATTCATTAAACTAAATTGCTTGCATGGCAGCCCCCTTCTAATGTTCTTTTCCTTCTCCCTAGCTTCCCTATGAGCTGCAGGACATGGTGAATAAGCATTTGCACAGCACACAAGAGTCTGCAGGCCCTGGCCAAGAGGCAGCCCACACCTTGGCTCCATCTGATGTTGTGCCCACCTCAGTCATCGCCAGAGTCTTGGAGAAACCAGAGTCTCTGGTTCTAAATTCAGCCAAGTCTAGCAGTGGCAGCTGTCCCATGGCTGAGGATGTCTTTGTGCATGTGGACATGAGCGGAGCCCTTCCTGATGCCTGCAACAGTGCAGGGCAGCTGGGGAAGGAGGGAGGAGATGTGGGGAAACAGCAGAATGGTGGCTGCAAGCCACAGAGCAGTGTGGAAGGGGTGCCTGAGGAGGTGCCTGCCTTTGAGAAGCTAAGCCCATACCCTACTCCCTCTCCTCCCCATCCTATGTACCCAGGGCGCAAAGTGATTGAGTTCTCTGAGGACAAGGTAAGGATCCCAAAGAACAGCCCCCTGCCCAACTGTACGTATGCTACGCGCCAGGCCATTTCCCTCAGCCTGGTACAGAGTGAAGATGAGAGCTGCGACAGGCACCGGACAGGCCCCAGCAGCCCTGCTTCAGAAGGGCACCGTTCAGCCTCCAGCTGTTCCTGTCAGCAGTCCCCCAAAGCAGCCAGGGCTCATGGCTCTTCACAGAGCAGCCCATTCAGCAGCCCTCCCCAAATCCCGAGCGCCTTTGCCAGCTCTGCCAGCTCTGAGGAGGACCTGCTGGCTAACTGGCAGCGTATGTTTGTGGATAAAGCACCGCCCACCTCAGAGCGAGTGCTGATGAACCGCACGGCTTTCAGCCGTGATACGGCCCCCGAGCTCCAGAAGAGGTTCAGCCGCTCCATGCAGGAGCTGGGTAGGGCAGCCTCAGCTTACTCGGATGGTGAAGAGTCTGCACAGAGCTGCAGCTGGACCGTGAGCCGGGACTCAAGCGTGGACACAGACAGCACTGAGTCCAGAGCCCGCAGGAGCCATTTCTCCTCAGACTATGGTACAGATTTCTCCCAGGATGAAGCCCAGAAGCTGTTGCTTGAAAGTGGTGGAGGCACTGCTGAGCCTGAAAGCCCCTCACCAGAGAAGCACAAGGACTATGTAGACCTTGGCTTGCCTGAGAGCCCAGCTGAGGAGAGAGAAATGCTGCTCCAGGGAAACAAGGAGAGCAGCCAAGGAGCTGTCCAAGAGGAAAGTGGAGAAGGCAGGGTCAAGCCTCATTTCAGTCGGCCGCACCGCAGCCCCAAGAGGATGGGGGTGCACCACTTGCATCGCAAAGACAGTCTGACACAAGCCCAGGAACAGGGCAACCTTCTCAGCTGAGGCAGAGCAAGAAGTAGCCACGCTTAGCAGAGCTGTGGGATGCCCCCATCAGTCCACCTGTGGGAGAAGCCTCCCTTAGTACCCTCTTCCCAGGGGAAATCTCTGAGATTTTATATTTATTCTCTTTTGCTACCTGGAAGAGCTGGGATCTCCCTTCCCTGGCACCTCAGACCCTCAGTACAAGCACACACAGTGTGCAGAAGCACACCCACTGCCCCAAGACACTTGCAGCTCTCTTCACAGCCTCACACTGGTGCCTGTACCAGAGCTAGTTCTTGGTACCCCTTGTCCTGGTGCTTGTGCCTCTTTTTGCTCTCATCTCCCTTCCCACTCAGGTACCTGAAGCCCTGTGTGCTCTCGTGTTGTTTCCCTGCAGCTGCTCTGCTCTCTTTTAACTTGTGCCAACAGGGCAGAGTGCCTGTGTGGTGGTGTCTGATTCCCTGGGAGCCCCAGCCGCTGTGAGTGGGGCACGAGGACTCTCCCAGCAGATGGCTGTGTGCCGTGGGGATGAGCTGGGATTGCTGCTGTCTCATTTTCCTCCTGGGTTTTGTTTTCCCCAGCCACCCACTGGGTGGGTCTCCAGAATCTGCCTCTGCAGGTCACTGTCATGTGTCTCCAGGGCTGGGCTCAACACCTGGTCCCCACTGAAGCAGTGCACAGGGGCTGGTGCTGTGGTGTGGGGAAAGGGCGCTGCCTGCTGAGGTGGTTTGGGGAGGCAGTGCCTGGTGGATGCTGGGGTTTGTATTTATGTGTCTCCTCCCTCACACCTCTTCCCCTGTTCTCTGTGCTGTTGTTTTGTTTGAACGGTGCTGATGCTTTGCTCTTGGGTGGGCTTCTTTCTTCTTTCCAAGCCTTTTGTTTTGGGGTGTATTGTTTTTTTCTTTCCCCCACCCCGCATAAACAGACACAGCTGTTGGCGGCCAGTCCGATGCCTGCACTGAGGGTGTGTTGAGGAGTCTCAGCTATCAGAGCTGCACTCCCCTCTGATCCTGGCCTCCAGCCTGCAGAAACCCCTCCAGACTTAGGAACAAGGTTTTTCCCCAGGCAAGCAAGGCATGAAGGATGCTACCAGGCTTTTCTGGGAAGGGCTTGGTGCAGGGCCAGCAGGGATGCGAGGGCAGCACGCTGAGGAGCTGCTCCCTGCAGATGCACTACCTCATGGCTCGGCAGCAGCCCTTCACCTTGCACCCCTCCTCTGGGGGGCTCCAGACTCTGGTGCCTCTCTGGGGCCTCCCTTCCTGGGTAGGGCTCTCTGTGTGTTTTTCCTAGGGTAGTGTGATATTGTGTGACTTTTCTTCTCAGTCTTGTGTGCTCAGTGTCTTGTTGGGGGGGAGGGCATGGGAGGGGTCTGTAGATGTAGGTATTTTTTTGAGGGCTTACAAAGCCCAGGCCTCCTGTTTTAATTTTGTCCTGTGCTCTTGTCTGTCTGGTATTTCTTGGCTTCCATGGGAGTGCAGGGCAGAGAACAGCCCAGTTCCCTTCACCATACCCCCTTCAAACCCTGCACTCAGCCTGCTGTCTGGTTTTTGAGTTGGGTTTGTGTTGTCCTCCCACCCTACACCATGCAGGCTCTTCACTGAGCTGGAGGAGAGCATTCTTCTCTCCAGAAGGGAGCATCTGTTCATATGCTTACATCAAGATTTGCAGCCAAGAGCTGTCTGGGGGCCTGCTCCCCTCCCCAAGCCCCTGTCTCTGTAAAGGGCTTGCAGCTTGTAGCTGGGGCCGGCCAGGGCTTCAGCTTGAGCCTGGAGGCTCCAGGGCCAGTGAAGGGGAGCTGTAGGCCTCTCTGACAAGCTGTGTAGGTTGTTTTATGGACCCTGGGCAGAGTTGCTGCCTACACACTCACCTTGTTTCCCACCTGGAACAGCTGTAGAGTTGGATGCCACCCTCTGGTGGGGAGGTGGGACTCAGTATTTCACTGCAGTGTTTCGCTGTGCAGACAGGCTGAGAGTGGGAGCCTCCTCTGAGCCTGCAGTGTTTATCTCCCCTATCCCAGTTGTGGAGGGGCGGGGGATTATCCTTGTGTTTGCTTCCATCAGTCACTCCACTGCTGCATTTCTTTTGTTCTTCTGCAGCACTGCTGAGGATTTGCATCTGCAGCAGCTGCCAGATCCTGCCTCACAGATGTCACCTGGGGTTGGCTGCTCACTGAGTGAGCTCTGAGGCTGCTGGTGGCCTGCAGTGGGGGTGGCATTGCCCCCCCAAGGCTCAGATCCATCTCCCCTGAATCCTGGCATGCTGGTCAGTGGACAAGACTCTTTTGCTGAGGCAGCTGATGCTGATGATGCTGAGCTGGCTTTGCTCTGCTTTTGGTCAAGGTACACTGAAAAGCAAAACAATGAAGTGGAGGGGTGGCAAAGGTATGCCCACCACCTCACCAGACACTTGTGTTTTGCAGCATTAGGATGCTGGCAGAGGTTGAGGGGGAGTGGTGGCCTCAAGCAGCAGCAGAGCCCTCTCTTGCCCTGTGGGCATTGTGTTCTGTGCACTCCTGCCCACCTCCAGCAGTATTGGCTCTGGGGCCTTGAGCCCATCTGAGTTCCACTGTCCCAACTCCAGACTGTTAATCTGTAACTAATGTGGTTTTTTTCTGAGATTTTCAAACTGATGTATATTTTAAGACCAGAAATAAACTATTTTAAAAGTAGATGGCAATGGCAGGATTGTACTTGATACTGAATAAGAGCTGAACTGGAATGATCCTGAGTATGTGAAGGCATAGAGCTAGCTACTCATGATACAGTGTCCCAAGTTTTTTGAACTGTGTATGCCACCCATTGTCTTGTCCAGGGAGAGAAATTCTATGACCTGTAAGCTGATGATGTAAGAACCACTGAGTGTTACTCATAAGATTCTGCCTACCCCATTTCACATATTTTGCTGGCTGTACTGGCTGATCTGCCTTGGCCCATCTCCACATTCTCATCTAGTGTAGGATAAGGTGTAGCTAATCCTTTTTAATATTTGTTGGTTTTCTTGTAGCCCCAGCATTTGGAGTCATCTGAGAGTATAATTTCACTTCAGAAACTGAGTGACATGGGACCACATAGCATACCCCCTTGCTGGGGTTCTTAAGAGGTTTATAATTCTAGATTCAGTATTTTGTGTGAGGGGATGACTGTACATACCCCAGTCAGGAAGCCCTCCAAACATGAGGCAGAGAGTTCCTGCAAATTGCTGATACAGACAATTGAAGTGTTTCCTTTTCACATTGAAGAGTGATGCAGAGGTCAGAGGGCTGTGAAGAATTTTCTTCCATCTTCCAACTCAGGTTCCCTGTGCCTTTCTGAGCTGACTGTATGCCAGTCTAACACCAGAAAGAGTGTCTGGTTTCTTTGTCCCCATAATTAATGATTTTATTCCTTGTTCCCTTGAGTAGCAGCTGCTACCACAATTTAATCTTCTAGCCTAATATGAGCCTTGAAACACGATCTTCCTTGTCAGCAAGGGACGCTTGGCAAAGCGCAGGCAGCGCAACCCACGGTGCTGGTGCGGGCTGAAGCCTCCACCAGGGTGTGCACGGCTGGTGTCAAGCTCCCTGCAGAGCTGGATTAGCCCAGCTCGCTTCCTCCTGGCCCGAGGGAGGGCCTGGGGGACAGAAAATCGGGCTGGCACCGACCTGTCCCCGGCGCCGGGAGGGACCGAGCCGGGAGGCGGCGGGCGAGCGGCTGGCGCCCCCTGCCGGCGCTCCGGGCCCACAGCGCCCTCCCGCTCCCGGCACCTGCCCGGCCCTGCCGGCACCGCCCGGACCCTGCCGGCACCTGCCCGGACCCTGCCGGCACCGCCCGGACCCTGCCGGCACCTGCCCGGCCCTGCCGGCACCTCCCGTACCCTGCCGGCACCTGCCCGGCCCTGCCGGCACCGCCCGGACCCTGCCGGCACCTGCCCGCCCCTCCCGGCACCGCCCGGCACCTGCCCGGCCCTGCCGGTACCTCCCGGACCCTGCCCGGCCCTGCCGGTACCTCCCGGACCCTGCCGGTATCTCCCGGACCCTGCCCGGCCCTGCCGGTACCTCCCGGACCCTGCCGGTATCTCCCGGACCCTGCCCGGCCCTGCCGGTACCTCCCGGACCCTGCCGGTACCTCCCGGACCCTGCCCGTCCCTGCCGGTACCTCCCGGACCCTGCCGGTATCTCCCGGACCCTGCCCGGCCCTGCCGGTACCTCCCGGACCCTGCCGGCACCTCGCGGGATCGCACAGTGGCGGAGGCGGACGCTGCCGAGTGGTGCCACCATAGCTGTGACCTTTATAAAAGTCTCATCACGACAGCTGTACAAGCGATAGAAAGGACATCTCTTAGACGCATCTGAATAAATACAGCCTGTGCCCTGCGGGCGCAGCCGGGCATGGGGGTGGCAGGGCGGCGTGAGCTACACATGCGGCGACGGGGACAATCACAAGCGGCCGACGAGGCGTGTGAGGACACAGACGTGTGTAGAGATTCGCTCGGAGCCGAGGGAGGCATCGACAGGAGGTGAGATGTGTGAGAAGAGGGCTGGGCAGCCCAGCGGAGGCTGGGGCTGGCAGGTGCACGGGGCTCACTCTGGGCAGAAGCAGGCAAGGTAGCCCAGCTACATTTCTGTTTCTGCTAAGAGGCTGTCACCGAGGCCTGATGTCATCAGGACCATCTGGGAGCTGGAATCTGTGGAGAGAGGGAGAGAGCCATGAGCCATCCGGGCTGCCAGAGAGCGCAGAGGCTGTACTGCAGATCCAGAGGTGAGGAAGGAATTAAAACACAGTGGGGCAGGAAGAAAACTGCTGAAAGAAGTGTGAGATTAAGTAGGAACTAGGCCTGCTCTGGCTACACAGCAGAACAGAATCGATTTTTGGGGAGGAGGAGAAAGCAGAGACAGCAGCAAAAGGCCAGAGGAACATCAGGTCTGAGTACCCCCGACATGCAGGGGGTGCATGGCCCAGCCCTGCCCTTACCTAGCCCTGCACAGGCCTTTAAATCTACACTCATCAAGTGTTTTTCAGCTGAGAGTGTCCAGGTGGGGTAGGCTTTTTGGCTTCCCAAGAGCACGGAATGCTGTGGGCAATCAGCCATGTTACAGCAGCAGAGGCCTGGAAATAGTGACTTTTCTGCACTGCATGAATGGAGGGTTTGTGCAGCCCTCCCCTGCCTGCTTCAGGGAGGTGAGAGAAGCTTGCTGGCTCTGCCACGGCTCAGAGCCACAGCCAGGAGCACTGCAACTCTCCTCACAGCAAGTGAATCAACTGCAAGGAGAATGGGCCTGCATAGCAAGTAAGAAACTTAGCAGGGTACCAGTTTCCTATCCAGAAGCCTTTTGAAACTGGAAAAAACCCTGTTTTTTCCTGGATGGGAGGGAGGAGATCTCTAGTGGCAGCCCTGCACATTCAAAACTACTGCAGGGGAATCTCTATTTCAGGAATCAATTTCTGGAAGCTAAATCCAAAACTTGGCCAAACTGTCACTGAATTATTTTTATGGGTTTAACAGATGAGGAGCCAGATGTTTTGAGGCTCAAGGATTGGCTGTGCTTGTCTACTGGTAGTCTGATATGAGAATTGTGAGGGGTGAAGGACAAATGAAGGTAAAAAAAAGCAAACCCCCAAACCAGTTGGATCACAACGTAGGCATGATAAAATACAGTATCATATATGCAAACTACACAGAACAGGCTACTGCTATCTCTGTAACACACCTTTTTTCCATTACAAGCAACAGACAGACAGTGGCACCTGGCTAACCCTTCACATGTTTGGGACATAGAGCTAGGAACAGCTGATGCTGTGCAGATTGCAAAGAGGTTCTGGAAACAGTGAGGAATGACACAAGTTTTGGCTAGGATATCTGGCAAAGGCTCCCAAGATCTTTAATATTCCTGCCCTTGAGTTTTAAGGCTTTCAGATTTTGTTCCTGCAGCATCAGGAAAAATGCCTCAGAGGTACCATTTCTACTCTTTGCAGCAGCTGCGTTGTCCTTGGAGGCTGCCTTTCCAAGAGAGGCGCAGCCCAACGCTGTTTAACATGAAGGTCACACCTGGAAGCATATGTATTCCATGAAGGTTGTATGTATTCCAGTTCATGGGGAAAAGGGACAGGTACATTCAGCTCCCCACTGCAAGAGGCCAGTGGCACTGGAAACACCCGAGACACCCCAGGAGCCCCTCAGCTTCGGCCCCAAAGCCCAGCTCCCAGAGCTCTTACTGTTCTGGCAGATCCAGGGGTTCTTCTCCCTGGCTGTGACTTCATGGACCTCTGTCTCCTCCTCTTCCTCACCCTCTGAGAGAAGATCAGAGATCTGCTGCTGCAGCTCAGGACTAATGTTGTTCTCTGCCAGGATGAGTGTTCGTAGGGCTGTGGGGTAATTCTCTACCATGTCCAGCAAGGTCTGGGGGGAGAGTAAGATAAACAGGCTGACAAGCATCTCAAGGACTGAGCAGAAAGCGTCAGTGCTTTGTCTCCCTGTGAACTCCAGCCCTCCTCCCCTTACTCCCACCTTCCCTTGACCTCCCTTCATCAGGGTTTATGAGAGACTGAGAACTTCCCATCTTCCTGTGGGAAGAGCTGAGTTTGGATTTTCTCGCTCTGTTTAAAGAAAGGAGTGCTCTACACTATTGCTGTTACATATCCAGGTCCATTCCCTCTTACCACTAGAAGCTGGAGATCTGAGAGGAGAGTCTGTGCTACTGGGCCTTGGCCTGTCCACAGAGTGGTTGTCCACAGAGATTTAGTTCTGATTCTCAGTCAAAAATCCAACCTCATTTCTTCCAAGCAAACAGCCACAGGAAAGCAGGAACCCCTCTGGGTGCAGGGAGGGAAGGAGGTGCATGTGCTCTCCAGCGTATGGTTGGAGGCAGGTCCGGGGCCTCTGCAGACTCCCCAGACCTGGGCCCTTGAGGTGTCTGTGATGCTGTAGAGGAACTGTGGGCTCCCATACCTGAGCTGACTGGTTCGTAAGTCCTGTTCCCTCCAAGTCCAGCACTTCGAGGGTTCGACTGGAGGCCACAGCGACAGCGAGCATCCCGGCTACCTGGTCACCTGTGGGAGGAGCAAACCAGGGCTGTCAGCAGTGCCTGCCTTCCCTCATGTAATGCCACATGCCCTCACGTGCCTGAGGCTGTCGTGGGAACATCCTCTGAGTATATCTGCCTGCAGACAGCCTTCCAAATCTGTTGCCTCGTGGTGGAAAAAAAAGCTGTTAACTGAGAAAAGAGACAAGGAAAAGGTGCACCAATTTGTGGTTATGGAAGAAGTCACTGATTATCGGGGGAACACCAAGAAACACTGTGAGATTGGTTTTATTCCCCAAAGAACCATATCTTCCCAAATCTCCTTCCTACTCAAGGAAGCAAGAGCCTTTAACAGTCCCAGGGCATCCCAGACACAGAATAGCAGCTGAATACTTCAGTCTAGGGAAAGGCTGGAGTCAGAGGACTCTGCACCAGCTGGCTGACTGCCTCCCTGGGAAGGGGGTAGACTTTGATGGGGATGGCACAGGATGAGGAGCATTGAAGATTTATGTTGATGAAGAGAGGACTCCAGAATGTGTTCTGACAATCTCTGTCGAGTGTCAAGATGCCATACAACTGAGACACCTTCTCTTGGAACAAAACCCAGACTCCTGTCAAGTAACACCTGGGGCTTTTCCTGTCCAAAAGGAGGTACCTGGTCAGAGAAGAGGGCCTGGGGGAGGCTCTGCTGGCAGACAGGTTGAGGAGGGGAGTGTCATCCTGATGCTCAGGCATGGCCCAATCTCCTCCTCACCACCTTGCAGCAGAGCAGGAGAGAGTTTGTTTCTATGGCAACGAGTGCCAGGCTCTCCTCCTCCTCCTCCCTGCTCCTCCAGGAAGATGAAGGGGGGAGCATGGGGACATACTGCATCTGCAAAGCCAGCTTCAACACTCCGGGCTTCAGGAAAAAGGGAGACATGGAGGGTCAAACGTGACGACAAAGGCAATGGAGTGGGCAAGGTACAGCCTCCTCTCTGCACCTCCATGCTGGGCATGTGGCCACCTCACACAAGCAGAGCAGTGAGGGTGGCTTCTCCTACAGCTGAAGGTGCCTGGCAGAGTGAACTTGCTGCTGGGGAACAGAGGGCACCTATGCAAGGAACTGCCCCATCCTGCTGTTGAAGCTCTACCACATTTCCAGAGCTTGGTCCCTGGCCACCCACTGGTGCAAGTCACACAAACACAGAGGCAGGAGTGCTCCTCCTCCCCAGCCCCCAGCTTACCTAGGGGGTTGTAGTCCAGGTTCAGCACGCGGAGCTGTGAGCTGTGAGCCACTGCAATGGCTAGGCGTCCCCAGCCTTTGCTTGTGATGCCTGGGTTGGCGCTCAGTGTTAGCTCTTTGAGGCCTGGAGAAGGGAGAGAAGCCAAACCAGAGCCTTAGGGTCCCCAAAGCAGTCACAGAACTTGTTCAGCTCACCAGAACAGCTTTGGGTTGTGTCCCCTGTACTCTGTAGGGCTTAAGGGCTTGGTTTGCTCTGACAACTGTCATCACATATTTCAGTGATCAGTGAAATGTTTCACTGCCTTCAGCTGCGGCCCTTCATTTAACATGCTGCAACAGCCTCATTTATCTGCTCTCCCAACCTGAGTCCTGCTTACCCTAAACAGCAAACACAATGGAAACTAAGGGGTGTGTGAGACAACTGACTGGGCAAAGAAGGTGGCATGAAGTGACAGGCTGGAGAGAGGATAACAGGGACAGTAGGCTCTGAAGCCTACACCTGAGAGGGGTGGCCAGCAGAGATAACAGCATCGGTGGCATTGTGCACACACAGAGGAAGGAGGTGCTGGGAAAGGTGGAGTCAGAAGAAAGGAGTGGTATTACCTCAGCACCTGCCAGCTCTCAGCTTGAATGGGTCACTGGCCTCACACCACCAAAGATCATTCCCTGCAAAGACCTGAGTCTTGGCACGAAGTCTGTGACTATGCAACTACACGCTCATGGAGTGCACCCGCGGGCAGGGACAACTCTCAGGCACTGATAATAAAGCTAAGTGCTCAGGTAGGGGCACACAATATATTTATCTACAGTGATTATCAACACAAAAATGCAAAATAATAAATTCCAAGTCCAAGCTGTCCTCTCCTCCAGTTTCAATGCTGCTGACATGAACCAGAAGCAACCTGTTAGTCCCTGAGCTCCAAACTGCTAGCAGGACAGATCAGTAGCAGAAAGCCCAAACCTGCCCAAGGGAATCACTCATCTGTTGCTTGGCTTATCTGCTTTTCTTAAGTTAGGGGAAATAAATCCTTAGCCCTGGCAAACCACAGAGCCTGCCTCCTCCAGGGCTGAGGATTTAGTGCTGCATACATCTGATCTATGTGAAAGCTCCACCAGTCACTGAGCAGCCCACAGCCCCTGGTGCTTACCAGACTTGGCCCCATCAGGCGGCAGGAGCCCACAGATAAGGTTGATGCCTTCATCACCCAGCATGCAGTCTCCTAGATCCAGAGCCACCAGCGAAGGGTGGATGGAGAGAGCAGGGTTGAGGAGGGCCAAGCCTGCATCTGTCAAGGGACTCCCATGGAGGCTGTGCAGGTAAAAGGGAAAATTACTACGGAGCCTTCTTCCTGGGGGCTAACTAACCTGACAGGGAGGAAGAAGCAGCCAAATGAGGTGGATGACAAATAGTAACCCCAAGTGGGCAAAAGGCTTTGGGAAGCCTCTGTCGCTAGGGTCGGCTGGCCGCTACAGTGGCCATTCTCTCCCGGCCGGGACGAGGCGTGCAGGGAATGCCAGCGTTGAAGGGGCAGCCCCACCACCGGGGCTGGAAGACCGAGACGGAGAGGCAGGGCCGTGCCCAGCCGGCGGGGGCAGAGGTGGCTCCCTCCCAGCCAGGTGATGGGCAGGGGTTTATCCTCCGCAGCATCAAGGGCATTTTCCCTCCGACAAGACTCAAATTCAGGGACTGGCCCCGTGCTGAGAGTCCACCAAAAGAGCCGTCCCCGCCCGGGAGAGGACCGGGACCCCCTCGGCAGCCCCCCGCCGCACTGTACTCACAAGAGGGACTGAACGGAGCGGTTCGTCTTCAGGGCCTCGGCCAGCTGCTTGACGCGGTTGATATTGGAGACAATGCCCAGGTTGAGGTTGAGCTGAGCGAGGGAGCGGGACTCGGCCACTCCGCGGCAGACGTGCCCGAAGTCCCGCTCGGAGAGCTGGCAGCCCCGCAGCGACAGCAGCCGCACCGAATTCTCCCGCAGGCTCTCGCAGATGTCCCGGATCTCCGCCCCCGACAGCGTCTCCCCGGAGATCTGGATAGACCCCGGCAGCATCTTCCTGCGGCTGGGAGCGCCGCCGATCCCGGCGCAGCCCGGGAGCCAGGGGAGAGCCGCGTTGCGGGCCGGGGCGGGCGCCGCCGCCGGGCAGTCCCGGCCCGGCCCACCGCGGCCCCGGGGGCGGCACCGCGCTGCCTCACCGGCGGTGGCCGGGCCGCCCCGCTCCGCCCGGCGAGGCGGTGTGACCCAGGGCAGCCATCGGCGGGGGCTGATCCGCACCGGGCCGCAGGGTCGCGCCGTCCCGCAGCGCCGGGGTGGGCGGGGGCCGGGCAGTCCCGCGGGTCCCCGCCCCGCTCCGCCCGCACCTGCCGGGCCGCCCCGCCTCCTCCTGGCCGCCGCTCCGAGCCCTCCTCCCGCCCGGCCAGCGCCTCCCCGCGCAACGGAGCGGGCGGGGAGGGGCGTCCGGCAGCCCTCATTCCACCCCGGCATCGCGCCCGGCATCCCGGGCCCCGACGGCGCTCAAAGCCCGCCAGGGGCGACGGCAGCGCCCGCTGGCACCAGCCCGCTGCCCTGGGGAGATGCGGGGCCAGGGCCGGCCGGGCTGAGTCCCCGCCACTGGGGGTGATGGAAGCACCTGGGAAAGGCTCTCCATGCCAGCCCTGCTCCTACCTGGCGAAAGGGGCCCAAGCCATTGGGCCATGGTGCACTCTGGGTGCTTGGTCTGAGAAACTGTGGTGTTCCATGGCTTCAGTGGCGTTTAATACTTCAACTCACTAAGCCTGAATCCTCAACCCATGACTTAGTGGCGAGGTCAATCTGATTTGCTCCTCACGGCCCAGAGCGTGCAAGAGCCAGTGCTTGGAGGCAGCTGCCTGGAGGTGAAAGTTGGAGGGCGGGGGAAGGGCCACAATTTTCCGTATCCCCCGAGTACACAGCCTCTGCCCTCAGCCTGACCTGAGGTTTGTGGGGCACACCCCACCTCCTGCTAATTCACAGGTATGGATCACAGGGATCTGTCCACTCTCTCCCCATTGAGTAATCCTGTTCTTGGAGAGAAATAGGAAGCAGAGCCCCTGCGTTTTCAACTTCACTGAGCTGAAAAAGGAAGGCAGTGATGTGGAAATTAGGTTAAACCGCCTAAGTAGGCAGCTTTCTGCACGTAACTAATCTGGCTGCTGCATATAGCAGTGCTCAAATGAATTCCAGCCCAGTGGGTAACACTGAGACAAAACCAGGCTCCTCTGCTTGATTTGCAGGCCAGGGCTCCAGAGAGGGGATGGAAAGTGAAGAGAAAAATAGGGTGTAGAGGGAGATATGGAGCACTTTTCCTCCACTGAAATGGAGGAGCAGATCACCTGAGCTGAGGATGCATGTTAGGTCCTGGACAAGGTTAGGGGAGCAGCAGCTTTAAGACTTTGGCTTAAACTCCCAATGTGGGTATCACCACGCCCTTTAAGTAATCCATCCCTGTTCTCTAGAGTACCTACACACCCTCCTCCTTCTTTCCCTGTTTCAGAGATGCATGACCTTGATACTGCTCCTGCCAGATACAGAAAGAACAGATGACTGGCCTCGCAATTCATCTGTGCTGCAATATGAGCAGCAGCTGCAAGCATACAGCTGTGGTAGAGCTGTGGTACTATGGCTTTCAGAAAAGGAGCAGCTCATGTCTAAGGTCACATTAAAAAACCCAGGTGAGAATCTGATCCTACATATTGCAAGATGGTCAGAAGACTGGTTTTCAGAGTTATAGGCAGGGGGTAGCCAAGAAAATCCCAGCTGCTGCTGCTACTGCATACAGGTCAACTAGAAGGCTACACTCAGACTCACCTCTCAATTACCTCCAGGCACTACTCAACCCATGCTTTTTAAAGCAGACTATTATTAGAGAGGTGCTTGGAGGAGAGCCCTTGGGACATGTCCCACTTCCATTGACAGCAGTAGTTTTGAAACATTGAAGAAGATGCCCTAGTGCCTCATCATTACCTGTTGTCAGGATCCAGAGCACACTGAGGAGACAAGTATCCCACCTACTTTATGCTCAATTCATTGAAAAAGTGGCACAGGACCTAATGGTCCAAAGCTTTGGCTCACAAACCTAATGCAGGGCTATGCAGAGGGGACTTTGGCAATGCTATTTTGTGTAGAACTAGGTATTTCCTCCTTGTCATGTGCAGTTACCCAGCAGGTATGAGGAAGGTCATTTATTGTTTACCTACTGGGGGCAAAAACTGGATGAACAGCAACTACAGTGAGAGTAGACCCAGGAAAGGAAACAAATGGGAGACTAAAGAGCCTACCTGTAACCCAAAATCACAACTAAGGTGACCATTAGTGCAACAAGGATAGACTGTAAGAAGAGTTGGACTCTCAGGTACTGCACAGAAGAGGAGGAGATCATAGATGCTTTAATATTAATTTTCAGCTTTAATATACAGCTTTCTCTTTCTAATCTGTCAGCTTTATATGTTTGTTCCATATTTAATAAAGGTGGGGCACAGAGCTACCTTTACTCAAAAGGGAGAAGAGGTGAGTGGGTTATTTCAGATTTGCTGCAAGGGAGAAGGGCGAAAATGATCTAATATTTGCTGCAAGAGCTATGGCAAGAAACAAAGAGATAGTATTGCACGATAGGGTTGTAAGGCTTGTTCTGGCAACTAGAAGACTTGAGTAAGCATTGAGATGCCCTCCCACAAGGACTTCATTAAGCCTGCGTGCTCAGCATGCTCCCTGGAACTGCAGCATGCATGCATTTCTCTGAAAAAACATGTCCTTCTCTGTCAGTGAAAGGCAATGCTGAAGCTCTCAGCTGAGTACTGAATTTCTGGCAGTAAAGAACAGTTCAGCTTCCAGCTGCTGCTGCACTAAGAATGAATCAGGGCCAAAGAACTGGAGCAGAGCAAGCCCCACAGGTTCCAAGAGGGTGGTTGGCTGTCACCCTGATCATGTCTCCAGCTGACAACACATAAGCTTCTCAGGGGAAGCATGAGGAGTTTGCTCACTGCTCTCCTCTGTACTTTGAGTGAAAACACAGGGCACAGCTTCACCCCTCTGGTTCAGCTGAGTGGCTCAGTGCAGGAGCGAGCACCGATGTTGTCCAATTATGTCGTAGATGAGCAATTGTACAAGTTTTATGCAGAAAGATTTTTTTCCTCTCAGCTGAACTTACTCCAGTGACAATTGTGTCTTTCTCCTTTCTTTCCCCCCTGCCAGTACTTCCAGAGTTTGCACCAAGAGAAATAGATCCATTCTAGGCTGCCAGGGCAAGAACTTGGAATTCGAAACAAACCTCCCATGGAGATAGAAAGAGGGAAATACCAGAAGCAGCATTACAAACTAACACTTCCATTTTGTCAAGTTTTGAAGTAATAGGAATTCTAGGAGCTTAAAGTGGTTCAATTGGTCCAAAAACCCCCATGGAGACTACTAGCCAAAATAATTAACAATTCCCCCAAGTAGCTTGCTCTGAGTGCTGTTCTTCAGCCAAAATGTTTCCCAAGGAAGGGGGTCAGGAGGGGAGATGAGAGTGAGGGAACCTGTCTGTTACGCATGCGATTGTTAGCAGTGAAGCTTTCTGTTCTTGAAAGGAGAACAAATGATGAATGTGGGAATAAGCAAATAGTGAAAAGTAGGTCTGTGACTGAAAATAATCAAGTCCAGTCCAGTGACATTCTTTTCCACTGAAGCAGATGAAAAACCTGACTACAGTAGCTGGCACTATCTTCCTCTCTTTCATTGCACCTTGGCACTAGTCTGAGTGCCACTACAGCTGCATCCTCTCCCATTTATATAAACAAGGGACCAAAGAGGGCACTTCTAACATACTGCCTTGTGCACTTGTGGGCACACCAAGGAAGGGCTCTATCTTGGGGTTTTTTTTCTGCCTGAGATTAAAGATGAGCTTCTCTGAGGGTGACTCCTCTCAATCAGACATTGAGAACCACAGGAAGAGAAAAGATGAAAGCCAGTTACCAGCTAACAGCTTCTACTAGCAGAGCAGTAGAAGTTTGAGCAGTGAGGGAAGGCTGAGCTCCTCAGTTGTGAGTTGCTAAGCCTCGACTGGCCTGCTCTGCTTATCCATCCTTACTGGAGATTTCCTGCATCAATACACTGGAGATTAATATCGCCGCTCTATTTCCATTACACACTCTGCTATTTCTCCCTTTGTTAAATGGAAACACCAGAGAAAAGCTTGCCAGAGACCTTCAAGGCCCGAAGAGCCCTTTCAAACAAAGGCTTAGACACAGCTTGAAAAGCCAGTCAGCACACAGCAGAATGGGTGTCTGGGGAACAGAACGCCACTCCTGCCCAGAGGTGACAGTCCCATGGCTGGGAGACACGATGGCCAGCAGCACAAGGGTGGGCTGAACTGGCCTCCTAATAGAAATATCCACTGAAGACATTGTACAAACATGCTGCCCTGCATGGACACAGAGTAACATGGGCAGAAAGGTGGCAGGAATAAAAGGTACAGTGAAAGCATGGGGACAGATACATTTCTGACATACAGAGCAGAAGGGATGCTGAGGTGAGATAGCAACTTGGACCAAGTGAAGAGAGAGAGAGATCAATATGGAACACGAGAAGAAAGAGCATGTGGTTAAGCACTGTGCTGTTCCTGAAAATCACCAGAGAAAGTGAACTTCCTGTGCCTTTTGAACTACTATGCCCTTGAAAAAGGTGCCCAGAACAGGACATGTAGCATAGAACATTTGAAGAAGGACAGCAGAAAATGCAAAGAATCCTGCTTTGAGCCTAAGACGTAACAGGTGAAAGCGCAGAGACCCAAACACCACGCTCCCATTAGACAAGCAGGCTCAAGCATAAGACATCACTCAGCACCAACATCAATTTAATTCTTCCCTCTCAGAACAGGAACAGGGCAGATACTCCTGGAGTTACATCAGCAAGCGGAAAGAGGGCTAAGGAACAAGCTGTGCTGGGAAATCCCAGCTAAACATGCAGGCAACAGAACCACTCTACTCAAGATAGCCCAGACCTGGATGGGGGAAGAGTGCAGCTCTTCTGAGTCACTGAGGTGTGACTGGCTTCCGCTGAGTCCGCTTAGCTGCCCAAAACCGTAATGCAGAGGACAGGTCCAGGAAAACAAAACCAAGTTGTCTTCTTGCTGTTCTGTCCTTTTCCTAACAGGCAGCAGGTTACTGTGGCCCTATGCAGCCCCAAAAGTAGTGAAGGAAGCAAGTCCAAGTCTGTAAAACTAGAGGGTCAATGCAATGGCTTTGGCTGTTGTGTTCAATACAGCATTGGAAACAGCTGGAATGTCTCGGGCAACTCTCTGAAAGGGCGGCACGTTGGGTCCTTCCAGTGTGTCCAGGATACCTGGAGAACAGAAAGAAGAGGAGAAAGACAAGAATTAGTTCAGATGATAGCAGATAGCACATTTCTTCTTGCTCTTCTCTCTGTCCAGGTAGTGGTTGAGGGTGGCAGGGCCTGTACACATCAGAGCTTGTGCTCGGGGCAGGAAAGCTACATGCTCCCAAAAAGTACACAGATCCTTTTACTTTGAGGGTGTCAGACCCAGTCCTTGACATTTGACCTGAACGCAGGTACTGCCAGAGATGTTGCCCTGCTGAGGGAAATTGATAAAATCCTGTTTCTACTTCATCCCAGCACAGATCTCGCTCTTAGACCAAGACTCTCTTTTATCCTGAAATACACTTGCAGACTCAGATCAGGAACTGCAGCTGTGCTGCAATGTGGAATTTTTGTCACTGCAATGCAAACAGACCATGCTTGGCAGGAAATACACAGACCAATGCAAATGTCCTCATTTCTCTGTCAATTACCCTCTCAAGATTGATAATCAGTTTTGGAGTGCTTTGAGGAAAATTGCTTGGAGTATATTTTATTCTATTTCATCTGCCAGAAAGCTACAGATCAGAACCTTTGCCATAAAAACAGATTCAGGAAAGACAAGATTTATATACAAAAGGACTTGTAATGATATTATGCTAATTATGCAGATTTATCAGAAATATCACAAACGCTGCTTAAACTGGCTGCCTAAACTGATAGAAGACACTTGCAGAATTGCGTATTTAGGGATCTGGAAACTCTCTAGAGATGGGGTAGGAGAAGAGTTCTGGTTTTGTTTGTTTTTTTAAGGAAGTTGAGATTTTGTTACGAGAAAAGAAGAAGAGATAGAAGGAGGATGTGAACATCCATGTCCTGGTTAACAGTACCAGCTGGGGAAGATATAGCTTCTGCTATCTGTGCTATACAACACAAGATAAAAAAATATGTTAAACAAAGAAGTAAAAGCACTTATGACACATTTCCTGATCAGATAAAAGCAACCTGACTTCAACAATATTCAGGAAGGGGCTGGACATCTGCATGCAAGAAGAGTCAGTGCTTGTTACACTTCACTTGTGGGGAAATAATTAGGATCCTGCCTTACAAATTTAGTCTTAAGTGCTAAAACTCAGTGCACAGTAACTACCCCAATGTTTACCTGCTGCCCTACTTGAACAGCTTCTTCTAAAAAGCTAGTGGTAGTGATTTTAGAGTTGGAAAC
Organism: Taeniopygia guttata; assembly: GCF_048771995.1. Taxonomy (NCBI): domain Eukaryota; kingdom Metazoa; phylum Chordata; class Aves; order Passeriformes; family Estrildidae; genus Taeniopygia; species Taeniopygia guttata. Next base: position 82,514,933 of record NC_133027.1, read on the forward strand.
TGGCACAGATGCCCAAAGGACAGATTCAAACTGTCCATCCTCTCTCTCAGAGAGAGAAAAAACAACTTCTCTTCCCCCAGATCTAACAGGATATCTTAGTTTCTCCCTTGCTTACCTTCTACCACCTTGTGATAAGCAAAGTGCAGATAGAGGAGGAAAAGCATATGCAGAGCAGCAAGAGTCCCACACAGGATGAGCCGCTGGGTATGTCCCACGGTGCGTGACACCAACACAGCAACCTAAGAGAGAGGAGGTGATCAGAGACAGGGCACCTGCTACCTGAGCCTCTGGCACTGCAGTCAGAAACACATGGAAGAACAGGTCAGGCAGTGAGAATCTGCAGGAACACTACACTAAGTCTTTTTCGCAGTTTTCACCAAATTTGGAGAATCTTCTCAACAAATTTGGAGAAATTTGATACTGTTTTGTATAGGTGAACCTTGCCCAGTCTTGCCAAGAGTTCAGGATGCTCAGGCATGGCTCTCCACAGCAGCAAGGGCTGTAAGGGAGTAAATAAACCTCCTGCAGCTCTTAGAATGGGTGAGGATATTAATCCAAATAGCACTTCCATATAGCAGCAGTCAAATTATTCAGGAGCATCATTTTCTCCAGAGCAGTTCATCTGGCTGTGAAATGAACCACCAGGCCAAGGAACAGAAAGCAAACACTTCCCTCCCTTTTTTTGTCCCAGAAGGACCCCAGGCTGCCTATCCCTTACCATCCGTAATGTCGAGAGTCCACCAACAACCAACCAGAAGATATAGAAGAGGGAGTGGAAGTGGATATTATAGGTGACAAAGAGAGTGATGCAGTGTCCGAAAAGACCGTAGCCCTGACAAAACAAAAATGTCCATGTTAGGAGCACTGGTCCCACACAAAGGGCCATTGATCAAGAGCATGAACAGCCTATTCCTGCAACACTTCACCACAGCAAAGCCTGACAAACAACTCATTCACTGCCGAAGAGTCAACCAGAACAACAACTTCAACAGCAGCTCACACACAGGTAATCTGTCTGAAGGATTCACAGGCATGTCAGAGATTGTGACAACATAGGAAACAGAGGAAAGATCCTCCAGTCCCAGAGAAACTGGAGTCTCCTGGCTTTTTACCACCAGGTTCTCAAATCAGCAAGTGCAAAGCAAGAGACCTGCATAAGGAACTGCCTCTTTGTACTATTGTTGTGCCTGGGATGGGACAGGTCAGAAGAACATCCTGGAATTCCAGGTTGTCCCAGTGCAGTTACCTGGGACCAGCAGTTTACAAAAACTTTTTCTGTTTTTTGGGAAAAGCTTATTCTGGAACACCATACAGCCAGTGTGCATGATAGGGCAGCTCCATGAGTACATACCAACAGTGACAGCATCTGCACCATCGTGATTTGGGCATTGCACAGATATGCCAGGAAATACATGAAAGATGAGACACCCAGCCAGTAACCGAAGCAGGTGCCAATGGCTGTGCCCATCAACGTGCCTTCCCTCTGTGGAGACAGTGTCAGGATGAGAAGAACTCAAAGAAGTGACCTGCCAGTACCCAAATTAACCCATGAGAGTCCCAGACACTTTGTAGGCATTATTAAACAGCTGCCCAGCAACATTCAGGGGGCCACAGGACCTACACCCCAAGCTCTCCCAGCAGCATAGTGTCAAGACTTTCTGGTACATCCTTCTTCCCACCTCCAAACCAACATCCTCAAATCAATCTTCATTTCAGCAAGATGCTTATTCAGTTATAGAAGAGGTTTCCTCTCCTTTTCTAGTGCCATTATGGCAACCCAGAGCCCAGTCAAACCACCACTTATCACTGAAACTCGACGTACAATGATGGTGTCCGAGGTCTTCATTCCATGCAAAAGAATGGCCACCAGTGTGAAAACCAGCATGAGGGGTCCATACAGCTCGCCTGCAATCTTCTACAGGAGGAGACAGGTGAGGCAAAGTTTGGTTAGAGCCCCAGAATATCAGGGTTCCCACCACAGGTGATGTGAAAAGTGCACTGGATGAAGTTTAGCACCCAGGTTATCACCTGAGGTTAGGTGACAGCACGCTGAGGTTTGGAACAACCATGGGAAGGAGCCACCAACATTTTCAGGAAGAAGAACACCTAACAAACTCAGTCCTTAATAACATGGATTATTACAAGTTTTACAAGGTGTCTGTGGGACAGCCACTTGGCCATGGAGTCTGATTCAGCAAAAGGGAACTCACCTGTGGGAAATTAATCATCTTCACAGGAATCATGGACTCCAGCAGTCTGCATCACAGGAAAGCGGGGAATGACAACAGGAGCAGCGAGAACAACAGGATAATTAACAAAATGCTTCATAAGTAAAAGATACCATATACCCATTACCAGTGTTTGCTATTGCTGTTGTGTTGACAGGCCTTGAGGGACAGAGGATTCTTTCTAAAGGGTGAGTCAAGGTCACTAAAGAAGGAAAACCTTACTGTCAAGTGGGTTAACTTTGCTGAGGAGGGGCAGATTCAATGAAAATGTTTAGGGATCCACTCAAGGATGAGAGATCATTGACAGAAGAGCAGGAAGGAAAGGCAAGTTTCCTCATAAAGGCTCACAAAACTTTGCTTCGTTGGACACAACTGTGTTGCAAACCCAACAGAAACCACGTAGGGCAGCCAAGTACAAAAAGAGCCCCTTCTCCTACCCTCGGCAGCAATGCCAGGTGACAGGGCTGCCAGCCCAAGCACAGGACCTCGCTAAGGCGGGCAGGACAAGGCACGATGTGTCTGCCCATAGGTGAGCGTTCCTGCAGGGCCCGCTGGCGCTCGCTCGCTCGGAGCTGGCAGCCAGACTGCTGCGGGCACGGAGCCGCTGCCTCCCCGCAGCCCACCTGGCTCGCACTTGGACGGGCTCCACATCGAAGTAGGGCCGGAGGATGTCGATGTTGGCGTAGAGGCTGAAGGCCCTGGAGGCTTGTCTCTTCCCCACCTGCCACATCTGCGGAGAGAAGGAGCGGGCAGCGGCCGGGCGGACAGGCAGGACCCGGGGCCGGAGGCGACCGGGAGACAGCGCTCACCTGGTCAGCGACCTGCCGGCCCAGCTGCCCCCTCAGCCCCTTCATGCCCAGGAACTCCCCGTCCTCCTCCTCCTCGCCGGCGCCCGCCTCGCCCTCCGCCTCCTCCTCCTCTTCCTCCTTCATGCGCTGGTGCATCTCCCCCATGTCCTCGAAGCTGGAGCCCGACGTGTCGTCCATGTTCTCCATGTCGATGACAGCGGAGCCGCCACCCTGCGCCGGGGCAGACTTGGCGTCAGCACCCCCTCAGCCCGGCCGCCCCGGCCCCGCCGCCCCCGGTCCGGCCCCACCTGCATGTTGTCCTCGAAGCCGCCCCATTCGGCGGCGGGAGCGCCGCTCCTGCCGCCGCCCGCCGCGGCCATGGCGCCCGGCCCGGCCCGGCCCCGGTGCCCGTCCCGGCCCCGCCGCGCTGGCCCGGATGGGCGGGAGCGGATGTGACGGAGCCTCCCGGCGCAGCAGCACTGCCCATCGCGCTCATGGCGGCGCGGCGGGGCACGGACGAGATGCGGGACCGCGTGGTGCTGGGCGAGTTCGGCGTGCGCAACGTGAGCGAGCCCGGCGGGCGGGGCGGGGCGGGGCGGGGGCGGCCGGCGCCCACACCCCCTCACCGCCCCTCCTTGCCCTTTCCCCGCAGGTCCACACCACCGACTTCCCCGGGAACTACCCCGGCTACGAGGACGCCTGGGACCAGCGGCGCTTCGAGGAGGTGGGTGAGCGGTGCCGGGCCGGGGCTGGCCGTGGGAACGGGGCCCTGCGGCCGGCTGACCCGCGGTGCGCGGCTCCCGCAGGCGTTCCGCGTGGACGTGATCCGTGAGGAAGAGGACGCCCTGGAGTTCGACATGGTGGGCATCGACGCCGCCATCGCCAACGCCTTCCGCCGTATCCTGCTCGCCGAGGTACCGCTGCTCACCTGGCGGTGCCGGCCTAAGCCTGGCTTGACAGGGAGCGTGGAATGTTCAGCCTCGTCAGCCCTTGCGGACAGCTGCGGGCTTTGGAAATGAAGCACACGTTCGTTCCGCATGGGTGCCGGGAGCCCAAAGAGAATTAGGACTTCAGCAGCATGGGCGATACCGCCTATTGGTCCTAGGGGTGCTGTTGGTAGTGTCTGCGGGTCAGCCTTTTCAACACAACTGTGTTGCCAACCCAACAGAAGCCACATAATGCTGCCAAGTACTAACAGGTTCAGGATGCCCCAAAGCCGTTTCTCCTGTCCTTCGCCTCTTGATTGTTTAAAAAAATGGGGATAGGAATAGATGTGATGTAAGGGTATATTGCATAGCCTGATTTGGTAGAAATACCACTCAAAATAGTCTGCTTGGCAGTTATTTGTGGGAGAGGAGGGACACTTGAGCTGCATAATCTCTTGGCATGTAGTTCAACCATTGTCTTAAGCTGACTTGATCTCTTGTCTCCTTGAGGTGCCAACGATGGCTGTAGAGAAGGTCTTTGTGTACAACAACACATCCATTGTGCAGGATGAAATTCTGGCTCATCGGTTGGGCCTCATCCCTATCCGAGCTGACCCTAGGCTCTTTGAGTACAGAAACCAAGGTGAGAATCTTGAATAGAATAGAAATATTGAAGGTTTCTCTCAAAGTAGGAAATCAGGGTTGTGTAAACTGAGCAGAAGTGTGATTTCATATGCTTCTTCCCAGGAGATCAGGAAGGCACTGAAATTGATACTCTGCAGTTTCAGCTGAAAATCAAGTGCAAACGAAACCCTCAGGCTGCCAAGGAATCATCTGATCCTGATGAACTATATTTCAATCATAAAGGTGAGATTGCTCCTAAAAATAGGTGGTGCTTTTTCTTTTTGGTCTTGGGCTGTTTTCTCAGCCCTATGTGCTCACAGGGAGAGTTGATTCCATTCTGCTAAACTTTCTTTTTGCTATCTCCAGTCCTATACAGGTGAATGACCTGCTTTGAGGCAACAGCTGGCTGATGCTTGTGGCTTTTTTTTGCAGTGTACAGTAAACACATGACATGGGTGCCCTTGGGGAATCAGACAGACCTTTTCCCAGATGCTGACTTCCGACCTGTTCATGATGACATCCTCATTGCACTGCTGAGACCTGGACAGGAAATAGATGTGCTTATGCACTGTGTCAAGGGTATAGGTGAGTCGTGGCTCCTGGGGCAGCAGGATAAGGAATGTGAGTGTTTGGACTAGGGCACTGTGGTGTGATGGGGAAGGGTGGAGAACTGGCTTTTCCCCTGGAACTTCAGGCCCCAGTATCCTTGTTCCCTGGGGCCTGCTCTCATCCTTGACTCTTAACTCTTCATACAGGTAAGGATCATGCCAAGTTTTCTCCTGTGGCCACAGCCAGTTATCGACTGCTTCCTGACATTACTCTCCTGCAGCCTGTTGAGGATGAGGCAGCTGAGACATTGCAGAAGTGCTTCTCCCCTGGGGTCATTGAGATCCAGAATATCAATGGTACTTTTTTCCTGTGCTAACTGCTGTGTTCCTTGCAAGCTTTAGATTGGAGCTTAGAGCCAAACTTTGCAGAAACAAAACCACATGTGATATTGCCTTCCTGATCAATGGTTCATGTTCTTCCAAGCCTACTTTTATGGATGAGTGGCTGCCACGTGCAGCATGTTGGGTGACGAACAGGGATGTCCCTGAAATAAATTGGATACCTGTCCACAGAGCTCTGCAGCTGTTGACTGCAGCTTGCAGTGCTGTTCAGTTGTGACACTGGGTAGTGAGCTGGAAAAGCAGCTGAGTGTGGAGACTTATTGTATCCTTCCGGGGTGCATGTACACTTTGTGTTTGGGTTTTCCTGCCAGGTTGGAGTTTCATGTTGGGTAAATGCTAATTCTTTTTATTGGTGTCTCCCAGTCTTTGGTGAGGAGGGAGTGCCTGTTTGAGGTAAGCACATGATGTGACCATAAGGCTGCTGTGGTTTGATGGATGTGACCATCCACCTGCTGCAATTTGTCCATCTCGTTTCATCTTCCCTTTAGGAAAAAAGGTGGCAAGAGTAGCCAATGCACGGCTGGACACATTCAGCAGAGAAGTTTTCCGACATGAGGGTCTGAAAAACCTCGTGCGCCTGGCAAGAGTACGGAACCATTACATCTGTAAGTGCCCCGTTTTCCACAGAGTCCTGACATGGTTTGTGTGAGCAAGCAGTGACCAACCAGCATGTGTGGCTGGCTCTGTGCCTCTTCCTACCCTCAGCATCCATGCATTCAGAACGCGGTGGGTAACTACTTGCTTTGGGATTTAATCTCTTGGTGCTTCCTGCTGGCAAAGGGAGCTGCTTCTCTGTCTGTGAAGATCTGGCTTGTTGCTGTGAGGTGCAAGGGAAGGTGAGGGCCAGCAGCATGGAGCCAGGGGCATGGAGGCTGAGGCTGCCTCGTGGCTGTGCTGACTTGTGTCTGTCTCTGTGCAGTTTCAGTGGAGTCGACGGGTATCTTGCCTCCAGATGTGCTAGTGAGTGAAGCCATCAAGATCCTGATGGGAAAGTGTCAGCGTTTCCTCAATGAGCTGGACTCTGTGTCTATGGAGTGACCGGGCTGTAGCTGGGAAAGCAGAAACCTGCACTGCTGTTCTGGGCTTCCTGCACCTGCCTCTAGGGGGGATTCCTCTTCCATAGGCAGGAGGCTCGTTAGGGGCTTCTTGCTAGAAGTCCAAGGACTATCTCTTTGGGTTTTTCTGTTGGTAATGAGCTGTAGTGAGAAGATGCACTAAAATAAAGGCTTTTTTAAAAAAAGCTGTCTCCTGTGCCATTCACAATTGTGAAACCATAATACATGGAGAAGAGATGGTAGCATGTCTAAAGATGAGTAACAGCATTTATTTTAGATGGTATGCAGTGAGGAGGACTGATAGGGCAGCGTCATAAAGCACTTCACAGCAGGTCAGTGAGGTTCAGTAAGTTGCTGTCAGAGCACGGCTGTTTTGTGGGTGTTTCAGACCAGATCAGGGATGGTTAATATGGTGTAGAAAAGGCTGTACTGGCAGAGGACTGGAACACCTCTCCCATGAAGAAACAGTGCTGGGATTGTTCAGCCTGGAGAACAAGAAAGCTCCAGGGAGACCCTGTTCTGGCCTTTTAGTATCTATAGGGGGCATGGAGAAAGACTTTACCATGGTCTGTAGTGACAGGCTAAGGGCCAACAGTTTTGAACTGGAAGAAGGTAGACTTATATTGAACATTAGGTATTTTTTACAATGAGGGTAGAGGTAAGTTGTCACAGGTTGCCCAGAGCTGTGAATGCCCCATCCCTGGAAGTGTTTGAGGCCAGGTTACTTGCGGCATGTTAAGAGTTGAAAATGTCTGGGAGTATTGTTGTGTCCCAGTTGCTGAAGTCAATGCACGCTATAGTGCCAGACCTCAGCAAGTAATGAAAGTTCTGTTTCCTTGGGGTAGAATTACTTAAGAGTGTAAACATCCTCTTAGGCTGAATATGCTGTAGGGAGGGGATACACGTGGCATCCTGGCTCCAACCCCAACCTGTCCTATGCCATGCTGCAGACCCAGGCATATGGTGCATGTGCCTATCACATGTTATCACTATCTATCTATCTGCTTTTCATTGCTACTACTTCACATGCTTATGGGACAGACCCTTGAAAAGCCTAAGGGTTTTGCTTTGATAGCACATACCCCTCAAGCTGTAAGCTGAGACCTAGAATTAAAATAAACTAGCAGTGACAAATAAGTACTTTAAAAATGCAATTTCACCTAATTAAACTATATAGTCTGGAATGGTTCATCCCCTCCCTGACAACGTATTAACCACCAGCAAAGGTGTCCCCTTTTTGGTAGCTGGAATAAGGAATGCTGAGAAATCTCCAGGCAGGTAGTCTGGTCAGACCAGAGGCCCCCAGATCTTATTGAAACAGATAAAAGAATAAAAATGAAACATGACACCATGTGTATGAAACTGGAATAGCTTTATTTGACATTCAGGTGTAACACAGCCAGTTCAGAGACAGCTTCAGATTTAAACGTTCCTACAAAAAAGGTTTAAAATCCATTTTACAAAAACCCCTTGTGTCTAGCATGAAGTCACAGAATGTTAAAAATATCACAACACAATAAATACACCCAGCCTTTGCTAGAGTCAGGAGCCATGTTAGCTCAGAGGTTAAAAAAGTCTGAGGCTAGGAAAAAAGTGGAGGGTGCTGGTGGAACAGCAGGGGCAGGAAGGAGGGTGAGTGGATGCCCAAGGCCTGCTCTTCCTATCTGGACTCTCACACCTCCCAGCCCCAGCCTTTTTGTCCAGTCTGTCCATGTGGAGACATCACTTCTCCACCTACCACAGTTTATTACTTGTTCTGTCTCCTGGATGGCAAAACTGCCAGCTAGCTCTGGACAGACCCTCCTAGCTCCTGTGGTAACTCTAGGATAGATTGTGTATATTTGTCATGTAAGAAGAACCAGCTTTGCAGACTGGAGTGGCTTCATAAGAGTCCCACCACATCTAAAACCCAGTTTCTGACCTGGCTCCCTCCTGTAAACTGCAGTATAAAGCCCGCCCCTCCTGCCCCACCATGCAATTCTCTGGGAAGTACCAGACTGGGTAAAAACAGGGGCTACTGTCACCTCCACTGCAACAGGGCAAGAAGATCCCTTTTGGACTGCAGGTACTTCAGGTATTGGTCCAGATTTTATTTACCCTGCGCTGGCCAAGTTCTACAGGGCATGGAAAAATGAAAAAAAAAATTAAGAAAAAAATATGTCCTGCTCCCCCTGAGAGATGTCCAAGAAAGGCTGGCACAAAGTAAAAGCCTTCCATTTGGCTCTGGGTAGAACAAGCTGTATGATCGTATCTATACATACATATGTATACATATGACAGTGTCTGCCTCTTTCTAGAGAGCAGTTGCACCTTAGGAAGGCTGATCTCACAGGAGATCCTAGAGCACTGCTAGGCTTCCTGGCCCTTAGCCCAAGGCTCAGCATCCTGGAGGGAAACAGATTCAGCAGAATTCCAGTCCGCTAGGGACAAGTGCTGATAAGCGTGACAGGAGTGTCCGATGTGTTCCCTACAAAGCCTGGCTACTAGCACCCAGGGGAAGATTACATTAGGGTAGCCCCTTTTCACATGGCACACTACTCTGCCTTTTGCATTAATCCTAAACCCCAAAGGCTGAAGAGGTGGAGCAAGAGTGACCCAAGGCTACAAGATTATCAGGCTTTACCCTAACAAGGTCTATGGACTCAGCTCCCACCTTGCAGAGAAGCAGAGGTCTAAAGATGCTCATCCAATGGAGGGGAAGGAGTCATGGGAAGAGCTTAATATTGACTGGTTCAAATGCCACCGCAAGCCCCATCCCAGTGTATGGAAGAGAAGGGGACAGGACCCGTAAGGGGCTTTACTCAGATGAGTGCTTGTGGAGGCAGTGACAAGGAGAATCTAATGTGCTTACTATGAGGAGAGACAAATTATAAGGTATGGGAGGAGATGGTTGCAGCATCCCAGGCTCAGGGTTCAAAGAGTACATTGAAGCCCTCTCCATCCTCGTTTTCTAGCACGTCTGTCTCCAGTGATGGCTTCACCTTTTTGAAGAGAGACGGAAGGTTCCGGATATGAACCTCCTTGCGGAACTGCTCCCCGATGGGCTTCTGCAGAGGACAGATAGGCAGGCATCAATCATTACTGTGTTCATTCCCCAACTCAGCTCAGGGGTAGTTTGCTTGCACATCAGAGGCAGATCCTAGGTTCTGAGCAATCCCTAGGCTGGTCCCTGTTCTTGCATTTTGAGGAATTTCAGGCCTGGCCTCTCCCAAGTGCCAAGTTACCAAGTGAGGTAACCTTTCAGTTCCCCAGCTTCTAATTTAATGTCAAAGTTTCCACCACCACCACCCTCACAGAAGTCCAGTGCCCACCCAGCAGCTTCAAACAAACATTTTAACACCCTGTTTCCCTGGGCACCCTTGTGCAAGGCACCTGCTGCCTCTTAGTGAGAGGCCATTGCTGGAGGGGCTGCTCAGTCTGCTGGACCTCCAGGGTGAGGAGAGGCAGAACCAACACTAAGAACAAGCTGCAATAGCCTCTTGGCTGGGAAGAGGGGTGGTTGGTGAGAGGAGGCAGGCTGGCCACCCCATCTCTTCTGCAGCATACAGCTGTGAAATTTTCCTCCAGGATATCACTTACCCCAATGCAACCTGAGATGAGGCGCTTGAAGTGATCCTTCCGGCGCTTGTCTGCCATTTTTTGCAGTGTTGGGTTGAGAAGCTTTGAATCAAACTGCTCCAAAGAGTCCAGCTGGATGTCTGGGATCTGCTCCATCACTGCCTTCAGCTCACCATAACGAGGGCGCTGCATGGAGAAGTACCATTAACACAGCTCTGCTAGAGTAACAGCCTTCCCTCACTGGGGGGCCATTAACTCCTCTGCCCCTATTCACTAGGCATGGGACTACTCTTCACCATTCCCCTCATATTCCTCAACCTCACATTTGGATGAAGAGCAGAACTTCTCACCAAGGCCTCGTAGATCTGGAAAGCCAGGTGGACAAGAGCTGCCATGCAGCCATCGTGCTGCCCATGTACCTGTAAGCCCTTGAGCACACTTGTGAAAAACCAGGACACAGCATCGGGAAGGAGGTTTCCTGGAAGCACCTGGAGAAGAAGCATTGTCAGCACTGAAGCAAGATACTGGTGGTACACAACACCACCTTTTCTGCAACAGCTTGCTCTTCCTGAGGGAGAAGGTGCCCAGGGGTGAAGGAGCCACACTTCTAACAACATTTAGAGCTTCCTCTTCCAACCCTGCCAGAGCTAATCCCTTCTTCCTCCCAGAGATACCTGTTTGAGCAGTGGCCAGCAAAGCTGTGTTGTGGTTCTTTGGCAGGATAAGGTGTCCTTCCAGGACAGGGATGTGTAGGCGGTGATCAGAACTGCAGTGCAAACATCCTGAAAAGGAGTCAGAGGGGAAAACCAGTCAGAGGAACTATTTTCTACTTCCACCATTCAAACCTCATGGGAGCCAAGAAGCAACCCAGAGAATCTGCAGGAGCTTCTGAGAATCCTGCATCTTACTGTTGCTCATCCAGTGTGCACCATCAGAAACAGAAGATACCAGTGCTAAGTTAACCTGCTCCCTTCAACTCCTTGGGAAAAACCCTGGAGCACTCATGGACTCCCCTCAGCTGCTACTCTCAAGTCACTACAAAAGCTTCTACAAGAGCTTCTGAGGCATCCACAGCAGAGAATACAGAAAAATAAAGCTGGATGAAAACTGGGGCCCAGGATAAAGGTAGAGCCAGGGAGCACCCTGGGGGCTGAATATCCAGGGCCTCTTCCCCAGGAGGACTGAAGCTCTCTAGCTGTGTGTTATAACTGGATCCCAGCTCCCATTTGCTTTGTGGCTTCTGCAAGGCCCCTAGAAGCCATATATGTTCCTAAGAGGTGATTCCCACATGGGGAACACTCCAGCAGCCTAGATCTCTGCAGCAGTGTCTGGCTGCAGAGCAGACAATGTGACAAAGAGTATAGAGAAAGGATGGTGGCAATCAGAGCACATGCTCTTACCTCTTGCTTCATCAGACACTTGCCAAGCTCAGTGAGCTCTGCGTTGGCAGGGGGAGTCACCTCCGTGGCCATCGCCTCATCATCTGCAGAGCAAAGGCTGCACTGTGAACACGGCCTCCCAAGGACTGAGTGGGACACAGGGAGGCCGCAAGAACTAAGCTGGGAGCCAGGAGCCAGCACACAGAATCAGTGTTCTGGCACAGCTTACCCAGAATCTCTTTTCAAGCAAAAAGCACCCACCTTTTGTGGGGCAGGAGGAGCATGCAACTAGCTACCTTCAGCTCTTGGGAAGCTGTTCACATCCCCCTCTGCTCCTCAACTCAATTCTCAGAACCTTAAGAACCAGCTGTTCCAATATGCCACCTGAATCCTGCAGGACATTCATTTCCAGGCTAGACTAGGCTTTTCTGTGGCCCCCAGGCACGCTGGGCAGGACAGAGCTGAAGGCTTTTTTCCAAACCTATACCCCTGACACAGAACTTCCAGCATCAGCCCAACCTCCCCCTCAAGAAACAGAAAAGGAACAGCATTTGTGTACTCCAAGGACAGGAAAGCAAAGGTAGGCATTTACTTACCATCCCCATCTACAGCAGCAGTAGTGTTCTGTTCAATACCTTTCTTAGAAACACAGCAAACAGCTGCAAAAACAGTTGCAGGTCAGAGGAGCAGAAAAGGGAAGATCCTTCTGCAGAACATGCAGAGATTATCCTACAGACTCTGTTGGGCTCACAGCTGCTTCAAGCTCTCCCAGCTCTTACAGGGAATCAGAAGAATCAGAAAGCCCAGTATAAAAGCTCAATACTGCACTACCTGGAAGGCTGTAACACCCCACCCACAGTACCTTCTCACAGTGGAACCTGCTGCACAGTGGTTGCTTCCTACTACTGAGAACCAGGAATGTGCAAAACCATCTGAAGCCCATAATGCAAGAAGAACACTGATTTAAAGCAAAAAAAGCCAGTCAAGAAAGGAGATAGAAGATTGAGATCTGTAATCTCCATGGAATCAATTTCCCCAGCCTTCCTGTACAAAGCCATGCTGACACAAAAATGTTGGAGAAGGCAATACAAGGGAGACTGCTTTGGGAGACGGACTCTTCCCTTATGTCTGGTTAGAGACATGGCAATTGCTAACAACAAAACTGCTCAACACTTGGCTTGTCCACAAATCCATGGCCCATACAGGGTTCCAAAGCACAGAATGGGAGAACCCAATTCCCTGCAGGACTGGATTCCTACAGGAATGGTGCCAAAACCATGGAGCCCTAAAAGCTAACAAATGGAAGAATACCTCTTCCACAGGTTTTCAATTATCTCATACTAGGTTTTAGCTAAAATTTTGGCAGGGCTGTCTCACATCTGCCTTCTCATGGGTATGTTACATACTAATGATGGTTCTAATTAAGTTTTACTGCACATTGGGAATTCCTGTTGTGCACTCCAAGGAAAACTTCCCACATATCTCAGCAGACCTAATCTGATTTCACTTACTGGCAAGATCCATGACTTCTCGAGTCAGCAGTCTGACCAGCTGTTCTTCAAGCATCTCCTGAGACTCGGGGTTGTCATCTCCAGCATCATCCTCACTGAGGAGAACAGGTTTTAGTTTGACAGAAGCCAAGGTTTTCAAGTACCCCTCCACCCAAACACAGGGAATGAGTCACCAGTGTGTCTTTCAGCCCTTTTTGGCAGGGATGTTCCTGGGCAAAGGGCCACATAAAGGACCCCATTTCCCTCTGTACCAAGGGGTGGAAGCTTACCAGAGCATGCTTCGCTGGTTGATCACCTGCCATTTCTGGGATAACCTCTGTTCAAGACAGAAGGAAAGATTAAGTCTGGACACAATGCAAGGAGACCCAAGCAATATCTGCTGGCAGAAGCACAAGAGCTTTAAATGCCAAGACCCATTTTCAATGGCAGGAGAACTGGTATCAAGTGTGCTGGAATGTCAATGAGCTGTCATGAAAATGAGAGGACACAGGAAAAAAAGCCAAAAACAAACCCAAAAACTATCATGGCTGCAGGCTGAGGAGTTCATGTCCACAGGTTTAAACTCACAACAAGGGCTGCTGTGCAACAGCCAGGGTTCAACGCACTTTAAAGCCTCCCCCCGCAAACATCATCAAAATCATTAAGAATCAAGACTCTGCCTTCGTCTCTGCTGGCTCTGTAGAGACAGACATTCCCACATGTTCCTGCCAGCTGCTAAAGGGAGTCAGGGCTGTCAAGGAACAGGCACTGAACAAGCTGTTTCTTACCATGTGCAGATAGGTAAAGAGTGGTCCCAGCATGGGGCAGACAAGGGTTTCGTAGTATTCTGCAGGGCAGGAAAGCACCAAGGGCTTCACAAACACACCTGCACAGACCAGTTAAGGAAGAGATCCAACACAGCCAGCTGCTAGGGAGACTGCAGCACACTGCCCAAGCCAGCCCATTCCACTGGGAGCCAAGGGACAGACACTTGGAAGCCCACCTTCTCACAGCCCTAAATTAACAAGTGGCATCTCTGTACAGCAAGAAGTTCAGTTATTCAACTCTTTCCTCGACAGTTCAGCAGAGAAAGTTAAGGGTACTTAGCACCCATTTCCTATCTGTGAGACTGAATATCCAGCCTGGGAAAGCAGGTTGGGAAACCCACATGATCTCCCGGAGATGCACATCCTAATGTCAAGCTCCTCACTATCCAAGCTGTCATGCCGCTCAAAAGGCACTACTCCCCTCTCACAGTGCCTCCAGAACCACACAAACCCTTTGCATTTATTCTGACCCCATGCACTGCTCAATCTCTTTGTGCCCTCCTATCATCATACCTTACCCACACCAGGTGTATCCCTGTTTGTTTACCTCCTCAATCACCCTTCTTTGTCTTGGCCATACTGAAAACAATGCAGGCTTTAAATTTATGTCTTCAGAGCCTCCCAGGCTGGCCTGAGACGGTGATGGAAGGATACGGAGCATGGGACGCAGTCTGTAATCAGGAATGTTGTTGAGGTTGTTGAAAGCAGAGCTGAGGAGCTGGGTGGCAAGACCCTCAACAGTGTAGAAATCCTGTTGCATGGAGGGGCCTGCATTTCCCAGGATGTGAAAACTTCAACAAAAAACAAGTTAGTTACAAGTCTGCCAGATAACAAGTACCACGTCTCTGATCTGCAAAGGCTACAAGTTCTATCATCTTGAGACTACACAGTTGTCACATTCCTAAACAAATACTATAGAGGAGTTTTAGCACAGTATCTCTTTTTTTCTGGGATACCTGCAGAGGGACAATGAATTAAGCATTTTAGCACTACAAGGTGCTTCCAAGTGCTGATGCACCCTAACATATAATTAGAAGGGGCAAAAGAGACAAACTAGATCAGCATATCAGGTAAGGGCTCCAATCTGACTACCTAACTGCAGGAGAGCAAAAAGTAGATCTCCATTTTGAGGTACTTTTTCAAGACTGTTCCATGTCTGTGTGGCAGGTTACAACCACTGTATATATATTTTATACATATATATATATATATATACATATATACATATATGTAAGTACAAGCTGCATGCCACCACTGCAGCTTGTACTTGGGTATTGCAGGATACAGCTCACATCAAAAGTCTACTCTAAAGGAAGTTAGGACCCCACAATAACCTACTGCTCTGGCTGTGCAGTGCTGGAACGTGGTGAGAGATGTAATGCTCTTACCAGTTATCGTAGAGGGTGCAAAAGAAGCCCTGCATCCTTTCTAAGACTGTTTTGTAAACAGGAGAGTCATAAAGCTCCAACAAAGGCTGAGGGAGACCTGTGGGAAGGCATAAGCTTCAGTTACATTAATAAGAAAGCCTTCAGAGCATGCTGGGCAGGCCCCAGCCAGCTTGACATCAGCAAGGGAAGCTCTTGGCAAGAGCCAAATAGGAAGTGGTGCAGCAACCCTGGGGCAGAAAGTCAGAGGTCAGCCAGGTTCAGGTTGGTTGCACCCAGAGCAGAGGTGTTTCCACTGAGGTTGTTGTAGCTGCCTTATTTCTCTGAAGTGGAACTTGAGCTATCAGAAAACCCAGTCAGCAGCAAAGCTGACAGTTGTTGCAGCTCTTCTAATAGCTCATCTCTTCAGGTTTGTATTCTCTGCCAAGATACAAGCTACTGTAGAACTATGATATTAAAAAGTTTAGAGCAGAGATCAAGGCCCTGCTGCTTTATGTGCAGGGGCTCACAGATAGAGTTTTTAAAGTCACATAAAACAGGTAAAGGAACCGTGTTCTCATTTTATAGCTAGGAGATGGAGAAAAAAAGACAAAGCAACTTCCCCAAAATATTTCACTGTCTGTCAACCTGACATTATACCCCAATTTCCAAAGTCATGATCCCCACTTCATCCACAAGGCCACTCACTTGTGCTTGGTGGGAAAGGCTTCTGTGCTCACAAGCTCCAACCTGCTTTAAGAAGGTTCCAAAGGCCTCTTTCTAAGATGCTGTCTAGAAACAAGTGCCAGAGCTACACTGCACAACTTGGCTCTGGCCCTCCAGGACAGGTCTCTGCACCAGCATTCAGGGCTCCTTCTGAGCACTAATTCTGCTCAAAGGCAGACAATCACAGCACCCTCCAGCCTCTGCAGCCTGAAATGCCACGTTGCAGAGACCACCACCATCCCAGAGATGGGATAAGCAGCCTGGAAGTGTATCCTTCCATGCATGCAGAAGAAACCAATGTGTCTGAGACCAATAACTTATTTACATCTTAGTTTCAGCCGGTTCAAATCACAGCTGAGCTGCAAATACTATGAAGAAGCTGGTCCTCAGCCCGATTTCACTGGACAGATCACTAACTCAAGTATCTCTAAGAATCTGCCATTCCTCCTGAAGAGAAACAAACCTCTTACCTAGAATGGCATTCTTCTCCACATCCAGCATGTCCAAGGCCTTTGCAAATGAATCCCCCAGCCTAGCCACCATCTCTGGCATGTAGAGGTTGTTGTGAGTCCTGAAACAGAAGAGCACTTGGCTTATACTCATGTAAATCAATCCCTTTTTGCCCTTGACAGTGGAATCCTCTCCTTCAGCTTGTGGACAGCTCTTCTGAGGCAGATGATGAGGAAGGTGAGACCATGCACGTGTGCATGGGATCCCCCTTCCCCACCTGCAAAAATACTGGGGAAGCTAGACAGAGACATGGAGTGACTCCACCTCATGTCCTCAATCTCCTGGCTGCCCCTTCTACTTATTTCAGTTCATCCCACCCCTTGCAAGCACCAGCAGTAAAAACTCCCAGCAATTCTCCAGATGATGCTGGGAACAACTTATTAGCTTGGCCAAAGGGATGAGAGAATGTATTTTTAGAACTGACAAGACATGGGATTTTGTCATCTCAAAAGAACTGCTGCACCTAAGGCCCCTGCAGAGGGAGGGGCTGTTTCAGCTCCATACACACACTGCTCCTCAGGGTTGAGTCACAGTCCCCAGAATAGCAGGTGGCATTGGAGAGCCTCTAGTGAGAACATCAGTCCCATCTGATTTTACTCATGGCAGGCACACCTGCCCCCTGGACAACACATTCAGCTGGGAACAGTTCTGTGTCATAGGAAGTGGCCACTGTCAGCCGTCTGCAAGGGACACCAATTCAGCCACGGGTGGCTGGTTCTTGCCATCCAGGCTAAAATGGGTCCTCTCTCTTAGCCAGGGTACTGACACTCAGAGCTGGAGTTGGCAGGGGTGTCTCTCTCACCTACCTCTCTCCTTTGAGACCTCAGACCTCCACTCTGGGTGTCGCCAGCTGCCCACAGCACAAATCCTGCAGCCTCCTCCAAAACTGCAATGCCATTGTACCTGCTGCTAGAGGTGATCAAGGGCAACTCAGTATCTCCTCCTTGAGCAGCACTTCCCAAAGCAGGGGGTACATGGGAATGGCTGGGGGAAGGGTGGGTGGACAGACCTCAGGATGTTCTCCAGAATCTCAGCTTTCACTCATGTAGTAATTACTGTTTTTTTTTTTTTGTTTGTTTGTTTTTTTTAAGGTTTATGTTCATAATTCTGACAACTGTGAGGCAGTGATGTCTGCCTGCACTTGCAGAAAGCTCCAAAACCGCAACTAGCCTGTTTCTCTCTGCAAGTGTTAAATTCCCTGCTCACTGCACATGAGGAAGGCAAGTATGTGAACTTCATGAGAAAGAGCTATAGAAATGACTTCTTAATGACTCATACTCTCATTCTGGGCTGGATCTAACACCATGCAACAGGCCTCAAAGGGGCACAAGAGCTGATTCTGCTTTGCCAAGAAGGGCTAGGGAACACTCCAGCTTCCACACTGATTAATGCTGCCCCACTGACTCGAAAAGCTGCGCATTTTTGCTTGAGGTTATCCTGAAACTTAGCCACTAAAATAATCTCTTGTCTGTCTCCTGTCCACTCCATGTCAGTGTTGGCTTTGCCTCATGCTGGGCAAAAGGCCAGTGGTGCAAATGCAGGGACTGTGGAATTGCAAAGGTGAGCCCTGAAATCACAGTGCACTAACTCCAGCTGGACAGGCCAGACAGTCATCTCCTGAAGGTGAGGTCATGGTCCTTAGCTGTTTCAGTGTCCTTGAAGCATTTTCTTAAGTCTGAGAGTTGGGAGGCAGATGTTCACTTACAAGGCAAGTTCTCTTAATACTTTAGCACATTCCCAGTGGGAATGGAGGGAAAATGGCCAACCACCCACTCCCTATGGGAGTTAAAAAGGCATTCAACAGACTTCATGTATGATGATATCGCTCCTAGGCATGTTCCAGCTGAGACTTATCAGCATTCCTGGGCACACCACACACATGAAAACAAAGTAAAACTAATTTCAACAGACATTTATGCTTTAGAAAAGACAAGCAAAGGATATGGCAGGACTTGGAGAATTTTCATTGATGGTCATAGGTCTGCTAGAAAGAGTATCTGATGCCTAGAGAGAAGAGCTTGTAAACCAGAAGATGAGTCCTTTAGGACAGTCCATTACTGAAGAATCTTTTTCCAAAGCTGCAGTTCTTCACAGTAAGATGCCACTCAAAGCTACCTTATTTTTCCATTACCTTGACTACCTTATTCTTCTCAGTTCTTTGATCTCACCTGTGACTTACCTTCAAGCTACTTACTACCCTGGCAAAAGCCCAGTGGCTTAACAGCTTCACAGCTTCTGTCTGCTAAAACAGCAGCAGAAAGCCACACACTATCCAGTGAGCCTGAAAATCCCCTCTGTTAGCACACTGGTGCCTGACTTGGTGCTCAGTTCAGCTGCTCAGCAGGATCCATGCTACTGTTACTTGCAGATCTGCTCACACCGAAACCAACACAGCGTGCAGGGACTTCCACAGCGCTGTCCCAGGGTTGCACGTGGGCAACACTGGCTGTTGCTTATCCATACAGAGAGCTGCCTAATGGCACAGATCCCAGGTAGTAATGTAACTATGTCCCTGAAGGCATCCTAAACACAGGCAGCTTTCCTACCACGTAGCCGTCCTCACATCCCCATGCCTCCTGCCTGCTGACAGGTAGCTACAGATTCCATATTCTCCTGTGTGATCCGTATTTAAGAGGGCCTGAGAAAGGCATCTGAAGTTGGCAGACAACACAAGAGCTCCACACCACAAGATCCAGCTTTGCCAAAAAGACAAGCATCATAATCAACACCTGCACTGAACAACTAGGAGCTTGCAGTTATCAAAGGTCTATATATCCAACAGGAGCAATGGAAAAATATGAAGCACAAAGATCTACTGTTCTGAATACATCATTCATTAGTTCTTGTTGGAGCATCCAGCCTTAAGAAAAGCCCAGATACCTCTGAGTGAAGTACGGGTTTCTCCATGTACACAGAAAGTATTTTGGTCTGCAGGTGAGATGCTTGAACAACATAGATGCATTATCTCAAAAAATGCCCAAACCAGCCATGGGGCCTGTTCCTTTATATCCTGGATAGAGAACTCAGCTCATGTGTTCTCTTGGAGGTGGTAAAAACCAGGCACAGAGTTTCTACTTCTTCACAGAAGTGGTGACAGAAGTTGGATGACAGCTTCCTAAGCTTGTTGTAACAGATCCCAAGTGATTATACTGAGGCACAAATTCTGGTAGGGACAGTGACTGCATGAGGAAAAAGTGTCTGTTGCAACCTGTTCGGTACCTTGGGCACTGGTTTAGTTGGTCTCACACAATATGACCACATGGCAGGCTTTCACTGGAAGAAACGGCATGAGGCTACCACTACTCAGGGCAACTCTACTCTACCTAACCTCTCCCAAAAGCTCATCAATAGCATCTTCAGCCTTCCAGGATAAAAGGTAAAAACACTTCAAGCACAATTCTGTAGGTCTACCTGGTCACTGGCCGAAGTACCACCACTGTGCTACAGTTTAGTGACGAGAAACACTGCCAGCGTGGGCCATGATGGCACGTGCTTGTCCCAGTAGTCCAGTATGTTGCTCCTCTCTGCAAGCAGCACATTCCTGAGCTCAGTGACTACTAAACATACTTGACTAGATGGAACTCAGGTAACAGGGCCCCTTCCCTTACAAACCCAGGAGCTGAAAAATCTAAGTGGATCTGAAAAGACTCTTTCTCAAAAGGCCAAGGATAGAGTAGCAAGTTTTCAAGTATGTAACATGCTATCTCACAAAATTGTCCCAGAAGTCTGGCAAACTCCCAGTGTCAGGAGTTACCCTGAGAGATACTTCTGGAAGAACTGTGTTCTTCAGGATTTCCCTTTTCTGCCTTCACTTGCTCCCTCCCCTGGCTGCCCAAGACATACACACCACTGGTGACACGCAGAGAGGCCCTGCATGGTAGCAACAGCCTGAGAGTATGCATCCACTGATTTCAAGAGCAGACAGTGTTTCAGGAGGCTGCTGCTCATGGTCAGCAAAGCCAGCTTAATTTAACACTGAAGAGAGAACAACGTTAACGGGATGCGATGAGAGCTGGGACTGCCCTGGTGGTGACAGGAGAGGTGGCCTTGCAGGGGCTGAGAGCAGAGCAGAGATGTTAGTAGAGAAATCATTAAATGGGTGGCAGAACTATAACAGTGAAGGTGGGGGAAGCAACCCCAGCACAAGCTCCCATTAGCTTTGATTGCCTCTTGCAGGCCAGGTCAATGAACGTTTAGAATGCTCCAGTTTCCATAGTGCCGTTCCCCACTGTGAACAGTCAGGAAGAATACTTGGGCACTGGCACCAGCCCATATTCCCACTGGCTTCACTGGACAAACCATGCTCTGAGCATTCCACAAATTTATCACAGTTTGGCTTTCAGAGATTCATAAGCCAACATAAATGATTTCAAATCAACTTGACCCACCTTATGAGAGCAAGTAAATTGTCAAAAAGCTTCAGGACCTGCTCAGTGCAGGGATTACGGTACATTGGAGTTCCACTGGGCAGGTATCCCAAAAAGAATCCTCCGGCTTTTGCCTCTTCAGTAGCAGCAGGCCAACGAGCTCGTTTCACAACTCCCAGGATGGTGTACACACAAAAGCTTATCTGCAGCAAGAGATGTGGAGAAAGCATTTCTTAGCCAAATCACAGTCTGAATCAACAGGTTTTCAGAGAAACATGTCATCATGCCATCTCAAAGGGAATGTTCTACAGTGAGCCTAACCTGGTGACAGGAACAAACCCTGGTGAGTTTGCTGCCAGGAAAATATAGCAAATGATTGTGCTGTATTCCATCACCTTCAGAGAGCCCTGGCCATGGCAGGATGGCCTAGGAATTCACTATCAGACAAATCACCAATGCCTATCACCTCAAGAGCATGCAAGCAGCCAGGTAGACTGCTAAAAGTAAGGATCTAGACCATCAGCTCCTCATGTACTTCATGTGCTGGGACAGATGCAGGATCCGAGATGACACAACTGCATTAGCCCTGAATCACAAGCACATCTCTGTGGACTGCATTTCTTCTACAGTGTCTTCTACAGTGTCTTCTACAGATCTGAGGACAGCAACTCCATTTGCAATTCAAGTGAAGACTTTACACTAACAACTCAATACAAATCTCCTCAGATGAATTTTAATTATATTCTGTGCTCCAGTCTGAGCATGATGTTTTCCATACTGCCTGGTTTAAAAAGCACAATTCACTGTGCAGTATTTCTAAAAATTATGTAAATCAATTGCTTCTCCAAAACCAAACTCTATTAAACATAGAGGAGGAAACAGTGGGCTTCACTTTGATAAATAATGTCATTTTGCATGACCTGCATGCTCTTTACTGTAGCTTAAAGAGCAAGGCCAGCCTGTTATTCTGCAATCTAAAGAAGTACATGATCAGGAGACCTTGTGTGCAATCACAAGAGAAATGGGGATGGAAGGAGGTAGGTCTCTTTTCATTAAGGATTACACCTCTCCTGGTAACAATACTCACTCTAGACCGGTTCAGGCCACTAGGATCTTCCATGACTGGATCAGCAATTTTGTTGTCTGCACCCACGTAGGATATAAAGGCTTCAGGATCTGAGAGGACTCTGGCAGCAGCAAAAGACAGCAATGGGATTATTATTTGAACCAGGGAATTTAAGCAGAGCTTTGCACTGCCAATGAACACATATACAGAGCAGGCTAAAGAGGCTAGGTAGCACTCCATCCTGTACATGGGAACATGATTAAAAAGCATCAGAGATGTGTACACTTCCCAAATATTATCAGTTCTCTTGGGCTGTGGGGATCTAAAAGATTCAAATCTCTTATGAAGATAGCCCTGCTAGGAAAACTTTTTTGTATGCTCAGCTACCCAGAGTTGCAAGACATCTCAGCTTCCTACCTTCTCATGGGGATGAGCAAGGATTTCTTTCACTTCTCATTTTCTACAAATGCTTTAAGCATGCTGGGGAATGTTCCTTTATTACCTTAAACAACTCTTACCCAGAAACTTTCAGCAAACAGTATTTAGTCTCTTGGCAGTTTCTGTACTGTAGGAGAACTATTATCACAATGACTTCCCACAGCACAGGACATCAAGAGGCAGCCCACCATCCTCCTATGGGCTGTGTGTTTCCTTACTGGGCACGGCATCACCTCCTCAACACCTGCAGCTCAAAGTTGGAGAAGAAATGACCAACAGAAAGAAAAATAACCCATACCTCTGCATCTCTGGGGAGAGCCATAAGCCAGCCACAGGAGCCATGAGCTCCTCCAGGAAAGCCTTCTGTCGCTCATAGTCCTTAAACTGGTTGCTGACGAGGACAAGGGCCTCCATAAGAGCACACTTCTCCATCTGTGTCAGAAGTAGCTCATTTGACAGTAGCTGTTTCACGTGGTTGTACAACATCTCAAAGTTTGGCTAGAAAACACATCCAAGTGGAAAAGCATCATACATTTGGTATGGAGGAGGGCCACTGGGGAAGGTAGAGAAGGGGTGTACTGTACAGCTGGAGGAGCATGTCTGTTACCTTTTCTCAACATAGACATCTCCTCCTCACACTCAAATTTCTCTGCATGTTCTATTCTTCCTTACCCCTCTATCATTATCCTGCATCCACTTTACTTTAACTCTCCAGAATGACTGAAATAAGAAGAGGAAATCTCTCCCTAGGTAGTTATACCCCTTAAGGCAGTGTCACACCTCAAAACAGTTCTGGTGCTTTTATTTGCTCACAGAAAGCACCTTGCTTCTTTGGCCAGACTCAGGATTCTTCCATTTCTTTGCTTGTGGTAAGTACCAATTCGTATGGTTAAAATGAGTGCCACAGGAATTCTTGCATTTATTCCCTTTCTTCTCCAGCTGTCACATCTACCCTAAGTTTGTAAAAACATTAGCAATCATCCTCTTCAGCAAAGTCCTCTGAACATCTTTTGGGGCAACTGTGGGTCCTTGACTCTTATTGTAATGATGTCTGGCTGGCCATAGGAAAGAGACAGCTGTAGCTCAAGGACCAATAAAGTGGAACAAAAACCAACCCATTAGTTCTTGGCATCAATTACAGAATGCAGACTGGAACCTCCAAATTACCTTAACTAACATCCTTCAAAAATGTCTTTGTTTAAGCCATGTCCTATGGTCCTCCTATAATCCTAGGTCCCACTCCACAGAAACACATCTAAAGAATGTTGCAGGCAGAGACTGTTTACTTCAGAAAAAAAAAACCAACAAAACACAGCTCATGGAATTTAATGTATTTGTCTTCTAATCTCCTCAAGCTCATCCAGAAAACAAATACTCTCCTTTTTCTCCTATATTCTGTTAAGTAACAGAAGACAATCTAGTGTTAGCTATGCTAGTGTCTTCAGCAAAGGACTTAGCTGAGACCAGCACAGGTGATAACATGGACATTCAGCAAACATTCCCATAATACCAGTGCCGTGCTGCTTGTGTCCTCCTCATGATCCCTTTTACATTTAACCCACCAATCTACAATTCAACTCCTCAGACAGAAAATGTTTCAGTAGGGAAAAAAAGAGATACATGAAAAAAAGAGGAATGAACCACTTTGCCATTTGTGCTGCAGAAATGCTTCCTGCAAGGAAAGCAGACTGTAGACATGGAAGCTGAAGATCCCACAAAATCCAACTGAAACTGAGACAAGACTCTTCATGACAGTTGCATTTACATACCAGGACAAGCTGAGGGTAATCCCGGCACATCTTTATGATTGAGGAGCACGCATGCCTTCTCACATTTTTCACTGCTCGAGTTCTAGGAGCCTGGACAGACACAACAAACTTCAATGCAACAAAACAAAAGTTCAGCCAAATGCAGGGTATCTTCAAGAGACAAATTCACTACATATAGATTTCTGTGCTGTTGAACAGAGATTAAAAAAACATTTCTACTCCTCCCCTGCCCCCTCCAAATAACCATGCAGCAACCAAATTTCCTCTGAAGCAGGAGTCAACTCAAGCAGTCCATGTTCAAACAAGCTGTACTTAGGAGTGAGGATGCCATAGCTCTTACTATTTCAAGACTCCAGGCACTTCTTAGATAAATGGCAAGTTTACAGCCATCCTTCAGAGCCATCTATACCAAGTACTGAAAGAACACCCAGAGCTAATGAAGGGATTTCACTCTCAGGAAGGCCAGCACTGACTAGGGAACTAAGTGTACTGGCCTTAGAGCACACCTGTAGCCTTCTAAGTTTGTTAGCCAAAGCTTAGTAGGCTATGTCAACCACAGAGATCAGCAATATCTAGACTCCCCAGCTTTTTCAGGAGCAGAACTATACTTGAGAAGCCTACTTCAGCAGAGTCTTCAGACTCAGGATGCTGGCTCCACTAGAATGTGATTTGATCCAGCTGTTATAGCTCATTAGTAGATAATAATTCAGACGTACCTTACTTTCTTCTACAACTTCAAAGGTAACTGAAGCAAACAGCTGTGAGAAAAGGGAGGAAAAAATTTTTTTTAAAAAGTATGATTTGTTAATATTTAGCACTCATGTCTCTTTGAGCTCAAGGAACAGGTAATGTAGATTTTAATGCAATTTCATTGAAGTCAGTGAAGAACGCCTGAGTGAGCTGAAAGATTAAATCATCAATACAGTGACGCCTTGAAATAAAACATAGCCAGAGCATGTAATTAATACTAAGATTTAAGGCTATGAACGACAAAATTTAGGTTAATTGACATTAATCTTCTGGTGACAAGCCTCAGTCTCAGTTTCTCCCATCTTTAACATAAAATATAATCCTTCCCTGACAGCAACACCAAGAGGATTGACCCCTGCAGTTTAGTCCAAGAGCCCTGCACTACAAAAAGCTGATGTGATTTTAGCAGGGTTTGCACATACCTACCTTGGAAAGTACTTGTGGGAGGTATTCTGGTCGGTAAGTGACAAATGGAAAGAGAGCAGAGACATTGGTGAGCACACAGGACAGGATGAGAGGATCTTTTGTTTCAAAATTAAGGACAAGCTGCAGCAGATCTATGCCATCATTCACAGGGATTTCCTACAAAGGTAACAAAAAGAAAGGAAAAAGGCTGAGGCAAAAAGGACAGCAGCATTGCCACTGTTGGTAAAACAGTCTTGAGACATCAGTCTCTAGTCCTCATACTATTGCTTGCACCTCTGGGAAAGGCAAATTTCCTCTCCCACTCTGCCTCCCAATACTCCTCTTGACATTGTCCAACAGATTCCAAGCTTAACCAGCTGTATTGACCTACATAATTATTCTACTATGATTAGATTGATGAGTACATGAGCAGCTTTAATCTAATTAAAAAATCAAGTCAGTCTACATCAAACTGATCCTTCTGATTTGCCTGCTGTTGAACAAAAGAGAAAATGCTTCTGATCTCCTACTCTCTGGGCATAGTTCCTCTCATTTAGTTACAAATTAAAATGTTAAAAATCTATTAGGAGGATAATTAAATAAACTCAAGACATTCTTCCTTAAGAAATCTCTTCTCCTCTAGCAAGGCACTATGTAAAAGCATGTCACCTGAGCACTCTCCTATGACTTCTCATACCATAGTGTCCAAAACTAAACACACCAGTATGAGTTTGGTGTCATCAAAAGAAGGGTCATTACTCCTCATGAGAATGGCTCACCAAACATTCTGGGTTTTGCATGGAGGTAACCAGTTACTACAAACTGCTCAAGGACAGCACAGCTGCAAAAACCCCGGTGTCGACCCAGAAGACGCCAGGAGAGAAGGCAGGAGCATGGGATACACATACATCTTTATCCATGGTTCGAAACATCTGGCTGATGACGCTCTCTGAGAAGAAGGTCATGGCATCCCACTGCACAAAGGATGGAGAGAAGATGGAGCAGAGACCTTCGCCTGTCTTAGCTGAAAGGAAGAGAACACTGGAGCTCTCACCATGCTCCTCAACAGCAGCCTGGTAAGCTCCTGTGCTGCACTTAGCACTTACAGATATTTTAAGCACACAGCTCTCCCTGCAGATGCCTGGCAGGGATGCACTGGGAGCAATTAAGGTAATCTCGTGTGATTTGCTTAATTCAAGTGAAGGCTCCTGAGGTATAAGCCTTTGAGGTACTGTGCAGAGCAATAGAACAGATCACAGAAAGGAAAAGAAGGGAGACCACATGCCCAGACTCAGCACTGCAGGCAAGACTGTCCTCGGTGTGACTTTGCAGAGCACCAAGCAGATGTCCTTCAGAGCAGGGAAAGCAAAGTGAACAGCAGGGAATTTGCCAGATAGGCATAACTTCCCTAGCAAAAGTAATAAATATGTTACAAATATAAAATGCCCCAAATAATTGTAAAATTGTATCAGGAGGACAGCTGTACCTGTTCTGCAGAGCAATTTCAGGGGAGGAGAAGCCAGGGGCTTTACATTACTTATTCCATATGTAGACTCCAAAGGGATAAATTAGGGAAGGGGTGGATTTGACTTGGTTTTGCTTTTTAACTTGCAAAAACCTTAAAATCCTGAAAATCTAGCATGGAGTCTTGCCTACCACTTAAAAAATTCCAACAATATCAACAACAACAACAACAAAAAAAAAAGCCAAGAAATTTCTTCTTAGCTTTAATTAAAAAACAAATCCCGTATCCCTAATTTTTTTCAGGTAACCTACAGTTCATGGGTCCGGTATCAACAGGAGCTGTGAGTTGGTACTTCAGCCATTCACCAGCCATTTGGAAGCCAGTTAGAGGGTCCAGACGACAAGCCATCCTAATCACCTCTCCTTGCTGGGCCCGGAAAGCTGCAGGGAAAAATCACACACCAAGAAACCAGCTGATGCTACAAATTTTGCAGACCCACAAACATGATGGACTTTTGCTTTGGCAATAGCTGTGTAGTGGGCACAGATACACAGCCAGTAGAGCAGGTACAACAGGATGGGCAATTTTTGAACTTATTTAAGTGGACTAAAAAATGACGGACTAACATTTTTAAAAGTACAATTAAAATGCAGTACGAATTATGAAAATCTATGCTGATGCCTTTTCCTGGTCTTAAAAAATTG
This sequence comes from Taeniopygia guttata, assembly GCF_048771995.1. Lineage (NCBI taxonomy): Eukaryota > Metazoa > Chordata > Aves > Passeriformes > Estrildidae > Taeniopygia > Taeniopygia guttata. The sequence goes on from NC_133027.1 coordinate 82,542,322, forward strand.
AGAGCCAGACACAGTTAAAGGATAACGGGTTTTTACCTCAGTATTTTAATAAGGATGCTTATTGGTGCACCACTTTGCCAAGGTGCATTGTGGCACCTTTTACCTTACCAAGGTAAAAATCCCTTAGCCCTTAACTGTGTCTGGCTCTCAATTTTTTAAGACCAGGAAAAGGCATCAATGCTAAACCAGATTTACAACTAAACCACTATTCTTCATTTAAAATATGCTTCAAACTGCTGCTTTGACGTTTGCTGCTTACAGAGCATCTTGGGATACTGAGATTAAATACCAGCATTAGATAACTACCACTTCCTTTAGCTAAACACACTTTTCCTAAATTATTCAACTAGTGACAAACAAACTTGATCTCAAAACCCAGTTGCCTTGTTTTCAAAGATACTAAAAACAAAGTACAGAACAGGAATTTCACTTGTTCCAAAATATTCCACTGCATGACCACAAAAATATCAGCTCTGCTGACTACACAAATGTAACTTGCATTGTTAATTAAAGATGTGTTGCCAAGTAATTTTATTTTGTGTTTCAAATTAGTAATGTTTTCTTATATATGTAACGTTTCAATATAACTTAACCCTCTAAAACTATTTCAGATTCTGGCTTTGTGCATTTAGCTACTTTATAGTTTCTACCCAAAAGGATTTCTTACAGTAAGTAAAACTATCTAGTAAGCAATAAAAATGCAACACTTAAAATCTTCAGACATAAATATAAAAAGTAAAAATGCATATAATTTATTCAATGTATCCTCCCACCCACCAAGTTAGTACTAAACTACACCAGCCAGTGAGAACCAACTTCCATTTTGGGAAGAAAAATACAAGATCAAAGAAAAAGTAAACTCATTAATATCCTGTGGTGGTTTAAGATCCCGATTGAATTTGGCTATTTTAATTGCTCAGCTCTAGCTATTGGCACTAAACCAGAAACTTCCTACCAGGGCCAAGACAGATTTTCTTTCTGGAATGACATCTAAAGTCTTTTGTAAGCTGCCTTCCTCTCCTAACCTGAGCATGACTTGAGGCTGTTTGATTTCCTCCTCTAGGTGGCCAGAAGACACATTTGCTTTGACACCAGAATGCTATTAGGCCATCTATCTGACCAGCCAGCAAAACAAGAGCAAATACTAAAATTAAACACATGAATTGCCCCAGGAAAATCCTAACTTAATTTTTACTCCAAGATCCAGACTTAAAAAGTTGAGAAAAAAATGGAAGCTGCCAAGCCAATTTGATAGGCTCCAAGCTCAGCCAGTGACTAAAAGCAGGAAGAAAGGACAGATAACAGAATGTACAAAGGATCATGGCAACTTACAGTTGAAGAAGGCATTGAAGTCCTCATCACTATCAAAATCAAAACGGGAGTATTCACAGCTGGGGCTGTCTACTTTGGAAGGAAAGCCCACCTGGAGACAAAGTGGAAAAGGTCAGGAAGAAAGAGAAGTCAACCATCATAGCTAACACCAGCTTCAGGGAGATGAAGGCTGGAGGCAAGGAGCAAGATACAACTGTGCTCAGCACCCTGGAGATCATGTTTGGCCATGACACAACAGAAGTGCAGTTTCTTCCCCCGTGACCCACAGGCCATGTTTACCACGCACCTTCTCAAAACCAACTGTGATTTCCACATACCTTCACAAGGTTGGTCATAGATGCACGGAGATACTTGGGAACAACAGCCAGCAACAAAGGGTCACGAGACAGAACTTCATGCCGAAAGAGGGCTCCCCATGTGATCTGGGTGGAAGAGCGCAGAAACTGGGGGAAGAAGAGGAGCAAAGCAGGATTTCAGTGCTGCAATTTCCCCTGCTAACATTAAGTGTTGATATCAGAAAGCAACAGCAAATTATACTGACTATTAAGTTCAGGCCAAGGCACCTTGAAGGCACATGGCAAATTCCCAGAAAGCCAAAAACCTCTAATACTAGGGCCGCCTGGAAGTTCTGCATTTTCTACTCAGTTCTCTGTGTCAGGAATTGCTCCTGATGGTGTGGTAACAGAGTAGAAAATACTGTGCCTTCCAGGCCTTCAGCTGAAACAGGGAGCCTAGAGAGGAATATTTAGCAGCTGAAGTTCTGTAGTTTTCTACAGGCTACCTCAATTATGCATTCATCCACACAGACACACGAGACTTTCAGCCCTTTACATACCTGGCTGGGATGGGTTGTGAAGGCTAAAAATGACTCAAGGTATTTTCCAAAGTTGGCTGGCGTTTCCACATCACAATCTGAGCCCTATGAGGAACATGAAGTATTTCAGACAAAATACTAACTTTATGGCAGGCTGGGCTCACAAATGGTATGTTTCAGGGTAAAGCAGGAGCACTAGATCCAAGGCCATAGACTGTAAAGGAGCAGAGACAGAAACACTGAACAACTGATTTTTTTCTGAAACCAGTATAGTCCAAGGAGCATCATGTTCTGTTGACCAGCCTGGAGGTGCTGGAGACACCACCACCACCCTTATTCAAAAATTATGGGTGACTTCTCACATAGTGGAGCTCCATTAAAACCAAATTTACAACCACTGTTGCTGCCGTGAGTCACAATTTCTGTCCTGTTGGGTCAAACCCACACAGCAGTACCAAAGTAGTACAATTCAAACTGAATTTCACAGGAAAACACACCCAGATAATTTCATTCATTTTCTCCAAACATTTTGTGTATTTAACACAAATATGGGTATCCATGACCAGTAACTTTCTTAGAAGTTTGTCAGGAAATTAAGTTTTACCCGGAGCCACAAATTCAAGGTTTTGCTTCTTCTCAGAAATTGTAACATAATCTGGTGCCCTCAAGATCCCTGAAATTGTACAGCTCAGTGCTGCCTCTCCCAAGTGAATCTTAAATAGCAAGCTTCATCTCATTACTTCATTATGGATTAACAGCTCCTATTGCCTAACAGCAAGTGGAGTCACTGCAAACAGTAATGCACTCTGTGTGCTGTCCATTCTTTTTAGGGATGAATTCTCAAAGGCTGTTTTTGTTTTTTTTTCCTTTCTCTCCCTATGAGACATTACTTTGCTCTATTGCTTTTATAGGCTGGTTGCTTCAATCTCCCCACAAACAACACCTCTCAACAAACCTGGCCTCTTCATTGTAGAAGCACTCAGCTGAACAGAGGGAATGGGAATTCAGCACCAGCATGGCATGAACAGTATGAATTTGCATCTTCATCCCAACATGGACACAAAGCATTACAAAAATGAACAGCAGGAACAGAACCCATTTCTTCCTTCAGCTTCAGAGAGTCTTGGTAGAGCAGACAGGTATACTCTCTGAGTTATTTTTCTTGAGAAATTTAAAAGGCTTCCAATAGAAGAGTAATTTCCTGGACTAGATTTTCTGTAGCAGTAGTCGGCTAAAAACCTGACCAATTTTCAGTGAAGCTCAGCATTTTATAGAGGTTATAGGAAATGGTTCTTGATGACAGCAAAGCCCTGGCATCAGTCAGGGTCCCTCCAGTCTACATTCCTATGACTTGGCAGGACACAGTTAACTCACGTAAAAGCAGAGCCATTTCTGCCTTTTGGAAATGCACAGAGAGAATCCGACAGCTGCCAAATGTGCAGAGAGAACCCTGGTCCTGCCTTAGATCAGGGTTGCCTCAAGACCCAGCCCTAAAAACTAGCCCTGCCAGGGTTGCTGCTGGTATTAATAAAGACTTACTAGCAACGCACATAGCTGGCTGCCCAATGCGCACAAAACTTGGCAAAGCCTCTTCAAGAAAACATAGTGCTTCTCCACCAGGCCTTCTCCATCTGCTGTCCTGGGAATGAGGGAAGGGGGGGAAAACAGGATCACAGTTACTCACGCTGTAGGTGACAGGCACACTGCTGTCTATCTTGTAGATAGACCAATTTGATTTTATCGCAGTGAGATCTTTGCTATTATCAATAAGTACTGCTTTATTGGCATCTAAAACCTCTGAAATTGCCTCTTTAAAAGAGTCCCTCCTCTGAATCAGTTTCAGGCTAAAACAGAAAGCCAGGGAAGCTGTGATATTTAAACCTCTTTGTCTTTCAATTACGGGTTTTGAAAAAAAACCAAAACCCTAGTTTTCTAGGTTTTGCAAAAGAAATGGTGATTTTGTTCTCTCCTATCCAGTCCCTGCTTCCTTTGCTTAAGCAGCAGTATCTTTTGCACCTACAAAGCCATTTGTATGCAGTTTCATGTGAAATCACAGCAGCACCAGGGTACTCACTGAGCAGCAGAGAGGATGCAGTGCATGGCAACATCTCCAAACAAGACCATCAGAGGCTTCCGATCCTCCAGCTTACCCTGTGCACAAAACACACCAGACGCTTCAATTAGAACATAACTATTTATACCTATCTACATAAATATTTCCATCTGCAAGCATAATTAGGAGAGTCACAGTTTTCTTTCCATCTGCGGAGGGGCTTACAGTCCACATATGACTTAAGTAAAAACTTGCCTAAATTCCAAGGTATCTGATCTAAAAAAAATGTCTCCAAGCAATCCCACCACAGGAACTTTAAATGGCAAAACTGACCCTGAGACATTATCTTTTATTTACAGAAGACTGGCTCATTATTTACAGGCAGCTGATAAGTACTCAGCCTTGACACTCAGCTGCTTGTGAAAGAATGGGTCAAATCACCTGTTTAGATCCTGCTGTCATTTCTCTGAGCTGCCAGGTGACACAGCTGATGACACTATTTTCCACTTCACAGTTGTAGGAAGTGGGGGATAAAAGGTCAGTGAAGACCTCCAAGTTCAAACTGCAAGGAGAACTGTGCATGGAATTTGGACAGGGTGCTAATGGTTGCTCTGTGTATTGTGCTGACATGACATTCACATCAAATATCATTAACAGAATCACCTAAATTTGATTCTCAGATAAAAGAGCAAAGATAGCATTGCTCAGTCTGAAGAATTATGTAGGAGAATAGGCGAAAAATAAAAGGGAGCCAGAAGAGCCAGAGAGGAAGAACTCACTTTCCTGCTGACAGCAATCAGGAGACACTCTGCTGCTCCAACTTGGAGTTCAGGCTCATTTAGGAGCAGACACAACATCTCCAAGAGCTTGCAGTTGTCTGCTGTAATATGGCTTAAGGCTACCCAGTCAATGTAGCCAGCCAAAGTGTTGAGTGCCGCTATCCCCACACGACAGTTTGCCTGGGCCTGTGAACAGAGAGGAGGCACAGGATCAGAACCAGAGAAAAACAGCAATTCCCTACTAAAGCCACCCACTCCCTGAAATTACAATACCAAGAACCCCCCGAGAAAGTGAGAGATTTGGACCCTTCTGCTAACACTCCTCACTTGTCTCTTCTCAAGGGGTTAGTATTAAGAGTGAACAAATCCATCTGCATCAAACTGCAGGCAACACACTCAGAAGCCTGGGAAAAGCCTCGTTCTAAGTAACCTTAAGATTAGGAATTACTAATGAGCTAACATATAGTTCCTCTCACCTTTGGTTCCTGAGCCAAATCAGTCTTCTGAAAAAGAAAACAAGAGAGGGTAAGTAAAAGCTACAGCACACATTTCCAACCAGCCACTGCTGTATAGGCTTCTCCTCAAGGACACAGCCAAAAAAGCAGCCACATCACAGTCTCCTACTCAGGACACTGCTACAGCAACAAAGTCACCTCTGCAGCCCCCAGGTAGTTAAGATAAAAGGACCCTGAATTGCCAAGTTAAGCCACAATTCCCTTCTCATCCAAAAAGGTAATACTCCAGTCAGCAGGCACCAGGGAGAACAGGAAACAAGAAGGAAAGGCATTTTGGTACCTCCTGGAGGCTTCCAGGAAATAAACTTTTGACCTTTTAAGAGCATCTTACACCCAAAAGCTAGACTCTGAAAAGACGCTGATGGCTTTTAAGATTCAGGTCTGAAGAGGTGATTTGTCCACAGTCAGAAAGGCAGCTGGAGAGAGCTGGAGCAACAACTTAAAGCCTGACTCCCAGGCCTAGGACACTTAACAGCAACAATGCACTGCCTGTACCATCTTTTTGCCCAATGCAAACAAGTCCCACAGATACTCAGGTTTGATTTTTTTTCAGATGCAAAGAACCATAGGCATTTTCTTCTACTGCAAGCCTTTGGTTTGGACTATTCACTGCAGTGATTTTTTAAGTTAATCAGCCTGAGTCCCAAACATCTCATATATAAGCCACCTTATAAACACATTTCTCTATTAATCCATCATACTTTTAAGCACTGCACACTATTACAGTCTTGGGGACCTAGCCATCATCTCCCTCAGGCTGTGTGCTGACAGATGAACACCCAACCCTCAGAAACGACCCTGTGCATGAACAGCCCAAAGGTCTGCTAACCTGTGGAGTGGTGAGGTCTTCTTGTTCCTGGGGTGCTCCAACCTTTCCAATCAGAAAGATTCCACCATTAGCAGAAGCAGCCACACTTCAGCGCCTCAAGCATTGCAATGCAAATCTTACCTGGAAATGCATTTCAACCAGACTACGAAACACACAAAGGTCATACTCCCACCACCATGAACTGCACAGAAAACTATCTACTCTACAGGGTGGGGGTTTGCTCAGCCTGACAGTGCATCAGGAAGGTATATAGAAGACAAATAGGGAAAGGGTTTTTCATTGCTTCCCAGTTTCACATTTAGTATAACTCTGGATATTAATTAATAGAAAAAAAAAGAATATGAGATACGAATAAGCAACTAGTTTCTACTTCAGTTTCTCAACCGTGCTTCACTCTCAAATCCACTTCCTTTTCACAGGCATAGACTGGGGTAGAGACTCCCCTTCATCATCCATTGTGACTGACCTGCACATCTGATTCTAGGTAAGAATTCAGGAAAGAAGTCTGTTTACACAAAAATAGAAAGAGCATTCTTCACTACAACTTCGCCAAAAAAAGGCTTCCTGACTTGAGCTCCTGGAGAAAAAGACCAGAGGCCCAGAAACATGTTGAGACATCAGAAACTCATGCATTTTGGTGCATCACCTCAACTGTAGCACTGAACCATGAGACAGCAGACACGATTCCTGGATGGCATCTCTTAATCACTGTGTGTTACATAAACCACCCTGAATTGCCTGTTTCTGCCACAACCACACCTTCATTTTGCTAAGCTGTACACCCCTGGTGCCAGCACACATTCCAACAGCATGGATGACGCATGCATCCACTCAAACCATTTACACTAGCAAAATCAAAATACCAACACTATCAGCCTTCTGTTCTCAGTCTTTCTGATCAGCACCAGTTTCCCAGGCCACAGCAGATCCCTACCTCAGAGTGGCAGCAACAGATTTCAGTTTCTGCACTTGCTTCCCCAACAATTCATGAGCTGCATCCCAATTCCTAAATGCCTCCAGCACAAATTAAACCAAAGGGAAGGAGACTCTTACCATGCATCTGTACTTGCTGACATTCTGCTGCAGGGCAGTCAGTAGGAAGCTGAAGATCTTTTCCATGTTCTGAGTGAGGGTTTGCTGGATATCTCGCCGCCGCTGGGTAGGTAGAGTTTGAAAAGTCACTACATCCTCTGCCAAACGTAGGAGGATGAACATCACCAGTTCTGTCTGAGTTTCCTGATGTCCCAAAGTGAAATATACTCCATCAGCACAGTCCAAACATTAAAATCTCTAGAGACTAGCTCAAAGATGTGGAGAGAAAGCAAGCATGCATGAAGACATAGGGCCTCACGTTGAGAAAATAGAACAGCAGGATGGCCCTCTCTCTGCTAGTCATCTCAAGATAGCGTAATCTTACAGGGATTTTTGAGTCCATCACCAACCTGTCCCACTTGACCATGAGTGAGTTAGATTTTTCTCAGGATGATGGAAGACTGAACCCCACACTAAGAGCAAGCAAAAGAGACCAGACAACTGTGTTTCATACCCCTTGCTTGGAGAGAGTATCCAGCTCCTTTAGCATGTCAGGCCAGTGCTGAGGCCATTCCCGCTTGATCATCTCTACCACAATGCGAGACAGCACATCCTTAATGTGACTTTCCTCCTCCAGGATACTTTGAGTTCCCTGTAACAGAAAGGGGACAGTTACACAAAACAGCAAGCATCAGGCATTTATAACTCTGACCTGGGAAACAGTGTTTGCAAACATTGTAAACCACAGAAACTAAAACCAAAACAAAACACAACATTGGGCAGTGCTTCATTGCAGCTACATTAGATGACACTCCTATGCTCCCAAACATCCATAGCTAATAAACTCTGGGAACCAGACAGACTCTCCTCAAAAGAAGGTCACTTGGTCACGTGAGCAACCACAACAACAGGAAAAAACCACAACTAATATAATGGGTTTAGTTTTTTTGCAAAAGATAAGAACATCCACAGTTAATGAATTTCCTCCTAAGAAAAGAAAAAGTACATTACATACGTTATACAATCCTCACAACTTCCTGACATGTGAGGTAACATGGCTATTCACCTGACAAGACAGAGAAAAGCACTGAAACAACCAGAGATGCAAAGCAAAAAAGCAATGAAATGAAAAACTGAATTCAGATCCTCTGTGTAAATTAACTGGAGTATTTTTTACTTTTGCTCTCACATTTCACAACAGCCTGGAGCAGTAGGTACTTACACTGGATATGAGGCCCATAACATTGTTCTTTAGATAAACTTTTTCTAGGCGAGGCATATTGTTCCAACGGTATCTGTTAAAAACATATAAACAAAAAAGAAACCAAGTAAAAACATCTGGATCTGACTTGATTCTCAAGGAACCATTGCTTCTTTACCTAAACTGGAAACACTACCAGCTCCCTGCCTCTGCCAGCACACAATTCCTTAATAAAAGGGCTGAGTTAAAACTGCTGCTGGCAAATGGGCATGCCCTACCGAGGTCAACAGACACGAGAAGCAGCAGCAACAAAAGCACAAAGCATCAGGTCTGTAGAGGCGGCAGAGAAAGGAATTTCGGAACTGAACTAATACCAAGCCTCTTTGTTAGCAGGAAACCAATGACAGAACTCTGCAAAGACCTACTGGTAACCCAGTGTGCTTGTTTTCATCTTTTGATGTTAATGTGTGTTACAGCTCAGTAAATTAACCTTCCCAATGTGCCTGAAAGGAATTATATCCTCTCTTTCTTTTACAGAATAATAAAAAAATCCAGAGCAGGCCTGCAACTATTCTTTGCTGCAGAACAAACTTCCTGCGTACTGAAAATGCCTCCCTGGGGTGGGAGGTGCCGGAATGGGCACAGATCCCACCAGAGCTGGCAGGCTGGGACCCTTCCCCGGCTCGGCGGCCCGGGACGAGCTGACTTACTTGACCACATGCTCCAGGATCTGCAGGCCGAAGTGCCGGACGATAGCCGTCTGCGTCTTCTCGGCCAGCTTCAGCCCGCAGGGTACGCAGATGGGGCACTTCTCCTTGAACTCCTCGCAGAACTAGGGAAGGGACGGCCGGGACACGAACACGCAGTTACACACCGGGGCAGGAGGTGGCAGCCCCATCCCTGGCGCAGCAAGCCGGGCACACGCGGCCGCCCGACCCCCGCCGCCTGCTGACGGCTCCCGCACTTCAGGGCACGACCGGGACCGGCCCGCCCGGCTCTCGCCCGCCCCGGGGCCGTGTGGACGGGGCGGCCGTGCGGACGGGGCGCCCGCGTGGCCGGAGCCTGGCGCCCTCCCCAGCCGGGCCGTACCTTGAGGGCCTCCAGGCGGTACCGCTGCGTGGACGCCGGGTCCATGATGACGGTGACCGCCTTCACCAGCTGCTCGCAGAGGCCGCTCACCTGCTCGGCGGACATGGCGGCAGCGGCGGCGGGCGCGCGCCACCGGCCACCCACGGGAGGGACGAGCGGGGCGGCCGGGACGCAGCTCCGCGCATGCGCCCTGGGGGACACGGGGACACGGCGAACGCGGGCGCCGCGCACCGTCGCGGCGGGGACACGCGCACGCCCCACCGCGCCCTGGAGAACTACGGTTCCCGGCGTGCCCTACGCGGAAAGTACGGGTGCCGCAAAGCGGCGGGCCGAGGCGGGGCTCTCCGCCCCACCGAGCGGGCGGTTATTCAATCATTCACTCAGTCGGGCGGGAGCCGGTGGCGGCGGCGGGATGTCTCGGGGCCGGGAGCGGGTGGTGGCCCTGGTAGACATGGACTGCTTCTTCATGCAGGTGGAGCAGCGCCTCGACCCGCAGCTGCGCGGCCGCCCTTGCGCCGTGGTGCAGTACACCGAGTGGCAGGGCGGCGGGTAGGTAGGCGAGCCGGCTTGGCGACCCCGGCTCCTCGTCCCACCCCGCTCCCCGCGGGGCCGGGCCCGCCCTGCACTTCGCCTCCGTGTCTTGGCAGGATCATCGCGGTGAGCTACGAGGCGCGCGCCTTCGGCGTGTCCCGCGGGATGTGGGCGTCGGAGGCGCGGGCGCTGTGCCCCGAGCTGGCGCTGGCCCGGGTGCCGCAGGCGCGGGGCAAGGCGGACCTCACCCGGTGAGAGCGGGGGCCGGGGGTGGCGGCGGCGGCGCGGGCCTCCCCGGTGGCGCGGGGCGGCGGCTGAGGCGTGCCCGCCGCCCGGCAGGTACCGGGAGGCCAGCGCGGAGGTGATGCGGGTGCTGTCGCGCTTCGCCGCCATCGAGCGCGCGAGCATCGACGAGGCGTACCTGGACCTGACGGGCAGCGCGCGGCTCCGGCTGCGCGAGCTGCGCGGGCGCCCCCTGCCGGCCGCGCTGCTGCCCAGCACCTTCGTGCAGGGACTGCCCGGGGAGCCCGGCCCCGATCCCGCCGGGAAGGGCGCGCACCGAGCGGATCCCGCCGGGAAGGGTACGCACCCACCCCCGCCCCCCGGGAAAGGCCCACGCCGCCTGCTCTGACTCCCCTGGATCGAGAGCGTGGTAAATGGGGTCTGCGTTTTCCGCAGTGAATGGCTTTTAAGGTGCCCGTTGTCCTCCCTGTGGCTGGAATGCGCGTACAGAAGCCTGCGGCTGCTGGCTGGCACTGGCTGCTGCGGGTCCCTTTGCTGGGCTCAGCAAGAAGTGCCATATCGTGTCCCCTTGAGATCCCTTTTGTGTCCCTTTTCTAGAGGAGCTGCGGCAACGTGGTTTGGACGAGTGGCTGGCGTCGCTGTCTTTCGATAACCCAGATTGTCCTGACCTGCAGCTGACCATGGGCGCAGTAATTGTGGAAGAAATTAGGGTGGCAGTGGAAGAAGCTACCGGATTCAGGTGTTCAGCTGGCATCTCGCACAACAAGGTATGTGCATAACACATCAGCCTGATTTCTTCTGGGCTGCAGAGTCAGAACATGCTGTAGATACTCTCCTATACTTACAAGTTTCCTGTAGAAGATGAACCAAGTTGGGAACGCAACCATGTGTGATCACACCTTCAGAGAAATTATAAGACATCTGGAAATGGGAGGAATTGTTTCCCCAGAGCTATGGCCTGGGCAGTCAGCAATCCACTCATTTACTGCCTGGATTCCTGGTGTACCCTAATGAGTGAGGTCACTAGGAACAATAGGGGTTTAAGTCCTCCAAAAGTGGTTTCTGTAGAAAAAACAGAAGCATAAAGCAGGTAATCTTCACCTTGAGTTTCAGGCCACAGTCACCGTAGCCAGTTTTAGTGACACAAATTCCCAGATACTCAGTGGCAGAAGAACACCAGATTGGGGCACTGAGGTGAGCTGCGTTGCTTTTCCTCTTTCTGGTGAGTCAGTATTTACCCTGCTGGCCATGGGGATTTGGGTGATGCTCAGCCAGCTGCTGAGAGCAGCCACAGCAGCACTTGGTGCATGACAGCAGCTGCAGAAACAAACGGACTTTGATGCTGCAGCTACAGAGGATTTCCTGCCGTGTGAAATGCAGGGTGGTTTGCTGAGACCATCCCTTTTGCTCTGCAGAAGAGAGGCTTATTTATACAGTAATGACTTTATAAAGGCAAGCTATGACTTAAAAAAAAAAAAAGAAAATGAAGACTAAGTGGATGCTTTGGAGTTCAAGGAAGATATATTTCATTGAGTGCTGCAGAAACAGCTGGTACTACTCCAGCTGTACACAGGGATTGGAACTGGTTCTGCACTGGCATAGTCTGAAACTAGCAGAGACTGTGTGACAGAAATGAGCTAGCTGAGGAATGTCACTGGTGTAGAAATTTGTAGTGGAAGGTATGTTCAGTTTGCCTTTTTGCTTTCTTTAGTGAAGAATAACAGAGAACTTCCCCGATATTCCTAGCAGCTTCTCCCAGCTTCCATTTTCTATGCCATCTTTTTTTTTTTTTTTTTTTTTTTTTTTTTATGAAACAGTAAGGACATTGTGATGTCCTGTGCTATCCCTGAAGAACTGTGTATCTGTAGCAGGAGTGCAGAGATCACCACGGCATGGTTGTGGCTGTGCAGAACACTGTGCTGTGCTTCCACAGCCAGCTCACCTCGGTGGGTACAAACCTTTTCTGCAGAACAAAAGAGGTGCTCCCACTAAACCAGCTCGCCTTCCACCCAGCAGGAAATCCTCTGTAGCTACAGCATCAAAGTCATCAAAGTCCGTTTGTTTCTGCAGCTGCTGTCATGCACCAAGAGCTCCTGTGGTTGCTCTTGGCAGCTGGCTGAGCATCACCCAGATCCCCATGGCCAGCAGGGTAAATACTGACTCGCCAGAAAGAGGAAAAGCAACCCAGCTCACCTCAGTGCCCCAATCTGGTGTCCTTCTGCTGCTGAGTTGCTGGGAATTGTGCTGGTAAAAACCATTCTTGGGCTACAACAACTGTTGCCTGAAACTCAAGGTGAAGATTATCTGCTTTATGCTTGATAAAGCATAAAGATTTTTTTCTACAGAAAACTGTCCCAAGGAACTGCTTTTCCCAATGAAGGACCTGGTTAGAGTACACCAGGAACGCAGATGATGAATGAGACCAAAAAATTTGGAAGCACCTGGAGGATAACAGCATGGTTTTCTCAAGAACCACTCATGCCAAATTCATTTATGTGCTCTCCTTGATAGTATAAGTGACCAAATGTGCACAACTTTAAGGTTTCTGACATACCTCACCCTAAGCTGAATAACCTGATGATGACACTGTAGCAGACAACATGGCTGAAGTTGCCTGAAGGGCATGCATCTAGCAGAAGAAAACATTACTGTTTCCTATAATGATTTTGTTCAGTAAGGTGCACTCAAATTGGGATGTTGAGAATGGGATCTTGAGGGGATCTGTCCAAGGTCTGCTAAGAGCAAGTATTTTCACTGAAGCCTACAGAGAGGGAACAGCTGTATGAATTCAGGTGTTGCACAGATGAGGCTCAGGGCCTGGGCTGTGGAAGTTCTGAAATGAAATTATAGTTGAAAATTTTGAACTTGAAAAAGCTTAGAATCAGTCCAAACATTGCTTCTTATGCTCCTTTTATGCTCATTGACAGTTTTTGTGGTTTATAGGAAAAAAGCAACCAGCAGGATTTTGGCTAAGTCACAGTAAGTCAGGAAGTAGCCTGGAATTGTTGTGGACAAGCAGCAGGATGAGTCAGTAATATAAGTGCTCTTGTAGAAATCCCGTTTCAACATGTGCAGTTTACAGAAGGTGTCAGAAAAAGTAAATGATTTCTCCCCGTGAAGTCTCAGTGACTGGTTTCACTTGCAGCATGTCACTTTATAAGGTGGGTAAACTTGGAAGTCTCTAGTCAGACAAGAAAAACAGTGATTGGAGATCTACTTTGTTTAGAAATTATTTCAAATGTATTTAAGTCTGTAAAAGGGGCTGTTAATAAAGGTCATAGCTCAATAGGCAGGCAAGAAATTTTGCTTAGTTGCAGTATGTGTGGAAAAGCACTGAAAGTTATTAGAGTTGTTCAATAAAAACCTCAAACACCCAGCTAAATGTACTTCAAGCTGATCTCTGTATTTTTGACCCTGAGGTAGCTTAGAGTGGGAAGGGAAACTGTATAGGAGAACATGCCTTCCAGGCTGTTCTTCTCTGCATTTTAAAGGTTTCCTTTTGCAGTACTATGCTGTTGCAGACCTCACAGAGAGAAGATTAAAATAGTGACATTGAGAAAAAGCAAGACAAACACAGAAGATGAAGGAAAAAGGCAAGTGAGAGACATAGCCTGGGGGAGGACTATGGGCATGCTGAAGAAGCTCTAGCATGCTTGCCTGATGGAAAACTATAGCAACCACAACAGATGAAAGATCTTTATCTGCCTGGAGCAGGAGTCCAACAATTCAGAGAACTAAAGCCTGGAAGCAGCTTTGCTTTCAGAGTACCCAGCTAGTGCATGTGGAATCCTGAGGTGGATGCTGCCTAAGAGCAAACAGTGGTGCACCCTATACATATTCCTAGCAGCTATTCTGAAGGCAGCTCTTAGAGGTGGTGCAGCACAAGCTGTTAGGTAGAGTCACATTAGGCCAGTGCACAGTGTATAATAACAGAGTTTCCACCCTCTTCTGTGTTACAGACACTGGCAAAACTGGCCTGTGGGTTGAACAAGCCCAACCGCCAGACACTGGTGTCTGCACGATTTGTGCCGCAGCTCTTCAGCCAGCTGCCCGTCAGCAGCATGTAAGTACCAGGGAGCTGCTGCTTAGTGCAGCCTGGGGCTGCTCCTGGCCACCTCAGCACAGCAATTTGATGCTCACTGATAGCAGCCAGCAAAGGCTCTCAGCTCCACAGTAAGTGCTTGTCAATGCTCCTGGCAAACAGAGGGAATCCTGCCAGTGATATCTCGTGGCTGTGAGCGACAGTTCAGGGGGAGTGTGCTTGGGAATTTGCAGCCCTGCTGGTGAAGGGACCACAATCCAAAAGCCCACTAGCACTCTGTGGGCATCCTTTTCCAGGGTAAGGCTGTGCTCAGGATGACTGCTGGGGTGCATAGGTGTAAGCCAGAAGCAACTGTGAGCATGGAGGCGATAGCTGTTCCCCAGTGTGAGTGACAGCAGTCCTCACAGAGAGCAGATGTGGTTTTCTTTTGAGCATCCACACTGTGCGCAAGTACTTTTCCTGGGGAAGTATTACCAGTACTGCTGCTCCACAGGAATGGATCCCTAATCGTGCTCTCCAGACCTGCACTGCTGTGCTCTGCTTTCTGTGTCGTACAAGGGATGGAGAGTGATGTGTGTGGGAAAGGGTCCTGTCTGTGTAGGAAGAAGGAAGCTGTATGGGAGGCATTCTTCAGAGCATGGTTTGAGATCAGATGGAGCTGAGGGAGAAGCACTAAAACTGGGAGACCCGTGGAGCAGTTCAAACATCAATTCCTATGTGTTCTTGTACTATAAGCAGAAGAGCCAGGTGCCAGGTGTTCCTTTTGTCCTGCTAGTTCTTAGCAGCTTCTAGTTATCCTTATTTAAGAACAGCTGCTGCAATGAGACAGTCTCCACATGATGCTTCATTTGTGTTTTTTCTTTGTTTCTCTGCCGTAGCCGTAACCTGGGAGGCAAGCTTGGCACTGCTATCACAGACATCCTGGGAGTAGAGTACATCGGGGAGCTGACACAGTTCAGTGAGACTGAGCTCCAGACACATTTTGGAGACAAAACTGGGTAATGATGAACTACTTGTCATACCTTGGCTCTTGGCAAGCATTGAGAATGAACCTTGTTCTACTGTGATTAGGAGGGTTGGAAGGTAAAACTTCAGTGACATCTTTGGGAAGCATTGATCTATTTGGCCCAGCACCAGGTTTCCAGTCTTGCCTGCTCCCAAGCTCCCTCCCCAGGATAATATTTTGCTTGTCAGCCAGTGCCACAGCCTTCCTCTACAGCATCCAAGGATGGGGTCAAAGGGCTGGTTCTCTGCAGGCTGGAAAGAGGGCAGTCTTGACAGTCTCATCATAGAGGAAATTACAAGGCTGGGCTGGAACCTGGAACACAACTTCTGGGCCCACAACAGCAGTTGGACTGCCCTGCAGACTGGTGAACTGTTGCCACTTCAGGAGAAGAGGTGGAGGAGTTGTGCTGACAGGCAGTTGTGGCCTGAAGCAATCCTGCTTGTTCAGCTGTGGCTGCGACTGTAGAGCTGAGGATGAGCAACAGTCACAGCTTGCACTGAGTTGAAAGCAGGGCTCAGCAGGAGACTGACATGCTGCCCAGTGATGCCTGTCTGTAGCTACCTTAACCTCATGCTTTCCCTGTGGCTTTCAGGTCTTGGCTCTATGACTTGTGTAGAGGAATTGAAGAGGAACCTGTCAAAAACCGGTACCTGCCCCAGTCTATTGGCTGCAGCAAGAATTTCCCTGGGAAGTTAGCCCTGGCCACACAGAAGGCGGTAGGAGAAGCCTCCATTTAGCATAAGGCTTGGCTTTCACACTGGAGAAGATAAGAATACTAAAAACAGACTAGATTGCAAAACTGCTGCTTTTCTGCACAATTATGCCCTGAAACTCAGACTAGAGGCTCAGTGGGAGAAGGTGGTTTGAGCTCTGGAAGTCCC
Source organism: Taeniopygia guttata (assembly GCF_048771995.1). Classification (NCBI taxonomy): domain Eukaryota; kingdom Metazoa; phylum Chordata; class Aves; order Passeriformes; family Estrildidae; genus Taeniopygia; species Taeniopygia guttata. Next base: position 82,558,669 of record NC_133027.1, read on the forward strand.
TGTTGACAGAAATGTATTGACAAACTCCTGCACAAAGAGGTCCATCCTGGTTCTAATTTCCGTGAGCAGAACTGGGCCTGTGCTGTTGGAAAGTTATTCACAGTGCCAAGCTTGAAGAGCATGGTTGCTAGTAGGAAGGTAACTAGCCCCAGAAAAGAGGCAGGATGCACTTTAGCTATTAGCTGGGGAGAGGTTCCCACTGAGCTGTAGGAAAATGGAAAGAGACATCTGGGACAGGGAACCTAGATTACTTGGCAAAGTCTAGTAGTAATGAGGGGCTTGTATGGTATCTATAATATCTTTTCCTGCAGTGTTGAATCTCAGCTGGACTGATTTTTCAAGGTCTGCTACGGATATGGGGCCTTACAATAGTCAGTCCATTCCAGTCTGATCCTGCACCAGCATTCCCCTTGTATTGTGCTACTGCTATGAGCAGAGGCCCAACCTGTCTGTTACCCCTGCTTTGTCCAGGTGCAGCACTGGCTCCTGCAGCTGGCCTTGGAGCTGGAGTCCAGACTGAACAAGGACAGGAGCCAGGTAAGGAGGGGAGGCAAGGGGACACAAGGAGGCACATAGTGCATTTGCACCACGAGTGGTTTGCAGGAGTTTAAGGGTGCTATATGGGAGGGGAGGAAATCTGCTCACCCACAGATGTGTGCCTGTGTACTGAGGTGTCCCAAGAAGAGCGATGTGCAGGAGCATGGCCAGGCAGGATGGTTTTGCCCCAGAACACTGCAGAGTTAGGAACAATCCTTGTCCCATGCTTTAGGATGCAGGGGTTTGAAAGCCACTGCACCTTCCTTCTGCTGCATTGGTGCTCCCTTGCAAGCCTTTTGCTGACACAGGTGTGCCCGTGGGCTGTGAGAGGGAGTGCTGTGCTCCTATCTGGACGGTAGGCTGCAGGCCAGGGTGGGAGCAATCCACCAGCTTTGGCACTGCAGTGGGGCCAAAAAAACCATGGAGCTGCCTTTGAGGGAAAGCAAGGACTAGCTACTTCCCATCCTGTGTGGCACAGCTGTGCAAGCTCTTGTTGTGTATCCCATCCCTTGGCAATCAGGCCGGGCAGGACATGTCCCACCCCACCCTCGGGAGATGACAGGGGTGTTGGGGAGGGCTCCAGGCAGGGAACAGTCCCCTCGGCTGTTCCTGCCCCTTCCTGCAGGAGTCGCTGGAAGCACAGCTCTGCTCTCCCGGCAGAACCACCGCGTGGCCCGGCAGCTGATGGTGGTGATCCGCCAGCAAGGGGACACCCGTGTGTCACGCCTGTGTGCCCTGTCCCGCTATGATGCACAGAAAATGTGCAACGACGCCTTCACCCTCATCCAAACCTGCAACGTGGCTGGGGCTCACCAGGCAGCATGGTGAGTGTGGGACAAAGTGGGTCACCTCTATCAGGACTGGTCCTGATGTGGAAAGTACTGGACAAGCCAGAGACCTATTTGAAAGGAACACAAGTTAATTTGAGTGGCAAGAAAAGTGATTTCCAGCACCCTCACAGTAGAGCACCAGAGACCTTTTAGCGGTAGGACAGCCTGGCCTCTTCTGAGCCTCACATCTGTGAGACACTTCTATACCTGGAGTTAGGATTGCTACTGGCTGGGGTTTGTCCAGCTGAAGTGAGGATGTCCTGGCCCTGCTGGGCTGAAGAAATTAGCTAAGCCTTGTTGTCCTACCCTAAGGACAAAGCTTTTTTGTGAGGAAGCCATTGGGGCTGGAAGAAAAATGAAAGTGCACAACTCCTGTCTTCAGCATTTTCTTCCTTCCTTCCTTCTGCTCTGCAGTGAAGGCAAGAAGGTTCTGTCTATTACACTCTGACAAGGCTACTGCTCCCTTAGCGTGCTCTCATCTCACAGCAGCTTCAGCCTGTAGTGGACTGAAAGTCCAGGCTGGCAGTTGGCTATTCCTGCTCCAAGGCCCTTCCTTTGGGAATTGCTGCTGTGGAAAGAGGGGTTCTGCTTTGCCCAGCACAGTTGTGCTGGAGGTAGCACAACAACTGTGCTGGGCAAAGCAGATGTCTGTTCTGGAGGTAGCAATACTAACTTTGTCAGAGCAAACATCTGTCCCAACCCTTGCCAGATACTGCAATTCCCATCTGTGAATGTTTTGTGTTGATTAAAGTCTTACCTCAAAAGATTTCTTGCTTTCCAGGCTGGTGTCTGACCTGATATTGGTCTGTCCTTTGCAGGTCTCCACCGCTGATTTCAGTGCAACTCTCAGCAAGCAAGTTCTCGGAGCCCGTCACTCTCTCTACAGGCATTGCCACCTTCCTGACGGGTGATGCCCAGCCTGATGGCACTGCCACCACCAGCCAAAATGCCACATCTTGTGGGAGGGCCGGGGTGAAGTTCTTTAGGAGCCCGAGCAAAGAGCTTCGGCAGAAGCCAGCTAGTGCTATTGAGTCATTCTTCCAAAAGGCAGCAGAACGGCAGCTGTCACAGGCAGTGGCAGCGACCAGCTTGCCCACTGCTGCCACTGCAGAGCCAGCTGTGCCCAGCTCCCCAGAGCACCAAGAGAGAGCTGCTGTTGGCTTGCCTGTTGGACTTGCCTCTGCACAGTGTGACCTGGAGTCCCCTGTGAAGCAGGGTCCTAGCAATGCCAGCCCTACTTCTCTGTACAAGAGGCTTCGCCAGGAGAAGTTGCCATCGGATGCTACACAAACACCCTCAACTCCACCCAGCTCCAGGACCCTTCTGAAATTACAGCCTGCTATGGAAGGAAATGAGCAGAATTTGCCACCCTCTCCTGAACTCACCCTGCTGCCTCCTGCCTCTCCAGGGGACCAGCAGCACTGTGAGAAGTGTGGCCAGCTCGTGCTGGTGTGGGAATTCCCAGAGCACATGGACTACCACTTTGCTCTGGAGCTGCAAAGCTCTTTCCTGGAGCCCAGCCCTTCCATGGCTCCAGAAGCAGCTCCCAATGCAAAGGCTGTGGCTTCCAGGTCTCCTGCCAAGGCAAAGAACAAGCCCAAGACTCCAGCAGGATCTAGTATAAAACGACCCAAAGAAGGTGTGACAAGAACTTTAGATTTTTTCTTTAAGCCCTTACCTCCTTAACGCCCAGCCACACTAGCTGTTTTTAAAGAATCAGTATTTTTAAAGAATCGGTGTTTTTAAATAAACAGTGTTTTTAAATAATCAGTTTTTAAATACAGTTTAAAGTTTTTACACTGTCTATCAGGCTTTAATGCTGAAAAGTCTAATAAATTATCTTCAGCCTAAGAGGAACTGGAACTCATGAATTGTATAGATGTAGCCAGTTTAGCTGATGGCAGCTAAGCCTGCCTCTGACTGCCTGGTGCTACTAGAAGCTGCATGGTACTCTCACCTACACCTCTTAACATAGGTATTTGCATGCCATCATTGCTCAGTAATTCTGTTCCTCCTATAAAAGCAGCCACTCTAAGTGCAGCAGCTTGTCCCAGGGAATCTCCAGCTAAGCCCTTGCTTGAACCACTGTCTAATCACTCTGTATAAAACTTTCAGCTCCTGGTTCTACTCTGGCTGCAGTTGCGGGTCTTGCCCTTACTGTGTAATTTATATGTGGTAGCTTGGCCCAGTTGTTCCTTCTTCCGTCCACCTGGAAGACAGTGATTTTTATTCCCTCCTTCCCACACCCCAGGATTTATGTTATAGATGGTTTAATCCCTCTGTGTAGCAATCCATTGCATGATGCTTATCAGCAGCTCAGCAGTGCACAAGAAAGACTGCTCCTGTCATAAAAGATTTAAGGAAGCAGTAGCTGCATGGTCATATTTTTTGGTGGGCTCTTTGAAAACTCTACATTAATTCATAAAAATTGCTACTGACACATAAACAGTAAACTGTTAGAGCCCTCACTGGAAGGGACAGAAAACATGCCAGGAGCCACAAAGACCACCATGAAAGCTTTTGTCCAGTGTAGAGTGCATAACCACATTTTTCCTCCTTCCCAGACTGAGTGATACTAGACAGGTACCTGTTCTGACTGGACTCTGCCAAATGACTTGTTCAGTTCTTTGAGCCACAGGCCACAGTACAGTGGCCACTCCAGAGCTCCACAGATTACAACAGCCAACAAAGCAGAGTATCATGGAGGGGATGGGCAGGCACTGAGAGAAAGGTGAGACTGGCTTCAGGACAAGAGAAGTGCTTGCCTTCAGCTGCCTAGCAGGGCTCAGCTCTGCTACACTTTGAGCTGCCTGGAGCCTGCCAGAACTTCTGCTGCCAATAATTTGAACGTGGCTCTTTGGGCGGGGGGAAAAAATTTGCCACGTCAGGCAGCTCTGTGTGGGGTTAGGAATTGCAGGGAGTTTCATCAGCTGCAGGCTTCGCCTTCCTTGGTTAGGGGGGGAAGAGAGCCTTTCAGGCAGCAGATGATGCAAACTGCAGTTCTGTATCTATGTGCTGTTCTCTGAACTGCAACATCCTAAATGCAGCTGTTGAGCTGCTCTTTCCTTCCAGCAGACAGCCTGTGCTGGGATGCTGCTACATTACTGTCAGTGGAGTCTAATACATGACAATACAGTAATGAGATTTCAAGAACAACAAGAAACTCATTCTGGTGTGTGCAGCTTTGGTAATCGGTAGAGGAAGGAATTATGAAGTCACTCCCACTAATGACAGTCCTAACATTGCAAAGTGACAAATTTCCTAAAGTCTTCACGTGAAAAGAAACAGCAACCAGTCTGGCAGGATTGTCTCATCTCCTGTGACAGTGACACATCTCATTTCCTAAGTGTCTGGCAGGACTGGACTCTTGCAGATGCCACTATATGACACAAAAACAAATCTAGAGGAGGCAAATCCTTTCAGTCACAATCCATCTCCACAGGGAAACCTTTCTGCCTCTACTTGTCCCAAGGGAACAACCTGTTCTCATGGAGACAAGGCACTCATGAACCTCTTGATAAGGTCAAAGCTATTTTAGAAACAAATCACCAGTTAGATGTGTGCCCTAGAAAGCATCTCTTTAATTAGGCTCTGGGGGAGTTGGTGACTCTGAGGAGGTTCTCGCCACAGCCTGTTCCGCCCACAGCAGCTCAAAGTGCTGTGCTCAGGGTGACGTGGCTGCCCGTCACCTCAGGCTGCACACCCAGGCTTACTCAGATAAGCCGGGAGCGCAGTGTTGTAAACAGCAGCGCGTGCATTCTTTCCACACCACGGCGCGGTATTTATAGGGCTGAACGCAGGAAGCTTAGGAATGGGTGAAGGGTGGCCAACTCCAACTGTGACCCAGCTTCAAGGGCAGCAGGGTGAGAGCCCAGCTCAACCCTCACTCATTGTACAACTCAGCCAGCAAGCTCAATAAAACATCTTTATTCTGTACATTTATATAGATGCTTGGAGAACAGGGACAATCCCCAGCATTAGAAAAATTCAAGACAACAAACCAGCAATTATGAAGAGCATGGCACCAAGAACAGTCATGCCACAGATGGCAGGGATGAGGTGAGACCAGCCATCAGCTGTTTCAGGAAAGGTCACAGCACCCCCCTTTGGGGCAGAAAACACCAGTGCAAAAGAGTGCAAAGAGCTGGAGTCCCCCACTCCCAGCCAGCTCTCTTTGTAACCCACTAGCACCGAAGGGAAGAGCCTGCTGGCAGCTGGGGCTTGTGCTTCTTGCAGGCATTGGTGAAAAGACCATGTCATTGGAATATGCAGCCCACTGCCAGAATGGGAAAAAAGGATCCTGCTTCAGCAGTGATTCTAAGACAGCATCTCCTTTCTGCTGGTGATGCAGAAGTTTTCAGCTGGATCGGTGCTCCCTCCAAGGGGCAGGTCACTCCTGCAACTATTAAGCTGCCTTCCCTTCATTTATGCTACCACTTGACAGGCTTCCCCTCACCTCAGCATGCTCTTGGCAGGGTGCAGCCCTCACCTTCCCACCCTGCGATGGCCTTGCCTAGCAGAGACCCACGGCCCCGCACAGCAGCGCCTGTGCCAGCAGCCCAGCAGCAGAACCTGCTCTCAGGATGGCACAAGGGCCACTTGGGTGTCCAAGTGCTATCACCGGCCCTCACCCTTCTCTTCAGTCAGGGCTAGCAGGCCATCACACCAGCCAACAGGGCTTGCTGAAGGCCTTTTGCTCACAGCAAAAGACATTTGGTCTAACAGTCAACAATAAAACCAAAAGCCTATGTACAGCTATACAGACCCTGCTGCACCCTCCAGGCTACACAGCAGAGCTGCAAGACGGTGGGAGACCTGTGCTCCACTCTACACACAAAGTCCTTGATGACAACATCAGCTTCCCTCCGACCACAAACACCAGTGGCAATGGAAAGAAAGGAATTCTGCTCCAAGAGAAATAAAAATCATGCCACTGTCAAAACAGAAGTTATCTGGTTTTGTGTAGGTAATGCAGCCCGTCCTCACGCATTAAGGCAAGTGTGTGAGGAACAAGGTGGGAACAACCACACCAGGGAGCCCACTGCAAACCAGTGCTACCAATGCGCAGATGGCACCTTCAGGTGAACGTCCATGGAAACAACCTGCTCACACCAGCACAGGCCTGGGCCCTGCTCTGCTCCACAGAATGGCCTCCTGTCCAGCTGCTGCAAGGAACAGATTCAAGTACAAACTGTCTTCATGATGCTATGTCAGGAGGCTCTGCCACTCAGAGAAGCCACAGCTTCCTGGAAGTCATAAAGAGGGATGCTGAAGAAATGAGTACTTGTGAGTGGGAAACAGGACATCTGTCCAACAGTAAGACACTCAGATTGGAGTAACGCAAAACCAATGCACAAATGGACACACAGCAGATTAAAGTCAACCAAGATTCAAACAGTTAAAAAGTGTCCTGAACACATTCTGAAAGGTTCAGCCAAGCCCCTGATGTGGGTAGCATGGCCTGTTCCATCCCCTGCCCAGAAGGATGTACTGAAGGATGACTTGAGAGAACACTGTTATCAACTCAGTGCTCAGACAGCAAAAATGTGACCAGACCTTGTGTCAGAGATGGAAAAACATCCCTTCACTGCTTGTCTTCAAGGTCACTGCGCCTCCCAACCAGCAATTTTCAAACAGTAAACAAAGTCAATACTTGCTTGCCCAGGTCTGCAGGTACCTCTGATCTATTCTGAAGGAATCTTATTCCAAATGAAAGCTGCAGGCGATGTGGAGAACATGCTTAACTTGTCCCACGTACAGCACTGAATGCAAGAAACTCTCTCATGCTCCATCTCACAGTGCAGAGGAGGGACATCCACACTAGAACAGGACAGCAGCAGCTCCAGGCATTGCTCAGAAAGCCACAGGAGCTTCCAGCCTTCTCCCCAGGTGCTGGTGAGTGGAGATTTCTCTGACCTACTGGTAGTCAGAAGCTCAGCTGTCCAGACCCCAGGGACTCCTCCAGGCCGTTTTCTTTGGTGGTGATGGCTTGGAGGTCAGTGACATGCCCAATGCCTTTGGTGACTCCTTCACGGAAAAGTAGTTTGGCTCCAATCTTCAAGTATTCAGGATGCTTGATGAACCTGAAACAGACAACTGCCTTCTCTCCTGTCCGCAGCTTGTCCTGAAAAGAAAAATAGGAGAGCTTAGACCCATCTCCCAAGCTGATGCATGCAGAAATAGGTACATGTGGATGATGAGGCAAATGAGCTGCCTTCTTCAGACTGCAAGGCTTAAGCCCTTTCCATTACTGTATACATAAGAAGAGAAAGGAAGACACAAGCTTTGTTTGGAGGAAAAGCAACCAAATGGGCAGGATAAAGGGATAGAGTCTGCTCCTAGGAAGTGACACAGCTACTCAAAATACCAGCAGCCCCCAGCTTTACTAGAGAATGTGGTGGAATCTTAACAAACCCAACAAACCCCAGAGGGAGGTCTATCTTCCTCCCCTTTCTTCCCATGGCCTACCTTTCCATGGATCTTCTCTACAATAGCTGTCTGTCGCACATTCCCCACGTGCACCGTCACCTGAAATCCCTTCCGGAAAGTTGTGGCATGGAATAACAATACAATCTCGGCTTCAAACAGTGAGCAGATGGTGGGGTTCATTTCTGGGCTCACCATAACCATGCCCTGCAGAAAAACCCAAGGCTCAGACCAGTTAGGACCAGTCCTCTTGCTTCTGAATAGCCCCCAAAACCACAAATACCCCACCACTCTGTGACTTGGGTTTACATCCCATCCTCAGCCTTGTACTCATTGTAATTTGTAACCTGGCCATTTCTTCCCCTTCCTGCAAGTTTCCTGCAAACATTTCTACTTCATTCCCACCCTACCAATGGGGGATGCCTAGGGAAGCCTCCAGCCCTGCTCACTGGACCAGTGGATGACCTGCAACAGCTGAACAAACCTTGCGCAGCAGGGAGCGGTCGAAGGGTCCGAGGGCCAGGGTGGCTGCCTGCCCAGCCCGCAGCACGCGGCAGGCAGAGCGGTTCCGCTGGATACTGCACACTTTCAGCCGAAGGAACTTCCCATCGTCAGTGGGACCAACCACCAAGTTCTCCCCTTCTCGGCAGATCCCACTGCCCAGGGTAGAAGAGCAGGACACAGTTAATCAGAAGACAAAGACATTTCACCCTCCAAGATTAACCTGAACAAATTCCCCAGGGCCAAGTCTTTGGACTCTTACCCTGGACCAAATAACAGGGAGACAAAGCTGCTGAGAATCAGGATTTCTTACAGCAGAAGTGAAAGCCACACTAGCACTCTTAAGAATCCCAGGTACAGACAGGGATCACTGCACCCCCAGTGATCTGCCACACTGCTTTGTTTCTGGTGGAGAGACCTCAGATGACACTCCTTCAGTGTGAGTGTGCTGATGGCCAAACCGCTCTGATCGCCCCTGAACATGGAGGGACAGTTGCCTTTTCATGAGGTAATGTGCAGTTAACCCCTCCTGGAATCAGAGAATCTACCTTTTACATTTTCTCCCCCAACCTGAGGAAGGAAGAAAGCAACTCCTTGGGATCATGCCTAACCTCTGCCAACTCTAGATTCCACCATGCTTTCTTTCAGCATGCTTCAGGACACATTCCTAATCCAGCAACTTTTAAGCAGACTGTCTGCTTGCCACTACATGACCAATGGTCTGCTCATGTCACTTTCCAACACCCTGTAGGGCTCTACTCTCACTTGGCTCAGTCATCTGGCAGCAGTCAGGACTGAGCCTCACACAGCTTCCGCTTCTGCAGCAGGTGATTCTAACCATGTGGGAACTCCAGCAACCATTCACATCCACACGTATCTGCCTAGGCTCACTTACCTCGACAGAGTTCCTCCCACAACAGTCCCCACCTCTGGCACCGTATAAATTTCATCAACCTGCAGCAAGGCAACAAGAATAAGCTGCTCAGACAGACAGCCGTGAAACAGCACTCCAGAATGAGGACAACGAGCGTGCCCCTTGTGTGGAAGCAGGTGATCTCTCTGCTGGTCATCAGACACCGTCTCAGCGCTTTACCAGCTCCCACTACCTTCCCATTAGAGGAACAAATCTCTTCCTTTTAAATAGCAACCAGAGAAATGATCCTATCCCTGGGACAGACATCTCATGGTTAGGACAGATTCAGCCTATCAGGCTTTTATCAAAGACCAAGTCCTTTTTTTAATGTCTCTCAGCAGTCCAGGAGTTCACCACATCTCTACCCGTGGTGTCTAAATTCCCCAGATGTCTCTCCCATGGCACAGCAATGAGTCCAGTATCAGAGCTGGAAACAAACCTTACCTACCTGAAATTCTGTAAGCTGCTGCATTAATTCTTCCTGCTCTTTACTGTTGGTCAGTGGAGGGAGGATGTTGAGGAAGACTTTCAAGAGATCCAGATTCTCCCCAGAAACACTGGACAGTGTGAAGATTGGGGTGATGCTGTCAGACACAATTAGACAGAAATAAGCAGAAGGCCACAGCACAGCTCCAGAAGGTTTACTGGAATTCTGAATCTACTGAGACCCGCAGGAAGATGGATATTGTACCAGTAAGTGGCTAAAGCAGGAAGGCTAGATACAACTCCACAGTAACCCCTGCCCCAATGTTAGGTTGAGGCACCAATCCCTTGTCAACACACACCTTTCTCATGAAGAAGTAACTCTAATGCAGCCTTTGCTCCCAGAGCCCAGAAAAAAGTTGGGAAGGGGAAAATGCCTTCTTGGAGAATGCAAAGGTAGGGAACCTGACAAGGAGCAGAGATGTTCAAGATGTAGTCACCTCCCTTGTGTTCACCTTTCCCCAGCTCCACATGGCAGCCCTGTCTGGATCGCCTGCTGCCAGCAGAAGAAAGGAATGGTCCCTTACTTGGGAGATTGTGCAAACTGTTGTGCTGCTGTAACTGCATCATCATCTGAATTCACAAGCAGGGGCAGCTTGTTGCAGCCTGGTTGCTTCAGGATTCGCTCCAGCTGCTTCACTGTCCGTTCCACAGTGGCTTTTGAACACAAGTCGACTTTGCTGATGACAATGAAGAAGGGGACCTTGAGGGCCATGGCCAAGCCCAAGTGCTCTCGTGTTGTGCCTGCTGCAGGAGACAAGTGAGAGTGTAGGTGCAGCAGCAGTCACAACCGTAGTTGTTTATGCCAACAGCTGTGTCGCCTGGCTATCCCAAGGGCCCATTCTAGAGACTTCACTGTAACTGCTTAATTCATCATGCATTGAAAAAGCAGTTATTCTTTTAAATAAAACTAAACATCAGTCCAGAAAAATAAAAACTACCAAGAAATTTTGTGACTGATCTGTCTGCTTCAGAAAGATGCAGGAGGTTTTAATTCTTTGACCAAAGTTTGCCAGAGAACATTTACAAAAATGCCAGAGATAGATGCAGGAGAACTCGAGATGCCTTTTTACAAGACTTTGGGATCCAGCACCCCTAAGAATATGTCAAAGTAGTTTTCTTTTCTGAGAAACACTGCCCCAAATCCCAAACAAAGCCTCTCAGTCTAGGGTACAGTTTAATGTCTACAGTCTACAGCTGGTAAGAGGACCCCAGATCTACTCCCCTTCCAGGCACTCATAGGCACTGGCTCACAAGATACCAGTAGAAGCTTACAAATTAGTAAACCTTTCTGAAAGCTATTCACAGCTGACAAGGACCCATTCTCCTCATTCTCCATTCCTCTTCACATGCTGCACTCAATCCATGCAGGCAGGGTGACACTCACCAATGCCAGTGTTGGCACTAACCACCAGCATGGCAAAGTCTGGGCAGTAGCTGGTGAGGCCAAAAATGGTTGTTTTCAGATACTTGTGGTGGCCAGCCAGGTCAATGAAAGTGATCATTTTGGAAGAACTCTCACAGATCTCTTCTGCTGTCCGGGAGTCACTGTAATTTACCACCTAAGGGATAAGGAGCTTGTGAGAGAGGCAGCCCCAGCAGGCAAATAAAGAAAACCCTTATCTACCCACTTTGATGTCAGAATTACTAAGTAGAGATCACCCACCATGGGTGCAAGAAACAGTGTCTGCTGCAAACATACAACCAACACTCAGGTTCAGCTTAAGGGACAGAGAACTGTGCCACCTCTCTTCCCTCCTGTCCCACTCACAGTTCTAACAGGAGGGTAATCCCTTGTCTCCTCCAGCTTTCAGAGTTCATCAACCCACTCTCTCTTACCTCTCCTTTGCTGTTGAAGCCGAGGATCTCAAAGCTGATGCTTGATGTTCTTCCTGACTGGATTTCATGGAGGTGCCGGAAGAGGTTGAGGCGGGCTCTGCCCCGCCCATTGTCCAGCTCTCCTTGCGTTAGGACACCCAACAGTGTTGACTTCCCTGAGTCCACATTCCCTAGGACAGCTACTCGAAGGTCTAGGAACTACAGGAAAAAGAACAAAAGAAATCATTAAACTTAACCACTGCTGAGCTGAGTGCACAAGCACTACTGGGCAGTGGAGATGCAGCTCAGAGAGCTTCCCTACATCAGGGACAATGTGCAGTTTAATCTTGCTCAGATTCTGCTCCTGCTCTCAGCAAACCACTGCCCAGCAGTCCTGATACACTCTCTAGAGTTGAGATGTGACATATCAGGCTCTGATATCACAAAAAAGGCTTTTTGTTGCTTTTTTTGTGATCTGATATCACAAAAAAGGCTTTTTGTTGCAGTAGACCTCTAAATCCTTTCTTGTTTGCACATGGGTCTGCATCAGAACCACTGCCATAGAAGCGAAATAATTTTCACCTCTGATCCAGGAAGTCTCCGGCACTGACATCTGCCTCAATCACAGTCTTGGAGATAAGAAGTGTTATCATCAAGCCTCCCTCTGGCAGCCCTTCAAAGCATCTGCTATGGGCTAACCTATGACAAAGTGCCTCTAGGGTTTTGGCTCCCATCCCAAAAAGAAGCTGCTTGTACTAAGCCTCTAGGTCTCAAGCAGGAGAAGATAACCAAACCACAGGTCCCTACCTGCTGGTTGTCAGGCACCTTTCGGACAAGCACCTCCGTTATCTTCCTTGGAACATCGCTGTCATAATCGACCTCCCTCTCCCGCAACACCGTAATGTCAGCCCCAACCCTGCCACAAAGATAAAAGGAAGGAGTCAGACACATTTGTACTTGACAGCTCTTGCACCTCTACCATACAGCTGACAAAGCAAATAGGATGAAGGCTGGGGATAGCAGGGAAGGAGCCTCAAGCTTCCAGACAAAAGCCCTATAACTTTCCTCATGTTTCCAGAGCCTCATGTTTCCAGGACTGAAGGAATGTCAGTCATACAGGGGCTTTGTAGGATGGAGCCGCCAGCTGCTCAGGGGACTCCAGGGAATCACGCTTTGGGCCCTGCAGACAAAAGGGAGCACGTACTTCTCTGCCATGCGGCGCAGCGTCTTGAGTGAGGCTCGCATCTCCTCCTCCAAGAGGCCCACCAGCAGCCCGTTGTCCTCCACGCCGATCTGATAGACAGCCTCACCGCGGCCCTCCTGCAGTCGCCACTTCATCTGTGTCACCAGGTGCTCAAAGCGATACTGCGAGGGGTTCACCAGCTTTAGCTGTTGAACAGAGGGGCAGTTCTAGTCACAGCCTGGATGCAGAAGCAATCCCATTGCCCAGTTCTGTGAAGCAATGTTCCCAACTCTGACCCACCTCTAGAAAGCAGAGCCTGTATTAGTGTCTGAACAGAAGCCATGGAATAGGTGAAAAGGGGTTTCACAAAGGTACAAATATATGGTAGAAGAACTCTTCTGCATTCTACAAAGGGATTTGTACCCTGCCTGCTGCAGGGTTAAAGACAGCACTCTGGGACCAATCTGTGATCCAGGAGCCAGTAAGTGCAAATGGCAGAGCAGCCACAAGAAAGTGGCAAATAATTTTCAGCAATATCTGCATCTCTCTCTCAAGAAAAATACAGTAGGCATCACATGCTAGAAAAGATTCCCAAAAATCAGTACTGAAATCAAGCTCTACCAGCTCAGCAGACTGTTTAAAGCTTGGCACAGAGACACAAAAGATGAATGGTAGTTCCTTAGTGCAGTGTCCACTCTTCTGTCCTTTCCTTGGCCATGTTACCCATAGGCTGTCTTTGGTGAAGTTAATCACTACAAAATAACCCTCTGGCAGGAAGGCCTCCTTCTGCAACCTCAAAAGACTCACCTTGTACTCGATGTTCCCGTCTTCTGCCTGGTCAGAGAATGAAACAAGACAGAAGAGTTAGATGCTGTGCCCACAGGGACTTCTACAGGCACCAGCTGCCCATATAATCTGAAGCTGGTGCTGAAGATTTCAAAGAGAGGGAAAGTGGCAGAAAAAGACTGTGTTAGGTCCCAGCTTTCTGACATTCTTTCCTGCATTCAACTAGAATTTTCCTAATGGTTTGTTTGTGCTGTTTGTATCCCATATCATGAACACCAAAGGACAAAACTAGAGTGGGGTACAAGGGTAATACTGTCCGGGGGGGGGAATTTTTTTCTGAACAGTAACAAATAGGGCCAGCCTAACAGTCAGAGAGAGAGAGTTCCATTTTCAAAAAGGTACAGGCCAGCATATGACTTAAAGTCTCCCCCCTCACCCATCTGTGACCCACAAAATGCCACCCACAGCATCCCACTCCCACCCTATCCAGCAGCTTCCATCCATCCAATGTGCAGAGAAAAAGGGGCCTGAGAACAAAAGCTTCTGCTTCCTCTCCTGCTCAATGATACTCTCCCACACTCAATTTTTTCACTGACTCCCTTCTACATCCTTATGTATCTTCTCTCTACAAGGAAGAACTACAGACATAAAGAAGTATGGTAATGACTCATTTGCCAGCTAGTCACTGGCCAAAGTTCTGGAGAGCCAGACCTGATTGGGACTGTCTGTACATAATATGTTCAGAAGCACTTTCTCAGGGAAGGCTAGATGGGGTTGTAACAGAAAGGTCTGGGTACTCATCAAACTCAATTCAACCAAAACAGGCTCCAGCTTACCAAAGAGAATATCTAATTTTACAATTAGATATACAATAGTTAAGTACTTTTTCCCAGTGATTCACTCTAAGGACCAATAAGAAAGGGCTGGAGCCCGCAGGAAGCCACATACTCTGTCAGACTAAATGAGGCTGGCAACAGTAGGCATTTCCTTTTCCTCTGGACACCTATTTGCATGTCAGGAAAGGCAACAGCCCTCTCCTTGCCTTCCAGCTCAGCTCTTAACCACGGTGGTGCTTACAGTGGCAAAAGGCCAACAGAAGTTCTCAATTGTCAGCTCAGTTCTCTGACTGCAGAGCTGTGCCGTGAGAAAAAGGTACTTGTAGCAGGTTTTCCTCTCTTGCCATCTACCAGCAGGTTTTCCTCTCTTGTCATCTACCAGTTCTAAGCAAAACCCATCCACCTACTGCACTGTCGTCTAAATAAGGGAGTGGGTCTTCTCCAAGGCTCTTGAGACAAGAAAAGCAACAAGCCTAGACTTGCTGGGGCACACACTGCACAGGGTAGCCAAAAACAGGAAGCTGAGTTGAAACCACAAGGGACTCTTCAGCCTTCAGCTGAAAGGAACAAGAACTAAACTGTGGCTGCAGGGCACAGTCCTGCCCGTGGAAAAGATCGAACAGTAGCAAAGTGCTGTTTTCACATCTCCCCAAGAGTACCAGGCCTGCCTTGTGGAGGAATTGCTTGTTCCCAGCACAGGCTATTATATATTTTACAGAAAGTTCACTGACAGGGGCTGAGCAATGGAGTCTGAGCCAACGTAATTCCCCCCACAGTGACAGTTCTATGAAAGCGGTGACAACTGCGCCAGCTGAGCATACACCCACGCTACTACCAATGCCACTTCTTCCTGCTGCAAGAGACAAGTGCCCTACCCCCTGTCCATACCATCTGCAGCCCTGTGCAAGGAAACAGCTGTCAAATTAGCTGGGAAGGGAGTCACCAGAACCCTGGAAAGGGGCTCAGACCCAGCAGAGCAGATCGCCTCTCGGGGAGAGAGAGATGCAAATGAGATGCTTGGAAGTACGAGGCAAGCAAAGCTTTATTTTCGAAGCTTTTTCGATGGCAGGCGGCAAAGCGCCCGCAGCCAGACGCCAAGCAGTGCGATACCATTCACGGGCAGGGTCCGGCGGACCCCGCAGGGAGCTCGCTGGCACCGGGGGCGCGAGCACGGCCCGGAGGAGAGCCCGGGCAGGCGGGCACACGGCTCCCGGGGCCGGGGCTGCGGGACCGCTCCTGCGGCTGCTGTCAGCCCGACCCCGGCACAGGCCCGCACCAGCACCGCCGGCACCTCCAGCCAGAGCCAGCCCGCGGGCTCCGGCCGCGGTACCGACCCGCTCTGGGGGGCACCGGCCCTCCCGCCCCTCACCGCAGCGCCCCCGCCCCCGGGCCTGGTCTCGCTCCCTCCGCGGCTGACGGGACGCGGCGGCCGCCAGAGCTCACCTCGGGCGGCAGGAACGGGGGATTGTTGGCCTTCCCTCCGCGGCTCCGCCCGTTCTTCTTCTTCGTCTTCGAGCCGCCGCCGCCGCCAGGCGCAGCCCCACCGCGCCCGCGCAGCGTTGCACCTGCCCCGCCGCCCGCCGGCCGACAGCAGCCCCCGAACAGCTCTGACACCCGGGAGTCCATGGTGGACACCGCGGCCCCGCCGCCCCGCTGCAGCGCCCGCTCCGCTCCCCGCCCGGCCCCGCCGGCCCGGCTCCGGCCCCGGCGTCACAGACGGCCGCGCGGCGCCCCGGGAAAGCGAGTCCCGCCCGCCTACGACACCGAGAACGCACTGCGCGCCTCCCACTGGAAACTACATCTCCCGGCGTGCCCCGCGGCGCGCCTTGCTCGGTCCCGTACGGGTTCCACCTGCGGGGGCTGATGGGAATTAGAGTCTAAAGGAGAGGGCGCTGCCTGTCGGCCCCGGCCGACAACGCGCGGGATGCCGCCGCTCCCCGGGCCCCGCTGCTGGGATCTGCGGACACCCGTGGGTTATCCATTTGGCAGTTCACAGCCCCGGGTTCCCTAGTTATTGACATCGAACGATCAGTCATTCTGGATTCGGTAAACTTAGGCACTTTCGAAGCTGTTTGGCATTGGAGGTACCTCATGACTACGCAGAGGCAGCAGCCTGACACAGAGCGATCCCAAAGCACACGTTAAGATCCAACGAGGAGGGCGGCCGGAACAGCAAAAGAACCTGTAGCCGTGCGCCGCATCCCCTCACTAAGTGTATTCCCAATCTCCAGTTCCACGGCCACTGCGCCTTCTCTTTCCCCGCCGCATGCCCTGGGGAGAGCGACGCTGGATCATTTTTGGTGTATAACTGACACAGGTGGCCGCGGTTCCTGTAAAGCAGCCTCGGAAAAGCTCCTCTCGCCATCCCGCCCTCCACTCGACATGCGCTGGAGGCGGCACCCAATGGGGCGGCGGGCACAATGTTTCCAAACACGGCACTCCCTGCACGCTCCCCGCCTCCGCCACCCCGCGGCACCGCGAAGGCGGCTCTTCCGCAAGGCAGCAGAGCCGCCAGAGCTGCCGGGAGCGGGGCGGAGGAGAGCGGAGCCGCTTCCTGCGGATATCCCTGCGGGAAGCAGAGGCCCAGCTCCCGGCACGGCCTCAGCCGGGCGGCCCCGGGCCGGGCCGGAGTGGCGGCGCTACGCGGAGACCCCCGCCCCTGCCACGCCCACCAAACTTGGTGGCGTCGCCGCCAGAGGGCGCGCGGCACTCCCGTGAGGCTCGGCGGCGGCGGCGGCATTCAAACCGCGGCGGCCGTTGGGGCGGGCGCTCGCTCTGCGCTCTCGGGCTGGCGGGCCTGGGCCGCGGGGCCATGGGGCCCCAGGGGGACACCTCCGTGCCGGGCGGCCCCGCGGTGGCCGTGGCCTTCCCGGGAGCTGTGTGCCGGGGCAGCGGCTGCCGCTTCACCTGCGAGCTCCTGAAGCACGTCCTGCACCAGCGGAACCAGCTCCCGCTGCCCTACGAGCAGCTCGCCTTCTTCTGCCGGCGGGCGGCCCAGGTGAGGGGCGGCGGCCGCGGGCCAGCCCCGGGCCGGGGGATTGGGGGGAGCCGTGGCGTCTGGGTTTTGCTTGCGAGCCCCTGTTCTCTCTCGGGGACTCGTATAGCAACGTGTCGGTGCTTTTAAAGTAAAGCGCTTGTTGTGGCTGCATCCCTAATGTTACCTCTTCAAAACGAGGCAAAGGCAGTGTTAAGTTCAGGCTGCTGAAGGCACCGACAAATTGCTCGCAGTTGATTATTTCATACTTTCCGCTCAAAGCGTGTCACTGCCTTGTTTGTTACCTCTAAGCAAAAAAAACAAACAAAAATACTATTAAGTGATTTCAGAGAGATGGCTGATCTTTGAAAGATGGGCTTCTAATTCCTATTGGAATTAATGAGTAGTGCGATTCAGATTCCAGCTGAGTAGCTATGGATTGTGGTTTCGTGTTCCTCTTGCCAACTCGTGATGTGGAGAGATGTGCATCCTCCCCATGTGGGTACCTGTAGCTCTCAAAATGAACACAAACTGCTCGTTCCTTGACTGGGATGGGCCATGCTTTCTGCAGCATATAATACATGTTCATAACTGTGTTAATATGAATTTTTGTCTTCCAGGATGGAGATGGAATTGGGAAACCACATTCCCTGGGCCTGGCAAGGAGAAAGTGCCAGCAGCTGCTGATGGAGCTGGAGGGATTGTTCCAGCACTTGGAAGTCATGTTTAGTCTGACGCTGGTTCCTCGGGTTCTTTTCCTACTTGGAGGCAACGTCATGAACCCCAAGGAGCTCTATGAGCTGAATTTGGAAGGGTTCTGTGAGGGCTCTGAAGAGAGCCTCGATACTGCGCCCTGTGTTCGCCAGCTCTTTCACCGCCTGTTTGTTGCTGACGTCTTTAGTGAACTTAAGGCTCTCCCTATCACAGGCACTCTTGTCCTGGTCCAGGGCCACCGTGACTGTGGTGTTGAGTGGTTCCGGCCCAAGCTCAACTACCAAGTGCCGACCCGAGGGAGGAAGCTGACTGTTAAATTGTCCTGTGATGGAGACCTTCATGTTAGTGCCTCACCTCCACAGCGCACAGTACCTGCCTGGGAGGACTACGTCTGGTTCCAAGCACCAGTGACCCTCAAAGGCTTTAGTGAATGAATGGTTTCTATAGAAATTTAATTGGAATATTGATTACCTTTTTTCTTTAGGTGTTAATATTAGCAAATGTAACCATGTATTTTTGAACCATGTCTGTCTGAATTTTTTTTTCATGGTGTCTACTGCCTTCCTGTATCTTGCTGCGCTCTTATATTGTCCTTATTTCCTGACTTGTTGAAGGCAAATCCACTTTAAGGAATAGTTGCACGCAGGTGCATCGATTCTTTAGGGACCTGATCTGTGACATGGGATGAATTAATGTGTTGGGAGTAAAACTTCCCTGCTGTGTGCTTGCTGAACTGGTAAAGGCTGGATATGTACAATCTCCTCCTGAGTTTTAATATGGCCGTTTTCTGACCCTGCTTCTGTCGTGTTACTCATAGGCTCTCTTAGGTGAAGTTACAAAATAACTCTCTGGGAGGAAAACCTTCTGTAGTCCTTGAAAGGCTCCCAATAGCAGGAAAACCAGCAGGCAAAACTGGAGCAGGACACAGAGGTAACATTGCTGCGGAAGAGAGATTTATTTCCAGCTGATAAAGAATGGGGCAGGACGAAAGCAGTTCCTCTGCAAGGCACTGGAGCTGCCAGGGCTGGGTGGAGATGGACAGAGCCCCTTCCAGGGGCCCCCTGGCAATCCTGCAAGCAAACAACTGCAGCTCCTGACACTGCCTCAGCTGCAATGGTGTGTTCCCTACCTGAGTAATCAAGTGCTTGTCCATCTATTTGATAGAATTAGACTTTCCTATAACTCACTTTATGTTCCTTAACGCTCCAAAGTAAGACTTTTCAGCAACTGAACAGTCTTGTAGCTAGTACTGTCTTGGAGATGGAGGAGACCAGTACTGTGGAGGCAGGGTAGCAATAAGCAATTTTTTTTTTTTTTTACTGATGTTTGCCTAACAGCCCTCACAATTGGTTAGCTGTAAGATTAGAAGTAAGTAATTTCTTTGCTAACCCTCTTCAGAGAAAGTTAAAGTACTGCTGCAATAATGGAAGATTACTCTCACTTGAGGAAGAAACTTTGACTTAAATGTTTCTGAAATACATAGAAATCAGGGGAATGTGATCAAGCTTAGCACTATCTTTACCTGGCAAATTCCTGTTCTTAGTCAGACTGTATTACTTAGAATCAGAACTTGAGCCTGTTCTTCTGGGCTGGTGTCTACTGCAGAACAGGACAGGGAGAGAAGCCCTGAGAGCAGTGTGCTAGAGCTAGATATCTGCTGCAGTTGTCTTCAGTCATCTGGGCTATGATCTGTGCTGTAATGGGCTTTCAGTAGCTTGAAATAACTTCATCCCATTCGAAGAGAAAGGTGAACTTACTGGTAGTGAGGGTACTTGCTGTTACTAGTCAAAAATGCAATGGGGTGGTAAAAATCCTTTGTGAAGAGGGTGAAGGTTGAAGTAACCCTCTACATTTAGTGCATATTTTAACTTTGACCTTTTGGAATGGAAGTAGTATGAATTTAATTAGATGTTTTTGAGCTTGGAGAACACGAGTGCCCTCTCTGCTGTAGTATCCATTAATATCTGTTTACAATGTGCAGTAGCTGCTTCTTAAGCTCATTCTAGGGGAAAATATTTGAGTGAAGAAAGCTGCCGTATGTGCAGCTGCCCACTTGAAAATGAAAACTCGGATCTCTTGAAGGAAAATATAACTTGAATGTAGAAGTGTTTGTACTCAGGATTAGAACACTTTATGCCTCCACCAAAGCTGCTTGTAACACATGTTTAAGAATGCAGGTGCCCAAGTGTTTAAATAAGCTTTTAAACAGAAGCCTTGACCAGTTCCTTTCACCTCTCTTCCTCAGATGAGTACAATGTTACTGCAATAAACTGTTTACAACTTCTGTTTTACTTGAACTATGAATGCAACAATGATATGGTGCTGGTAACAAAGGAACACAAGATGCTTTTTGAACTTTTTTTTTTCTTATGAAAACATTAAGAACTTGATTTTAAAAATCAGTACTGTAATTATTATCAAAATAAAATGCTGGTTTATGTATGTGATTATTTTGAGGGATTAAACAAGTCCAGTCTAAAGGTTCTGCCACTGGTAGAACCACTTGTTTCCATTCTGTGTATATACTTCAACTGCAGGCTCACAGCTGTTCCACTTTTCGGACAAACTGCATGATGTCTTGTGCCAGGAGCTTTGGTTCCTCAAAGGCAGCAAAATGCCCTCCACGTGGCATGTAAGTGTAAGTGATGATGTTCTTGTAGATATCCTTTGCCCAGACACGTGGTGCATGTAAAAGCTCCTGAGGAAAAGCTGCAATCCCTGTGGGAACATATACTCCAACCCTAGAAGACACAAATTAATTGCATTGTTGAAACAAGTCCTGGGGGAAGTCTATAAAAAACCTCTGTCTATGGCATTCAGCTGGAGAAGTTTTGCCACTTTGTGCAGTGCACATCCTGGTCTGCATTCCACTGAGGTGTTTCATTTCTATTCAAGTATCATTGAGTTTTTGAAGATGATATCTGTAGAGGTGCAAAGTAGAGCCAACTTTGTATACAGGTTGCTCTTGAAATGTTCCCCATCTTTGAGCTTAACTTTTGTAAGCTGCAGTGTTGTGCTACATGACACCTCTTTGAGAAATGAGCCAGCTCCTGCTTGCTTTAGAATTTGGCACCAAATGCATAACAAATGACCCTCTGGAAAGGAAAAGTGTTGGTTCAGTCCACCAAGGAAAAGACTCCCCCACATGTTCAGATGCTCAGTTACTTGGAGAAGTCTGCTCAGCAACGTTTTGTGGTCATCCTCTCTTAGCATCATCTTAATGTACCAGCTGTCACAAGGTGCTGGGTTTCAAGTACTGCTCTCCAAATTGCTACCCCAGGTTTGTGCTTAACTCTTGTGGTTCTTAGCTTATCCTCCAGCAAGTAGTAGCCTTCCTAATTCAGTTTAAACTTCTCTCTCAGATGTGCCCATGATCTCCTGTTTTGTTTTCACTGAACTGGGCTACAAGTCACATTTGTTAGGTGAATAAGACTTGTATTTTGAACACAAGAATGCTCTTGGTGCTTTGATAAGTCTTTTGCATTGTCTTGGCTGCAAGATACCTTGTGTGCATTATAGGTTCAAAAGAAAAGTGACCCTTAACTATATTTATCAAAAGCAAGTAAGAATTTGGACTTTCATTTTTCTTAGAACTAATTAAAAGTGCTGTTGTAAGTGGTCTGTTGATATAAGCAAATGTTTCAACCTCATTTGCAAATCTGCCTTGCGACTTGCCACATAATTACCTGTTATGAATATTTGGATCCTTGGAAAAGTTTTCCTTGTAGTATCGCATTGAGGACACAATGGAGGATGTCACCCAATAAATCATCACATTGGTCAAAAGCTCATCAAGAGAGTATTTGCTGTCAGGAGAGAGGAAGAAATTTAACTGGAAGCTGTTCCTCAGTGCTCTATACTGGGCTCATGCCCTAAAGAACTGCTGTCCCTGTTAATTTCCACTTATTTTCAAGCAGCAAATTAATTGGCACCTGTGTGTTCAGAGAGCAAAACTACCTGGTGCTGAAGCAGTAGTGTTCAGGCAGTCTGCTGTAAGTTTAAACTAGTGCTTGTCATGTCAGCCTTTCCTCCTTAAATTTCAGCTTTGACAGGCCAGTATTTTACCTGTATCATCATATTAGTTCCCACCAGTCATTCTTTTAATGAGACTTCTCATAGAATAAGGTCATAACCTAACATCTTACCTTTCCAAGCCTCCATCATCTTTATGCAGAAATGATTTGTCTGTCCAGGTTGAGAATTTCTCCATAATATATGCAGCAAGCCCCACTGGGGAGTCATTCAATCCACAACCTAATTGAGGAGAAGAGTTACTGCAGTTTCCTGGCATTGCAATACTTCAGTGCAAGTAAAACTGAACTTTCATGAATTGTTTGGATTTTTCTAGAGAATTCAGTAGAGTCTGTATTTATCTATCCCTTATAGTGCTTCATTTGTGACAAATTCCCTGCAAAGGAATTCTGGCTGTAACTGCTACAAATTCACCTGATTCCTATACAAAAGAAGCTGAGAGGTAAGGAAGTTCCATTGGCTTCTTGGTGATGTGTGGTAGAAGGAGCAAATTCAGATGTAAAGAGATGACAATCTGAAAAGAAATTTCAGATAAAATATTTGGGAGCACTGTCCTGCTTAGGATGGGATGTATTCTGATTCTAAAAAATATTCATGAAACAGGGCTAACAGGAATGCAACAGATTCAGAATATCATGCATATAATGGATTCTATATTTTTGCTTTTTGGCTTTTTTTTTTAAGAGTTTGTGAAATTGCCTTAAACTTTGATCCAGATGATTTTTGAGAGCACTACCCTTGACTCATGGATTCTCTCATAGGGCAGCAGCCAAACTTGAACCCAGCTGAATTGTGACTTTCTTAAACTGCTTTGAACTTTGTTGATATCAGGTTTTACTGGCTGGTTTTATCAACCAGTCACTTATAAACCAAAGCTTGGATAGCTGTCAATTTTACATCTAAATATTAACTTTTATTCATAGAAAAGTTAGGATCTTGCCAAAGGGCATAGGCGTCAGCATGGATTTTTGTGATTCTCTCCCTCCACTGGAACTCGTGGATTTATTCCTGTGCTTGGATTCTCACATTGACTAGTTTTATTCCTTTTCTTAAGGAAGTTCAATTTCTTAAGAATTCTGGGGGAGTGGTCTCTACAAAATATTTTTTGTAATTATGTAAGTTCCATTAGTGGGTCTATAATTATTTGATTCTGCCAGAGCTCTGATTCTTGAAGCATGATTTCCCTGTGATATTTTCCCCTGTAAATCAATTCTCCTTGTTTAAACAATTCTGTCAGACTCCTGATCAGAGACAAGACATACTAATCTTCATTTTTCTGTGGATACCTACACTTTTTGACCCTTAAAAACATCCAAGCAACAGAAACACCACCACCACAACTCTCCCCCACCTGGTATATTGTTTATCTCCTTTTAATTATTTGGGTTTGCAATTACTTAAAGCAATAATCTAAGCATTCATTTATATTCCAGTTTGAGCTGCTTCTTCTTCTCCTTTAGTGACTTGCCAGGATGAGGGACTGTTTTTTCTCTGGTATCCAAATCTGACACTAGCCTGAGACAGCTCTGCTGTCTTTCCTGATGAGGGATTATGTCAATAAAGCAATACCCCAGAATCCTCTCTAGTGGGGCCTGATGCAAAGACTTCCTTTAAGCTTTATGAAATGGCCATATCTTTCTTCACAATCCTTATCCCCTGGCCCCAGGACATCAGCATTCTGGCTTTTCAGGTGTTTGAACTTTGTCTACCTTTTTGCAACTTTGATATTGTACCTCTTTGCTTGTGATATTTTTCTTGTTTTCAGCCCCATTTACTTCTCAAAGCTTCAATTTCAGAACCCTGTGTTTACCTTTTGAGAAACTTTATGAAAAGGGGTTAATTCTCAAGGAAAATAGTGTGCTATTGAAAAGACCTCGAAAAGTTATACTTGAAATCTCCATATTTTTTGAGTGGTTTCTTTTGACTTCATTTTATACAGTTCTCATGCTCATGAACTCATTGCCCACATGAATCTTGTACTCAAGGCACCAGAACTCATTGCTTCTTAAATTTGGCTGGTCTTTGTTTTTGTGTACCATGAGTGATTAATGTACCATGTTCACAGGGATACAGAGAAGGTACATTACCTGCAGTGTCTGGTTTGGTGGCTTGGATGTGTAAGTATCCAGACTCTCGCAGGACATCATATATGTTCTTCTGCATGAAAGGGTAGAGACGTCGAGCATCTTCCCTGCTGAAGCCTACAAGCCATGGTACATAAGCCCCAAGCATTATACTAATCACCTTTCCCAAACCTTCTAGGGTGACGAAAACAACGTTCAGATGAAGGCCTTTCACAGACCTAAAAGTAATTTAAGGAGTAGAGGGTTAAAATAAGCAATTTTCTGTCTCCAAGTTTTCTAGAAAATAAGTCTGACTGCAGCTGGGAGATAAACACTGGACTGAATCAAATACACCAAGCCCTTCAGGTTCATCATGATAAAAAAAAATGCAACACAAAGCATATGAATGCAATCGAATATGCAGGATGGGGTTGTCCCTGAAGGAAACAGAACAGAAGGGGATGAGAAGCAGGCAAACAGAAAGTAGGACTGTGGAGCCAGAAGGCAGGGTAAGAACTGGAGCTTTTCTGCACT
This sequence comes from Taeniopygia guttata, assembly GCF_048771995.1. NCBI lineage: Eukaryota > Metazoa > Chordata > Aves > Passeriformes > Estrildidae > Taeniopygia > Taeniopygia guttata. The sequence goes on from NC_133027.1 coordinate 82,583,299, forward strand.
GATTTCCTTTGCTACTTACTGTGGCAGCATCTGGGCCATGTTCGTGGTAATGCGAGCTCCCCAGTCTCCTCCCTGTAGATAGTATTCCTTGAAGCCCAATCTGTTCATCAGCTTATGAAATATCCGAGCAGTTGCTATGGAGTCAAACTCTGTAGGTAAAGGGAAACACAGGAAACCTGTTGGTCCTAGTCTTCCTCCCCTGGCCAAAGGCATGTGTGTGTGGAGCTGTGGGAAGGGACAGTGTGCAATGCTGCTCTGCCTCACTCCTTGGAAAGAAAGTGAGCACACGATGAAAGGAATTCAGTGGAAAGCAAAATCAGACCTGACTTCCAGTTAACATTGTGTTGCAAATCTCCACAGCCAGCCCCAGAGCCTCAGCCACATGGGTCTTAGTGAAGAGCCAGGCATCTGCACTACAAACTGTGGTGCCCAGGGCTGCCTGGGATGGTTGAGGTGTTACTCCAAAAACTGCAATTCCAACAGAGCTTTTTCATTGCTTACCTTTCTGGTGTGGGGCCTCTGAGAAACCGTATCCTGGGATGGAGGGGCAGATGACCTCAAACACCACATCACCCTCATTCAGGCCGTGCTTGGCTGGCTCCGTGAGCAGAGGGATGATCTTGTAGAACTCATAGAAGGAGCCAGGCCAGCCATGGACCATCAACAGAGGTCGAACAGCTTGACCATGAGGAACATAAGATGGCTTCACATGGATGAAATGGATATCAATCCCTGCCACACACCCAAGAAAGCAAAATTAAAGCTCTGGGACCACAGTTTCTGCTCTGTATTCTGTAGAAGGAGGGAGGCAAAACTTTGATTAGCATCTGCAGCAGAAGTTCCACAATCAGCCCACTGCAAGAAGATGCCTGGCTGAAAGGGGATGCCTGGCATAGTATCAGTTGTCTCATCTTTTACATACAGAGAGAGATATTGACCCCAACCACAGATATTGGGGTCATTGGAGATTAGCATCCATCTCCTGAGAAACTGGTCTCACTGTATATAAGTAAGAACTGCACTTGAATGAATAGCATAATGTGGGTAAGATACATACAGTAGTTAAAAGAGAAACATGAAAAAGGGCATGATAGAAGTCTAGCATAGAGATCACTTACGTAAAGACTTTCTTCCCTAGTCTAGAGATCATTTATGTAAAGTCTGGCTAAACTCACCTGACTAAACTACTGTGTGGTGGGGATGGATATTTCAGCCTCAGTCTGGCTAAATTTCACAGTTTTCAAAGGTGGCTTCAAGGCAATCATGGAAGAGCACCTCATTGTTAGTTAGCATGGGTTTAGAGTTAGATGAAGCTCATCTTGAATCAGACCTAATCTTATTGCCACTGTGTAATGGTCTTAATCCCTATAAAGTTATTAATAATAGAGCCTCCACTAGTTATATTTCACTTGTATCACTAAGCTGTTATGCATAGGTTATCTCAAATATTGTCACTTTTTACACCTCCCCCTTCTTGCTGTGCATTTCTGAGTGAGACCTGTTCAAGGCAAAGAGGCCCCCTCACCTTCAATGGTGGTGTGGAAGTGGGGGTATTTGTTCAGTACTTCCACTTGCTTGCGCCAGTCAAACTGATTCCTCCAGTAGGCCACCACCTTCCGCAGGTAGCTGGAGTTGAAGCCGTAGTGGAAGGCAGCTCCTTCCACGGATGGTGTGAAGCGGAACCGATCCAGGCGCTGGTGCAGGTCCTGTGGAAGGAATCCCTTCTTGCCAGGCTGGCCAGCTGCTGGCAGGTGCCCTGTGCCAGGGCAGGCACAGACAGGCTCTCCTGGTTCTGCTGGCTTTTGTATTGTTCTCTGGGACACCACAAACCCTCCTGAAGAAGTGCCATACACTAATTGACTGCCTGAATTGTTTATATGGGGAATACAACTTTCTACAAGTTACAAGTTCCCCATCGGCACCCAGGAGTACTGGGTCCTAGTCTTGGCTTGCTGCTAACTCACTTCAGGGTTTTTGGTGCTAGGAGCTTGGCAACACTGCTGGCTGGGAGAATAAGAATCTCACCTTGAGCTGCTGGCTGCTGCTTGGTCAGATAATTAGAGACAGGCATCAGGGATGGAGGAGCTATGACTCAATCAAGACACCATCCTTCTTCAGCCTTACAGCTCTTTCCTCTGTGGAAGCCCCTCAGTCCTGCCCTACTGGTGCCACTGCTGTCCCAATGTCCTCCTGCCCTGCTCCACCATCCACAGTCCCACTGTCACAGCCTGCTGCTCAAAGCATGGCCTTTCTGCAGGAGAAACCCCAGCTTGCACAGAGGGACTGCTGTCTCAGAAAGTCTTTAGGGGACATTGCAAGGGACTGGAGCTCGAATCCCCTTCGTAAAGAATGGTGAGCCAGAGCACCATCTAATGGAGCTGGGTAGCTGCCCTGACACATGGGAGTGCCCTGCTATCACCCCCAAGGCATCACCTCGAGGCAGTGAGGTGGGTGATGGACTGCCTCCCTTTGCAGCTTTTTGCCCCTCCTTATCCCCTCGAGCAGTGGTACCTCAATTTCTTTGTCAGATGTTTCAATCTTGAAGGGACGGATGCTTGTGTCTTCTTTCCCTTTGGGGGGCCTTTCGCCTGCACCCCACCACCCTTCACCCATGTCAATAGTCTTGATCTTGCGTCCAGATCTGAGCCAGTAAAGCAGCATCCCTCCAACCCCCAGGGCAGCCACAGGGACCAGGACTGCATTCTTCTGAGAATAGTCAAAAGACCTGGGGAGGCACAAAATTGCTTGTGTTCAACAACAACAGTGTCAAAGGGACTTACGCTGAGGCTTGTTTGCACATCCATCGGAAATGAGCAGGGAAAAATGCCTCTAAATCCCAAGCAGTCAGCATGGACTGGGCATTTCTGTTATTTTTGAAGATCACAGTTAAGATTTGGGGTAGTGTTCTATCTACCAAGGCTTCTTAGGGGTCTCAAATCCTTGCTGATCAGGACTTGCTGATCACAAGCCTTCCTTGTTCCCTTCCTTGTGAACCAGGATGCCCAGGGGGACAAAGTTCAATAGGATATGGGCCAAGCTACTTTGAGGCAGGTGCTGCAGTGAATGAGACAGTAGCACCTGGACTTGTCCAGAAATAAAAACTGTGGGCTGAGGAGCAGGAGGAGAGACAAAAGTCTTCACCTGCTGAAGAGAACTGCATGTGCTGAATGTGCTCCTCTTGCCAGTGTTTCATACACAGCTCCCCTACAGATTCAATCATCTCTTTGGGCAATCCTAGCTCTACCCTGTAGCTCTCACGTAAGGAGTCTCTGCTGGTGCCCCTGTTTCTCTTCTGAACAGCAAGGTCCAACACTTGAGGTGTGGGAGCCAAGTTGCCAGAGCTGGAGTCGACAGACATGCAGTCCTAAATGTAGCATACCTTCCCATCCCTCTGGTTTGTGTTTCAAGTTCTCTAGCTTCCCTTGGGGATTAGTAGAGATGTCTGGGGCTCCTGGAGGGGGCTACAAGGGGGCTGTGAGTGAAGATTTTTTCTATTGTCATCCAGAGTACAGAAGGGATGATGCTGTGCCCCAGTCAAGGCACTAACCAAAAGAGGAGACCACAGCACAGAACAGCTATTCCACTCACCTGATCCGGGACATGATGCTCTCCCTACAAAAGGGGAAAAAACAAAGATCTTTACAGTCTGATAATGTTGTCCTATTCCAGCCCTTCTGGATGGTGCAAAGAATGTCCCCTGCCAGCACCACTCATTGCCCAGGGATGTGATCACAGGCTCTTTAGCCACCTGGCAACATCTGCCATTACTTTTCCTACTCTTTGGATTGGATGGGTAGAGAGGGGCTCACAAAGCACGGCCTCTGTACAAAGAGACAGTGTTTCTGGGCTGTGCTTTAACTAGATGATTTATTGCCATAATATTCCCTCCTTCAGCACAACTTAGGTTAAAGACAGTAAACAACTGCATAGGTGTCCTTGCAGTGTTTCATCCTGTGAGCAGCTGTGTAACTTCAGCCAAGAAAATAGTTTACTTTGGCTGCTGTGTTGCAATAGGTGCACAGCCTCAGCAGGGCAGTTCTGAGCTCCAGGGTTGTTCTGCTCCCAGCCATGTGGTGCTGATTGTGCTGCAGGGCTGGCACCAGTAGAGGCTTCTGGATCCTCCCCTGTCCAGAGTTTAAGGTGCTGCTGAACCTTTGATAATTTTAGCTGCTCCTGACTGGATATCAAGCCTTTAGGTCTCCCCCGTCTGTTAGGAAAACAAAGAATCCTCCTCGGTTCCTTTTAAGCCTAGTAGCTGCTGGTACAAAAGCACAATCTAAAATCTAGCAATAATAGAAGCAAGTCTTGTTACTCTGCCTTGTGGGAAGCAGCTACATTACGAAGTTCTTTGGTACAATAGTACTTTGAGAAAAAAAAACAGAACAACGACCAAAAAGGAAAAATACTTGCTAATCCATGAAATACTAACTCCACTGGGTGTTTTATCACCTAGAATTGTTTCCCGCTGTTGTCTGAAGTGCAGAGCCTGGAGCCTGTACTGGATATCTCATTAACCTCCAAGGCAATTTGCTAACATTTGCTGAGACAGCCTATTGTGTGACTTTTTTTTTTTCCTTAAATCACTTCCAGACATGGAAGAACAGGGCTCCTAAGAACAAACAGCTTAGGAACAACAGGTAGGAAAAGCCTCCTGCACTTACATCCTGGAGTCGATGAACAGAGGTATGAAAGCAACTATCAAAGCAGTAGCACAAACCCTGCGCTGCTAGCAAAGCAAGCCTGTCCCAGAAGCAGCTCTCTGAGCGACAAAAACAAGGCTCAGTCGATCAACACCTCCTCCGCACTCATGCTCAGGAGAACTCAGCTGCCTGCTCCCACTCTCCACCACCTGGTGACCCTCCCCGCCCCAAGCCCAGGGAGCCCGGTCCGCAGTCCCTGCTCCCCGTGCCCAGGAGATCTCACCAGGCGTTTGGAAGGGTCTCCCGCCACATGTCTGCTCGTGCTCGCCTGGCCGCTGCTCCCAGCGAGGCCACGATCCCAGGTTCTCCTCTCCGCTTTCTCTTCCGCAGTGACGTTTTCTCGGGGACAGCGCAAACTACATCGCCCATCAGTGCCACCTACTGCCCGCGTCTGCGGCTGCAAACTGAGCTCGGCGGAGGCTTCCTGCATGCAGCAGGAACAGCCCTGTGCCCCAGCGCAGGCTGCATGCCGAAGGGACCGAGAGCAGCCCTGCGGAGGCTGCCCTGAGCTCCTCGGCTCAGGCTGTGACAGCAAAGGCCAGCTGGGTTATACCGCCCGTGCGCAGCCCTGCAGCGGGAGCTTCAGCCAGCAGCATGAGGGACGGGATTCCTCACTCTCCTCAGCGCTCCCGAGACCACACTTGGATTGCCACAGCCACTCCTGGCCTTGCTGGTAGAAGACAGCCTGGAGTGGGCCCAGCCTTGGAGGTACAGGGCCACCAAGCTGCTGGCTGGGACATGTGGTGTACGAGGAAGGCGAAGAAGCGTCTTCATCCTGGAGAGGAAAGAGTAAAGGGTGGGATCTTATTGCTGCCTACAGTTAACCACTGAAAAGCTGAGGAAAAATGGACTCAGAGTCATCCCGGAGAAACAGCAGGTGAAGGACAAAATGCAAGGACCCAAATTGTAACAAGAGAAGTTAAGGTTAGATGTGAGGAGAAATTAATCCCCCACCAAGGTATTCAGATGCTGGAACAGGGGTCCAGAGAGGATGTGGGATTTTTACTCTTGAGGACATTCCAAATTTGACAGAAACATGGCACTGAACAATCTGACATAGCTGAACCTGTTCGGAGCAGGTGTTGGGATGAGCTCACCTCCAGGTGTCCCTTGCAACCTTGAAAGTGACATACAGGTGTCCCTGTATATCACTTGGCTGTATTCCAGGCTCACACATGATTTTCAGCAGCCAAAGCATAAAGGAAAAGTTCAGGTTTTAATTTTCTACAGAAATCAATACTATGTTTTAATTCAGGTGATGCGATTTCATTTTCCTTGTGGTTGATATAATAGTCCTGGATAAAGGCTTCTCCTTCATAGGAATTTGACACCTTGGGTAAATAAGAGTTCAAAGTCTAAGGAGTATTGGGTGGGGGGAAAGTGAGCAGAAGAGCAGTATGGAAAAAATAATGCATACATGAAAGTGGAAGGCAAATCACTGATGTATTATGCATTATGCTCAGTATTGTGCCTTTTACATTTTCAACAAGAACATGTACTTCAGTAAGGACTACTCTTCTTGCTTCCTTAAGTGGCAGAGCAGTGGCAGAGAGACTGCCACCAGGGTTTTATTTGCTTACAGTCAAGAAAAACTGATATTCATCCTTCTGTCAATTTGTTCTGCCTCTCAGAAGCCTCTAGTTAAGATTCTTTTACACTCTGCTGTATCTGTTACTAAGCTTCCAAATAAAATACTTTAGTGGAAGGCTTTATAAACAAAAGATAGAATTACAAGAGTAGGAGGAACAAAAACGAACCACAGCTTTCTAGCTTTTTTATGTTACAACTTATGTTCCCAGGCAAGTATATAGTAAAAGAAGAATTTACACTGCATAAAATCCACAATAACCCTGTGGGTTTCCTAAATCAAAATGTTGTTGAACCAAAACTTTGTAATGTGCCTAAGTAGTGACTCATGGACATGGCTTCAGTTATTTACCAATGTTTATTTATCCAGTCCCCATGGCAAAAAGCACGTGAAGCATTCCCAAGACCTCCACAATCGGGAAGTCAACAATGGTCCAAAGCAAAATCTTTGCTAAGTTCTTCTACATAAACAGTTACTTCTGATTATCCAGCCAGCTACTAGGTCTGATAATTGCTACCCTTGGTGCAAACTTGCCCCCATTTTGTTGTTTTGTGCTGCAACCCTTGAGTACTGTGCAGCCTGCCTGCCTCTCCTTCCAGCTCAGCGCAGCAATTCTGGGACTGCACGTACCCGGGTGTCCTTTCTGCTGCATCTTCTGTGCTTCCCTGGCTTCAGGATGTGAGTTTGGATTTGAACAACCACATTGCCATCAGAATGTGTCATGTTTGGGGTAGTCAAAGCTTCTATGCAGAGTAGCACTTTAGATGTGCATAGGCAATCTCCAAGCCATTTTCATTCAAACAGCACATAGGAATTTTTTAGCGTGTGGTTGATTTATCATTATTGATTTTGTAATCATTAAGTGCCCTTGAACACTCACGCTCAGCCCTGCCCTTCTGTTAAGGAATTAGCATACCAAACTTCAGAGCTGAAGGTGATAATACCACACCCTACAACAGAATTGGTTAAATTACAAGGACAGAGACTTTTTGAAAATTTTACTGGGGAAATGAAATAAAGCTTTCTGAAGAGAAAGCACATGGTAAAGGACTCTAGTCTTTTAAGCATACTGTTTCATACTGTTGTATGAAAATTTAAGCTTGTTAGAGAGAGGAGAACTGATCCCTCTCCTTGGTCCAACATGTTATAAAAGTCCTAGGAGTGTGTGGAAAGTGATGGGCTTCCTAACAGTGCCCAAGAAGGAGCTGATACCCTATAGCCTTCTCTCAAATTATTGTTATTCATTCCAAAATTTAGAGATCAGGCCTGAGACAAAAAAACTCTTGGAACCACCCCCAGCTTACAAATTCAAGTATCAAAAATAGTTGTGTAAATTATCTAATATTAGATAACGTTAAACTTCACAGAAGGAAAGTGTTGCCTTCAAGAACACACTGGAAATCATGGATGATCTTTTTGACCCTTGGGTGCTGAAAGATTGCTGCATGTATTCCCCCCTGGCCCCGAGCCTGATTGAGTGCAGTTTTTGCACTCAACAGGTGCTGGAGGGGAATGAACTTCATAAAGGGATATTAACTAGATTTATGAATAGCAGCTGTGCTTTACAGGAGTTTCAGCATGATTTCCTCTTCTTTCCTTTCTTCTCTATCTACAAGATGGGAGCAGGAGAGGAAAGGTCCCAGTGCAGTGGTTCTGGTCTGTTGTACTGAGATATGGGGCGGCTGTCAGAGGCTGCACAAGCTGCATGTCTGAAACCAATGCTGGTGTGTGTGTGGTTGAGGATGGGTCAGGCCTTGCTTCTGGTGAGACAGTGCCCCACTCCCAGGCCCCCAGCCTGGCTGAGCTGTCAATCAATCCATCAATCAATCAATCATTAGCAGCCACGCTAACCCAGCTCCTGATTTTTTCCTGCTGTAGACAGGGAAGGATTAAAAGAAAGATTTAGGTTGGATCAAAATCATTGTAGTAGTAGAATTGTACTGTATATCATTTCCCATGATGTCCACTGACCTTTTCTCTCTCCCTGAGTACAGGTTCTGGGAATCTCCCTGAAACCTGCTTGGTGGGAGGGATAAGGGTGGTGATCTGGGACATGTGTATTTGTTTGGGTTGTAGGGATATCTGGACATGTAAGATTGTGGAGACCAAAAGGCAAGGTGGCCTAAATTGAATTTTCCAAGCTTTTTTTGGAACTCAGCTTACAAGTCAAACAAGTATCACAAATAGTTGTGTAAATTATCTAATGTTAGAGAATACTAAACCTCAAAGTAGGAAAGTGATGCCTCCAGGAGCACAGGGAATCACAGATGATCTGCTAGATTTCTTTAGGTGCCAAAAGTCTGCTGCATGGACTCACCCCCTAGAACCTGAGAATCCTGTGATTTTTGGATTCATGGGATGGTGGGGGGAATGGACTGCATAAAAAGATGTTAATTAGGTTTTATTGATATAACAATTGCCCATTGTTTCAATATGCTTTCCTCTTCTTTCCTTTCTACTCTGCCTGCTAGATAGGACCAGGAGAGGAAAGGTGGCCTGATTAGACTGAAAGAAGAAAGGTCCCAGTGCGATGGTCCTGGTTATGTCTTGAGAAACGGGATCATTGTCAAAGACTGGATAAGTTTGGTGTCTTGAGCCACTTTTTGGGGTGCTTGAAATGCTTGCTTATGCGCTGCTAGGTGAGGTGGTGCCCTGCCCTGCCCCCAGACCCCCTCAGCCCTGGCAGAGCTGTCAATCAATCAATCAATCAATCACTGACATGGGAGGGTGGTGCTAACCCAGCCCCTGACTGGCTAAGCAACTGGAAGTCTCTCCTTAGGGGAAAGGCCCATGGAAGCTTAATAGATGGAGCACAAGGCCTGCACATGGTCGTGACCCTGCCAGCTTCCTGGAGTTCCTATGTCCCCCACAATGGAATCCTAGGAGGTGGTAGATCTACCTGTGTTCTTCTAAATCTCTTCTGTCTCTCTGTCTTTCTCTGTCTCTTCTGTTTTTCTCTCTCTCTTTCTTATCCTAATTCTCTTTTCATGGAACTTTGTGGGTAATGTCAGATCTCATAGTTTTAAAGGTTTCTAGGTGAAATGGGCTGAGTAAATGCTAAGTACTAAATTAATGCTAAGTAATGCTATGATAAGTGAATATGTTGTCATATTTAATCCTTTTGCCAAAGTCTCTTTATTTTCTGTGTTTTTACCAGTAAGCTTTTATGTGATTTTTCACCTCCTGAGAGTATTTGGTTGGAATTCCTCTTTGTGCCAACTAGTGTAAAGGAACCTTCAATTTAATTCCTGGGTTTAAGTATTTGGGTGTAACAAGGTTGAAGTAGCAGCTTTACAGCTGCTGTCACATGCAATCATGGTTGACTCACACAGGTACAACACGCATACTCTGACAGACAGTAGCAATTGATCAGCTTGGCTACTGCTTTGCAATAGCTACTTACTCTCAGCCAGTAGTTGTATTTATTGAGGATTCCTATGAATTATCACATAATTTTTAAAACCAATTGTAAGACTATACATAGAATGTTGTTTCTGACACAGGGACTGCTTTCCAGAAAAATTAACCTGCATCCAGATTCAGTGGGAAGACATTGCATTCTTGATCCAAGAAACCAAACCAGGAATTTGGACAAAACCAAGCTTTGATGGCTGGGTACAGTCCAGTCCCCAAGAGGTGACTCCATATTGGAGAGATCTGTTCTTCTCTTGGCAGACCAGAGGTCCTCCAACTTCAGCCTAGAGAGGAAAAGAGAGTGTGAAGTAACTTCTCTAGTAATAGGGACACTAGGCATGCAATCAGCAATACTGGCAGGAATAATATTGTAGCTCCAAAGGCTTTAAAATGTGACTGACACAAGGACTGTAGGGAGAGAAAGTGTTTTATTAGACCTACTGGAGTAAAAGAATTGGGGGGTGGGGAGAGGGGGGGAGAAAGTCCTTGTCTCTAAGCATCCAGGCCATGCTCTTGGTCTGAAGATCCACCAATTATGGATGTGAGTACATCCCCAGGTCACCGTGAAAACAGTTACACACACAAAAAGGGAACTTTCCTAATTTTCCACATCCCCAAGCTACATGATCTGAACAAAAATAATTTAACTGTTTTAATGCTGCTCCTTGAAATGCAGGCATAGCAGGATATGAATACCTGTGTCTGGTGATTTTTGACTCTACCAATGAACCCACTGCCTACAGTCTCTAAGTCCAGGCAGTATATTACAGGCTTTGCTTCAAGTGAGTGGGGTATTCACAACACTGGGCTAATATGAGTAAGGTATTACCTTACACAATGTTCCTGTTATTGTGGTTGACTGTGTGAATCAAGAAAAAAAAATTGCGGTGAATACCTCAGTTCTTAGGCTTCATGTAGACACACTGAGCTTCTGAAACTATTTCTGAGCTTTGAAAGTCCAAATTACATGCATTTACCTGCTTATAGTCAAAGTTAGATTATTCTTGCCCCACAGTTATCTACACTTCCCAAAGTAAATTCACCACAAAATTAATGTTTTTTAACACCTCCATTCATAAATTCAGGGTGATTATATATATTCATATCAAGGAACTTCAGGCATTTTCTATAACATATTGCAAATATCTGGAGAGATTTCAAGGTTTTTACTAAACTGGTATCAGTAGCACTTTCAGGAGAGAAGCATATTTCAGCAGCCCATTAGACTGAAGGAGCAACTTTTGCTTCCAAGGACTTTGCTACAGGTAGTTCTTTTCTGCTGCTTGTAAGAAGAGCACACAAATCAATTTAGGAATGTATCTTTTGTTCAACCCTGTCACCTTCCTTTGCAAAATAAGTAACACGTGCAAAGCTCCACTATACTTTAATATATGTCATACCGCTTTGACCAGTGTGAACTATTAATTAAGGAAGTAACAAAACAGAGTGACACCTCATTTATCTAATTTTGCAAAACAAAGCTGCCTTTGAACAATACAAGCTATGGTCACCCTCCTGAAAACATAAAGCACAACACAAGCAAAATTCTTGTGATAATAGCAGTCACATATTTCAATAGAACACAACTAGAGAAATACTAGAAATGTCTGTTTTCCTCTTATTCACCTAAAAGAAAAAGACACCTTCAGAATGCACTGTAAAATGACATAGGCTACAGGACATATACTAATTAAAGAGAACTTGCTGCAAAATGCAGCAGTACTGATCTGAGAGCTGCAGGAGGGATGTAATTGTTACATTGCAGGCCTAGTCAGTGTCCTGGTTTTGGCTTAGATAGAGTTTTCTTTTTAGTAGCTGTTAGAGTGCTGTGTTTTAGGTTTAATATCAGAATAACAATTATAACACTGATATTTTTGTTGTTGCTAAGTAGTGCTTACTCTAAGTCAAAGACTTTTAAGTTTCTCCTTCTCTGCCAGTGAGGAGGTGCACAAGAATCTGGGCAGAAGCACAGCCAGGACAGCTGACCTAGCCTGGCCACAGGGATATTCCATCCCTAAGAACAATGTATGCTTATTACATACACTGGATGGAGCCATTAATTGCTGCTCAGGGACGGGCTGGGCCTTGGCCAGCAATTGTATTGTACATCACTTTTGTTCCTTGGGTTTTGTCTCTCTCACATGTTTTCATTACAATTATTATTTTTATTATTGCTGCTATTATTATAGTTATTGTATGTAATTTTGCTTAAATTATTAAACCATACTTATCTCATGAGTCTTACTTTTAAAAAAAATTTCCTCCCCACCAAAGAAAGGGTGAGGGAATAAGTGAGCAGCTGCATGGTACTTAGTTTCTGGCTGTGGTTAAACCATGTCACTCAAGAATTATTTGATAGGTTGCTATTTCCTGTACCCACAGACTCTACAGGAGGCGACACTTATAGCCAGCTGTTACCAGATGTGGTGAGTGTAGTCAGGCCAATGTTTTGTTCCATCATTCCAGGGGAGGCATTCGGTGCAGACTGTTGTGTATGATCATCACATCTCTTGATATTGCAGTACTCCCATATTGTGTTGGGGTCAGTGGTGAAACACCACGGGCTGCTGTCACCATCTGGGTTTCTACAATAGTTGTCCCTCAAATCCCTGCACAAATAAAATCAACAGTTATGCTGCATAAGACTGAAAATAAGCATAGGAATATCTTGACAAAAAGATGTACTATGTACAAATAAATCGATTTATTGTTGGTTTTACTTATGGCCAGATATTCTATTACCAGCAAGCACATCTGTGGTTGTGATGCTAGTGAAAAGTTGTATTTCACATGTGCATTAGAGTCTTGAATATACTTATACATAAGGAAACAATTCAAGTACTGGCTTATTCTCTGGCTGTAATATTTCAATGTACTGAGTACCTAAATAATTGCCCCATGTAGCAATTTTGCAAGCATACACAATTGTGAATTAGTACAGAATGTGTGAATTAGTAATAAATATGCATGAAAATTCATACTACTGGGGGGAACTTAGGCTTTTCCGAAATTTTTTAAATGTCAAAATTCTTTCTCATATCCAGAAGAATGGCACACAAATGCTTATGCAATTGATCCCGTCTTACACCCCAAAACTCAATTTTTACCGACTTCAGTGAGACCACACTTATGCCTGTGTTTGCTGGGGCATGGGGGACTAGAATTTATCTTTTCAATAATTTGCAGAGTTGCAGTATTTCCCCCTCTTAAATCACAGCATGGTCTCATAATAAAAAAGAACTGCAATGCTTTTTCTCTGAATATGACAGAACACATGAATTCCACATTTTCCCAGATTGATTTGAATTTTTTTAAATATTTTTGAATTATATCATCCCCCTCTGAGGATATTCCTGTTTTTTCATGACAAAATGTAAATGAAAATTTCAAATTATTTAGGGTGGCAGCATAAAAAAGGCAAAAAATTAGAAAAGTATCAATCTTCCGCTTATAATCCACTAAGCATGATGGATTTCCTCGCAATTGCTCCTGTAACTGTAATCCTGTTGTTCTCCTGCCCTTACTAAAAACTGGCACGTTAGTGATTTTGATTAGCTTGTCACTGCTCCAGTCATTCCTGGTGCAGTTTTGTTAATCTGAAGAAGATAAATCAAGGAGAATTTTCAGTGTACACAATTCTGGGTGCCCAATTCCAACTGCAAAGAACACTTAGTATTTCTAAGCATGACATATCTGACTGCATGCTTTGTATAATAAATGCTGTGTCCTCCCCAGATTAAATCATTAGAAAGGCCACAACAAAAAGTCTCAAATTCATAAACGAAACACATATTTCAGTACGTGCCTTGTCTCTGGATGCAAGTCTCCTGGTGTTGGTTGCAGAAGATCATATTTAAGTGTAAGGGACACAGCTGTATTTTACTCAGAATTTAGATAACAAGGAAACACAATTCTTACAAACGAGACTAACAGAAAACATTTCTGTATCTTAGAAAAGTTCTCTTTTATCAATATATTCCCTAGCAGTGTTTTAAAGCATAGCTGTGCAAATTTAACACAACCAGGAACAGTTATTGCCAGAGAAAGCAAGAAAAGGTGAGATTAACGTACGCGTGTGGGAATCTGTCCGGGGTTTTTATATGCATGTGTGGGAACATGGAGCTCCAGGCCTGGCACTTCTTCCCTGATACAGTGACAGAAGTTGTGCCACGATAACTCTGCCCTTTGCCTCGGTAGCACTCCTCTGTTAGGGGAGCTTGTACGGGCACATCTGCGGCAAACAACAGAAACTGGTCTTTGGCATCGTAATTTTAATGTTCTTACTGAGCAGGCACAAGAAAGCCTCAGACACACAGGATGACAAAAATGAATTACTCTTTTATGCAGACAGTATCCAGTGAAGTCATCACACCTGCAGCAGAAAGGCATTTCCAAAGATACTGAGAAAACTTTCACAGTTTTAACATCTTATGTTAGATGTTTTTAAGTGAAGGGTTCACCAGTTAGTTTCATTTTGGCATAAGTGAATATGTCAGAATTAAAGATAAGAAAGTTCTCATGCAAAATCCTCAAAGATCAGATGCTGGTGATTTTGCCCATGATAGTTCTCAAACAGACATTGTGTTAAACTTCAGTCTCTCTATTTTCCTTTTTATTGTGCTAAGACTTTCTTGTTGATTTTGTTCTTAAATGAATAAATGTTTCATTGTGATTTTTAGTTACGTTGAAAGCTCTTGTCCTCTCTTTTGTGGCTTCCAAAAATAGGAGTTAATTTAGTTTAGCAATTTTTCATCCCTTTAAACCTTTCAATTTTTCAATGAATTTGCTATAATTGGCCTACCTTTGGGAAGAAAGGAATGTAAAAACATAAATATCTTTCATCCTGTAATTTTTCTGTTGAGTCAGCTTGTGATTTGCATCTTTCACTGTATTTCCCTAACCACTGAAAGTTTAATATTTGGCAGATTTTGCAACATGACAGGCAGACAAACATTAAGCGTGACAACGTGACTGAAAAAAAATAATACATTTACAATATGAAACAATAAATCTTTCACTGTTTTAAAGTCCTTATCTCAAGTACAGTCCACCATTCATACCAGCAATCCCTTGTTCTGTCCTGTCACAGGGAGGAATAGTGCAATATTCCCATCTAATGCTGCTGTTGGTAGTGTAGCACCAAGGCTTCTTCTCTCCATTGGGGTTTCTACAGTAGTTTTCCTCTAAGCCCCTTAAAACAGGAAAAAGGAACACTGATTTTAAACCAGTCATAGAAATCCAGAAGAATTGTGTGCATGACTATTAACAACTACTGCATGCAGAATTCAACTCAGTGGTGTATTTATTCTTTTTGGAGATTGATTAACCCATGCATCACTCCTTTGGGACTAATCAATGGCCTTCAACTTCACAGTCTGAATGCCGGAGATATCAGAAGAACTTTTCCAATGCTTACACTTTCTGTTCTTGTGGTTGAGGTCAAGATGCAGCAGTAAGAGCACACAAGGCACTGATATCCCTGAGATTACAGTAATAGCCAGGCAAGGCTGGATGTGACAGACAGGAAGTGTGTAGATAGGAGCACTGGTGCATGCTGCTCTCTGCCCTGTGAGAGTGAACAGGGTTTCACTTCCCTAGAAAACTTGCAGGCTCAAAGTACAGAGCTATAAACCAGGTCAGTCCCAGCTATGCCTGCACATTGGTAGTGCTCTGCAAACTCAGCTCCTCTGACCTTGGAGCACAAGGATGTACTGGAGTATGTTGTCCTTGGAGCATCACTCTTCAGAAGAGTAATGCATTGAAAATGCGCCAAAAGACAGCCAAGGGATTTTTAACATAAAAGTAGTGAACTACTTATAGCTCTCCTGTGGGATGTTGAAGAGACAAGTGAGAAAAATACATCAGAATAAACAGGGAGGCAGAAAAAAATGATTAAGACCTGAACAGAAGTAATGAGCACTGACAACTAGTGAGAATTACAAGTTAACAATATAGATGAGGAAAACCTGTCCTCCTCTTGCCTCTGCATCTGGATTGATAGGGAATAACTGTTCCTTGGAATTTGTTAGAATGATGAGGCTCAGCGTACTTGCAGGGATATCTGTCAGGAACCCAGCCATGTTTGTGAGGAAATTGCATGTTCCAGTGTTGACAGGCATTTCCTGATTCAGTGGTAGCTATCCTTCCTCGATAGTCTTCACCTCTTCCTGAAAGACACTGGGAGTCTAGGCCAGAGACTGGTGGGGGTGTAGCTGTAATGGGAAAATAAAAAAAAAAAGAAAAGGAAAGGGAAGGGAAGGGAAGGGGAGGAAAATACTGGTAAAGTAGTGCTTTCAAAAATATATAAACGCCTTTGTTTCTGTAATGTTGAAGATGTGTTCTTTTTTCTTTCAGCAGAGGTTACACTGGTTAAAAACCATTTCAAAATCAAAGAGGACATTTTTATGGGCCTCCAGACTGCCAGATGGATGTCCTGTGCCTGCCCTTTTGCAGCAGCCAGTAAATAACTTTGCTGGGTTGAGCCAGACTCTGTGCCTACTGTCCCCTGAGAGCAGAACAGGAAGGGCAGTGAGTAGTCTTGTACAGTCTTGTAAACCCAAGTGAGATGGAGTACAGTAATATAATATACACAGGTAGAGCGGAAGACCAGAGAGGACCAAGAAAAATTGTGAGAAAAAGCAGAACAGCCTTTGGAGCTGAACCTCTGGAGTCAGTGAACTGGGGAAGAGGGACAGAAGATATAGTGGAAAAAAGACAGAAAGTGAAATGTTCTGCCATGTGGGGAACAGCACAGAAAACAAGAGTAATGATCAGAGGCATAGAACCTGCAGAGGGCAAATGGAAAATGAATTTACAGCACATACCTGTAATATACAGAATTTCCCAAGGACATGAGTATGACCCTAAAAGTTTGATATGTTCCTTAAACTTTAAGCTTTAAGGACATGATGGAAATGCTATGGTAATTGTCACAATTTTCATACAAAAGTCTGTAAATAGTTATTCTTCCATCTGTAATTAAGCATGCTGAAGAGAGCTACATCTAGCAAACACACAACACTGCTTAGAGCACTGGCAAGTGCAGATACATAAGAAAGCAATCTCTAGAGAAAAAACCCACACTTATAATTTTTTTTTTCTCAAAGTGCAATGCACTTGTACAATTTGGAATATTATCTCTTAATTCAGTGCCTTGGAAATATCCAGCTTTAGTATGCTCAGCTTAATGGGTTGTCAGGTTTTTCTCCTGAGGCCTGAACCTATTTCTCAGGATTCATCCCTTGCTAAGAAAAAGGCAGTGCTGGCTGTGCAGATTACACCCAGGTAAAATAACACAGTATAGCCACATGGTAATTTAGATGATTTCTATGAGTTAGCAAATCAGCAGTAAACTACCACCTGATTAAACCTTAATGTCTTGCCTCCCAGGTAAGTTGAAAAGTAAAGTGGTTAAGGGCAAATTATGGTTTCCTATAATATCTTTTGCTGTACTGTACTTTGTGACACCTTCATCCTCACTGACCATACATGATTTTACATAATAGAAGTTTTATGAGTGATTGTGCTTATTAATGTGCACTTTCCCTGATTCACAGAGATACCTCTAGGTTACTCAGAACTGTGGTTTCTTTTCTTTCCCCTCTCTGCATTATTTTAATGAACTATCCTCTGGAGTGATCTCAGGAAATCAGACTCACTGCAACGGGGAATGTTGCAATATTCCCAGCGTTTATTTGGGTTGGTAGTGAAACACCAGGGCCGAAGTTCACCATCAGGATTGCGGCAATAATTCCTCTTCAGATCCTTCTCTGGATAGCTGTACATTGAAAATGAAGAGAAACTTGTGAGTCAGCAACAGCCATGTGTAGCAATGAGGCTGTCTGCAGGCAGGATCTTCCAGCCTCTGTGGGAGTGAATTTGGTGTTGAGTGTGACTCACTGTTTCAGGATAAATCCATGCATATGAGGCTCTTGGACATCCCAGTGCTGGCACTCCAGTCCAGACTCTGTTCTCGAAAGTTCTCCGCGGTAATCCTCGCCATTACACTGCATGCACTCCCCCGGAGGTCCTAGGCAGAAGGAAAACAGCAAGGAATGCTCCAGCCTATTCATGGAAGATTATGCTGAAAGGACAAGTGGGGTTTGCTCCAGCTAACAATGAAAGGAATTCAGAAATCTGTGCATTACAGCCTGGCCAAATTAATAATGCTTCAGGAATATGTTTCACTCGCAGGGAGGAATTTGTCATGTGTCTGTATGTACTGTTAGCAATGGCAGTTCAGTATGTTGCACAGCACTTGGGTCAGTCTTTACCCTTGTTACAATTAAATAAATTGCAGGTGTAAGAGCAATACAGTCCTTATCCAGATCATCGTAGTTCTCTGCCAGTAGAGTTAAAAGTAACAAGACAGATGAAGATAAAGCAAACAATATCAGCAAATTTAGTTCTTCTATGTTTACAAAATAACTTTGAGAACTCAAGCCAGTTATGAAAACAACCTCTCTGTTGAGAACTTCTTAAGTTCATCTTGATTTAAATTCTAAATTGAAAAAAAATATGTAAAAATAAAGCACAAAAATGTAGCAGGAATAATGTTACCTAATTGAACATCTCTTCTCTGAAAAGTAAATATACCTTCTCCAGTGTGCGTAACCTGGTCCTCACACTCTTGGATGGCACAGTAATCAAATCTCTTATTAGGATCTGTTGTGTAACACCAGGGTCCACTTTCATCTGCATCAGGGTTTCTGCAGTAATTTTCTTCCAATCCTGCATTGGGGTGTTTTTCAGGTGTATAGCTGTAATAGTATTAAAATTCTATTTTAATGCCAGTACTTTAGTGGCACAGAAGGGAAACGTCTAACCTGCTCAGCTAGCTGTGAATTTTATTCATTCACAGTAAAAATGAGAGAAACTGATTTCCCATTGTAAGCCATAAACGAAAACTGAAAAATCATTCCTAGCTACAATTATTAGTAGCTTTCTCCTAGCCCCAGTTGCTAGTAAGAAGTGAACTTACAGCCTTTAAGGACAATGACAATCTCAAAGGACAATTGTTGTCTTTAATATGTGCATCCAGTTGATCTAATCAGCTCACTACAGACCCGTGGCTCTGTCACGTGTTTGTCTTAATGGAGCTACTTTAAAAGTTGTGTATTTCTAGAGATTATTCACCAAACACATCTAGGTCTCATAGAGATCTGAAGCAAGTGAAGCTAGGCTTCTTCCTACAGTAATCTTCCCAGAGAAGACTAAATTACTTTTAAATTATCTGAACAAGAGTATCTGAGTGTATTTAATTAGAATAAAAACAAAATATTTTTTAAAATAAAACTTCAACATAGATGAGAAGACACAGGACCTCTGCTTCCCCACTTGTTTCAGTGAGTCCAATGGCAGCCAGCCCTGAGAAGACTCTACCTCGTCAGATCCATTTGGCCCTTGGATACTTTTCTCAATTTTTTTTTACTATCTGTATGGCAGGTGGGGGAGCAGGGGGCTAGAGTTGCACACCTGTCACTTTATTCAGAGGAGAGTAATTCTGAGCCCACTGTTACCAATAGCAAAAATCTTAATTGTGTGGAGAGAAGGAGCATTTAACCTCACATTTAGACACAACTTCTCTAACTGACAATACATCCTTTCCTTATCCAGATCATTGCAGTAGTGTCAAAAGTAACAAGACAGATAAAGCTGTTTTTAAAAGTCACCTGACAACAGGATTTGATAACTTGCTCTATAAATCTGTGTATATATATGAAGATGAGAAAACTTGAAAAAGGTTCAGAATAGTGAAAAGAAATGTAAATAGGGACATACTTTGGTTTGTGGGGTATTTCTTCTGCCCACTTCTGGCATGGAATACCCCTTTGAGTCTTGGCTTCTGTGCCTCTGTAGTCTATCCCAATCCCTCTTTTACACTGCATAAGGTAAACTGAAATGAAATTAAATTTGTTAATTCAATGGTGTTACAACATTCATTTCCTGGTACTGAAAATTTGCAGATATAACTGAAGCTCAGCTGTACACGATGAACCATGTTTTACTCATGTTTTACTCATATTTTGAAGCTCTTGCGCCTGCAAACATTCTATAATGTATTTCAAAATAAATTAATTACAGCTAATAAGCATCTAAAGACAGAAATTTCTGAAGCATTGTTATAAAGCTATATAATTAATTCGAAAGAACAGCTATATCAAGTTTTTGATAAACAAAGAATAATACCAGGATAAATAGGAATGTCTTTAAGCAGCAGCTGGGGATTCTTGGAAAGGCGTTGCTCATAAGCACATTTGCAGTGTGGGTCTCATCCAGCTATCCCTTTCAGCCAGAAAACACTTAATTGTCAAAATGCACTTGTCATATAAGTGGCCCCAAACTTTTGATTCATCTTAGACTTGGACTCTCCCAGGTATTTTTCTAGTGGAACTCTAAGACAGAGAATGCAAATCATATCAATGGTGCTTTTATTGGCAACAGACACTGAAAAATCTCCATTTATTGAGGTCGGTGATCTTGATTTCCCCTTCCTTTTCCCCTTTTTTGTTTGAACAAGAAGACTCTCCCAAAAGCTCAAAATATAAAATGAAAATGTTTAAGTAACCTAACAGGAGGCCAATCTGCTGGGAAAAATGTGTTCCTCCTAAATTATTTTAGCCTGTCTAAATAATAAAGCTGGGCACATCTGACACCCAGGGAGAGCAGGTGAAGACTATAGAACTGGGTCTGGGAGGAAGGCAACAAGTAACTTCCAGTTCAAATGGCACATGGACACCACCATGGATCTAGGCCTTGGTATTTGGTCCTTCTTGAACAGCATTTTTAGTAACGTGGCTTCTTCCTGTTTGCCCCCAGATTCTCTATTAGTTTTCTGTCCTATACAAGAATTTGATCCAGCACTGCAGCAGAGAACAGAAGGATGCCATTAGAATAGGCTTGATGAATAAATATGTAACATCTTACTGTACACATACTTCTCTTCTCATAAAGAACTGTGTCTGTGCTGGTGAATGTCACTGTCATTTTAGCATTTTCAGCCAGTGTTAAACACTGTAGTTTTTTCCTGGTGAATAGGAAAGCCCTGTTGAAATTGAGAAGGAAGCAATATTCACATAAGAAACAATATTTTAAATTCAATTAAAATTATTCAACTCATAATTATTTTTCTATAAATTATTAATTTGTTGTCTTATAATCATCCTTATCTTTCACAGATACTGCACTCAATATTTTAGACAAGTAAGAGGTTAGGGTTATCTACTACTCTCAAGTGGCTCACTTATTCCGGATATATGACTACATGAATAAATTATTGTCTGGGAAACTAGAAACTGCATTGTCAAAACATTGTCAACATCATCCTAGCTGCTCAGGTTAGTGACTGTCCCTACAATGAACTAGAAACTCTTGTGAAAAAAATCAGCATCCAGCCAGAGAGGCTCAATCAGTTCTCCATGTAATATTGGATACAAACAGGAACTCGAACATTTACTATAAAATGAGTAGTACATTGTAAATCCACTCTTCACTTGATCCTGTGGTAATTTATGGCTGGAGATAAGTCACAGGCTAAAGGCACAGCATGTGAGACGCTGCTGTAGGCAGAGCTGCAGCAGAATGGGGATGTTGGTTCTGAGTAAAGGTAGGAACGTATCATTGATATGCAGACATCCACAATGGCACAGTTTTAAGATTCAACAGAAATTACCTGCAGGTAAAATTTCTTTCAGCTTCACATTTGTCTGCACATTCTCTTTCATTATTTGTCTCATAAAACTGTTTGTTTCGAGTAAGTATCCAAACACCATCTGTTTTTGAATAATCATCCAGTATATCTCCTTTCACTAGAAGGGAAGGAAAGGAATCAGGCATTAAAAATGAGAATTCTGTAGTTAAGAAGATCTCTGGATTTCAGTCTCATTTTCCATGTAGCTTGGACAGGTGAAGACACCATTTATTTTGCATAATTCTGGGTAAAAGATTATTAACTCTGAGGTTATTTCTATCTCCTGACAGAATCAGAGCTGAATGACTGCAACCTGTCATGTGAAGAAAAGAGACAGAAGAAAGATGTAGAGGCAATTCTGATTAGAGTTATGCATGAGTTTGAAGCTAAAAGCAAAAAATGGGAAGCAAGAGTGAGGGGGAATGGGGAGAGAGACTAAGTGGTGTCAACATCAACCAGACAAAGATGGAGGGAAGTGATACCCATATCAAGGTTTTGGAGAAGCATGAATTAGGTGGATGGGAGATTATGACCTGTCATGTGGATTGTGCAAGCCCTGCAGCTTCATTGGTCACTGCTTAGTTGTTTGTCCCAAGATGTCCTGCCCTAGAGCAAGGCACCTCAACTACATAGTTATTCTATAGCCTTTTTCAATGCCCACCATTGTTTTATTGCAATGGGTTGAGCAGGCTGAATAATGAAATTGTCAGGCTACATCTCTGTTGCAACAATTTAACCCAAGATTTTAAATTAGTAAATAAGTTAGTATTATTAGATCTGAAAGCTACATATGCATAAGATTTATATTATCTACCTGCTAATAATTCTAACACACCTCTAAAATACTGTAACTCACAATAGATTTTACCACCTAATTGATTTTGTCTTTTTATGTCTAAAAAGATTCTATGTTTCTGTTCCTAATTTCTACAAGAGTTTATTTCCATCTCCAGCATCAGGTTACAGTGTTGCACAAGTGAGTTCAATTGGCCATATAGTTTAATTTTTTCTATTTTTTTTTTCAATATAGATTATTATTGACAGATGCAGGAAGTTAATAATTTTGTACAGTGTGCTCACAGGTAATGTTGTGAATCTTTCATTTACACACTCATATTAGGGCTGAATTCACTGCAACATCTCTCCAGTGTTACTAATTCCCTTGACATATGGGCCATTCATCACCTACCTCCATATGACACAGATTCACACAAAATAAAAGATATTTTGGCCACTAATGAAAATAAGATCATTTATTGCCTGAGGGCATTTTCTGTGTCTCTTTGCAGAGTTGGCTCAAGGCTATAAAATTTGCATGTCTTAAGAAATCCCTGACACTGAGGGATCTATAGTCCTACTGTTACAGCAGGACTATGTAGAACACCCGTAGCCTAGCCTACTAATTTCTTCTGATGGAGTTAGTAAGTAAGTGCTTCCTTTCCTGAATTTTTTCCTAACTTAACTGAGGCCACTGTTCCAGGGGACTAGAAAAAGAAAATACTCCTTCCCAAACTTTATTTACTCATCTTAAAACTCTGTATTTTTTCAAAGAGCTCTACTTTGGATACTATTCCTTTTCAGTGACTATAAGAAAAAAAAATTATTACAGTTGGATTGAGAATGAATACATAGGAATTTGGATGGCATGCACAAACTAAAAATCAAGATAGATTGGCAGAAACTTAGAAAAGGTGATTCTGGTTGCCTGAAAAACACTGCAATGTGTAAATATAAGAAAAGAATATAAGAGATTTTAAATGCATCAGGGAATATATTAGTCTGACTAAAATCGATATAAACCCAGATATTGCACAGGATAATTGAAAAGAATATTCAAATACATGTGAAAAAGCAAATTTCTTCATTTCCATAAGCATCTTTGCAGATTTGACCAGTACTAACCCAGAAGACATAAAAATTGGCTTTAAGGCATTTGTGGACCGTCATTTTTGAGCAAGTCAGCTAAAGGCTGATAAAAATGAACAAATAAAACCCCCTAGTTTCTCAGTTGTCTTTTATAATCTTGTGCAGTCACACAATGATATGTCCCTGGTATTCTGAACTTAAGTGCCTGAACTATTAAAAATTCATAAACATTGTACTGATATGTATTTATAGTTCTTTTAAAATGTAATTTAAGTACCATGTAATTATATGTAATTTCAAAGTACAAGAGAGTATGGTATCTGATTGAAATCTGATTGAAATACATACTACACATGTAATACTTATTTACAGAATTTGTTGATAAGCTTGAAATCCATATATTACCATCAGTGGAACATCTATCTTCTGTTGGAACCATAAGAAAGAATTCTGGACATATGCTTGGAAAAGGTCATCTAGGTTACTGGGGAGTAAATTTCTACTACTGCCCTCAGGAAAACAAAGGAGAACATTTTTATTGTAAGTGTTTGACAACAGAAAATGTGAAATTTCTGGAATTTTAAGGAGCCTGTCAATTTTGTATTTGGTTTTAAATATTCCATTTCAAAGTTTTAAAACACCTGTCATAAAGGATGAAAATCCGCATCATTGTGCTTAACAATGATTGGCAGTAAACACAGTTTTACTTTTGGCATTTTATCCAAAGCCTGCTAAAATTAGAAAGAACTTCTCACTGACTGCTGTGGGTTTTGCACAAGCCTTTGACAGGTGCTTCCCAAGGGTGCCCACATCTCTGGCCATAGAACTGTTCTCCTGGGGCCATTAGCTGCCCATGCAGGCACCAAGGTCTTCTGGTGTTGCTATGAACACAACCCGGGGGCAACCACAACTCTCACTTTACCCAACAGCAGCTCTTTCTGACCAGCAAGACCCAAACCTGTCATTGTCCAGGAAACGAGTGACACGTTGACTGAGGGACCTACCTGCACCACACACAGCCTGCTAGTGTTTGGTCACCCAGGCAAGCAGAAGACAAAGGACTCTTACCTGATCTGAGCAAGAAAAGAAAGAGAAAGGCAGCTTTGCTAATCCCCATTTTGGCCCAGCTGGTGGGTGCTGGAAGTTGTGTCTGTTGGTGCACAAAGTTTTATTGACTCGCACTGGAGTGAGGCAGCATCAAACAAACAAGGCAGGAGGATTAAGTTAATCATTTTCCTGTGCTGTGCTCCCCTTGCCATGGTGTGGCTATCAAAACAACCTTGGATTGGATGGATTACCAAATCAAGCTCAATAATTTCTACTGGATACTGGGAAATGTGAAAGCACTTTCTTCTTTTGTGGGACATGTTTGGTCTTTTTTTTCACATTGCTTGGCATCACTTTGTTAAGGTAAAGACGAGGGTCATAGTGGTGGAAAGTATCATGGGAACAAGACACAATCCACACACCTAATTTTATATAGTCCTGGATATTCAGCTTTAGGTCCCAATAGTATTTCCAGTCAGAGACTTGAACAGCCTTAAATTGGAACTGCTGCTGATTTATGCACCCGTGTAAGTCAGTCCTCCAAAACAGACCCTGATAATGCTAACTCTCTATCAGAATTGTTTTTAACAGCCTCCAATGCCCTTTCTGGAGGGAAAAAAAAATACTTCCCTCAGCCTTGTTTGTTTGTTTGTTTGTTTTTGTTTGTTTTGTTTTGTTTTGTTTATGACTTGGGAGGCATCATTCACTTTGGTTCAGTGTATGATGTGCCTTCGGCCTCTGGCAAAGCTGCTGATATCTCAAGTTTGTCCACACCTCAGGGTGTGTGCAGGGTGCCCCATGCATTTCAGCAACATCTGTCACATCTGTCAGCACCATGGGGCTCAGCTAAGACAAGCCAGGAGCTCCCAGCCATAGTGCCTCCAGGAGTTTAATCTGGTTTGCCTGGCTAGTCAGGGTAGCCTTTAGCTGGGATTGGGAGGGCAGATGAGGACACGGGAGGAAGGTGGGAGTCCTGCATATTCCTCTCTGTGCTGGGAGTCACCTGGGGTAAAGGCAGTGGTCAAGGTTCCCTCCAGGGTGGGAAATGCACCCTGGGCTGCTGAGGAGGCAGTGGGGAAGTGGCCTTTTTGTGGGCTTTTAGCCTCAGCTTTGTCACACTGCAGAGGTCTCTTAGCCAATGTGTAACTTCAGTGAGAACAGGCAGGAGTGACTGTTGTTGGTTGTAACTGTTTTGTGGTGAGCTGTGTCTATATGGCAACACATCCACAGCTCATCTGCATCCCGATCTCCACAGTCAGGGTTTGTGCACATCATTCAACCTGTATCGTATTTGCCAGAAGAATATTCCTACAGGGATGTTCCTACAAGGCTTCAGAAAATTGGTGGTTGAACAGAGAAAAGAACCCAAAATTTCCATGAAGATACTCATGGTGGAAGCTATCACCACTCATCTCTGTTTGGCCAGCCAGCCAGTCTGTACCCTCCAACCAGCATGTCAGCACATGCATAGGTGAATCCGGGGGCCACATGGCTGTGGAAGAGACAGGCTGTCCTCGCGGAAGCCAGGGGCAGCTCACACAGACATTATGGGGACGTGAATGGGAGGGAGCAGGACCAGAGGACCATTTGGGGGAGGTGGGTAGAAGGGCATGCAGGACCTGAAGTTTTCCCAGTTTAATACAGCAGAGAAGTGGAGTAACCAAGAGATGCAGTGGGATATGATGAGCAGGGAAATAAATTACGGGGAGCCAAGCCTCACTTTTTCTGTCATTGGCAGCACCACCTGCTCTGTCCTCAGATGCCAATAGACTACAGATGCAGAAGTCTGAAACCACTCTAGATCAGCTAGCAAGTAGCATGGAAACATCTTCTTTTGGAGTTAATTTAAATCTTAGAACAATCAAAAGCTGAGAGATTTTTATGCCCATGTTCTAATAGCAACAAATAAAATCACATCTTTGCTGATGAAAACTAAGCTGCAATCCCAATTCACGCTGGGTGAGGTTTTCTGGAGAACGTGCTGTGCTGACAATGTCCAGAGGGATGCAGCAGACGATAGCTTTTGGAAAAAGTGAATGACATTAAATCCGCAGCATGGATAAAAGTGTCAGACAGCACTCAGGATATGGTGTCAGGCGATGTTTGTCCACAAGCTATCTTATATTGCAGCTCAAGCTTATAAGGAAATTTGTTGTATGCAAATATGCTTTTCTCTTTTTTCCTACCTTAATACAACAGGTATCAAGTTGATTGATTTGAACTTATAGAAATAGGTTCAAAAGCTTTATTTTCTCAATGCAATACTCTGTGTAGGAAAGACAGCATCAGTTCTGCAGCCAGTTCTGCAGCTGACGAGGGAGACTTTGTGTCCTGCTGGCATCCACCAAACTGGGCTCTGGCTCCCACCCAGCAGCTGCTTTCCTGCCTCAGGCTCTCATACACCCAGCTTCTCAGCGCCAGCACCACAGGCATTACCAGCATACTCACAGCACTGCTGAAAGCTTTTTACTTGGAATAGATGGATAGTAGCATTATCAGATAATAAAACACTTTAGGAAAACATCTTGAATAAAATGACCTTGCTATATAAGAGACTGGTACTCACTCAGTTTATATGACCCTAACATAATTAATTTCTAATAACTAAGACCCACTCAAAGGACTGAGTATTCTCATGGAGTGTACTGAGAGGAACAATGCCCTTGTCTATAGTCATAAACAGCTGGTTGTCCAGGCAAAACTCCTTCCAAAACTGAGCATCACTATAGCTTTTTACCTTTGGTAAAGGTTTGAGATGCAGGCCTAGAGCTCATTTCCTTCTGCAACTGTTTGTTCCCCTATTTTCTTCCCCTGCAGGTGAATACCAACAACTTTGAATCTTTACTTTGAAATGTAGTGCATACACC
Organism: Taeniopygia guttata; assembly: GCF_048771995.1. Lineage (NCBI taxonomy): Eukaryota > Metazoa > Chordata > Aves > Passeriformes > Estrildidae > Taeniopygia > Taeniopygia guttata. The sequence continues at coordinate 82,610,470 of NC_133027.1, forward strand.
CAAGTTTGCGCCCTTTCCTATACCGCTGAAGTAGGAATGAGTCCCAGAAGCCACTTAATCACTCTCCCTTCCTTTCAACAGAATGAACTCTATAATATCCTTCCTGAATGCTGCTTGAACAGCCCCAGGTTAAAAACCTTGCAGGATACCCTTCTTGCAGGAAAGCAGCTAACAACTATCCTACTGTTAAGGCTTTCCTATGTCTAACCTGAAGAGTTTTGCCTTAGTATAGTTCTTTCATATCTTACAGTATGTGGGAAATTAACAAGGCATCAAATAGCAGAATTGCAAAAAAAATAATAGTACAAGCCAGAATAGTACAAGCCTCATAGTTTCTACAACTTCCTCTGCATGGATGGGTTAGGTTTACATAATACAGTAAATATAATGGCTGTTTTTTTTTGCAATGCATTCAGACAACTGGATGCAAAAAGAAATTTGAAGTATATTCAGAATACTTCAAGTAAACCGTGCGTAAATAATACACATATTTAATATTAATGTAATTTATTAATATTCATTCCATATTAATGGTAAATGTCAGCACTGCTAAAGCAAGCAGGCATGTGATGGTAGTGCCTCAAAAAGCTGTTTGATAACAAGTATCTGAGCTTGACATGATTGTGATGACTGCTCAGAGTGTCTCATAGCCCTCTACAGAGCCACAGTCTTATGGCCATTACTGTGACATTTGGCCCAAGACACTTCACTTGTGCTCCAATAGTTCCAGCCATGCTGCTCCTTATCCCAGCAAAGCTTTCACATGAGCAATGCAAGAAGGGCTGCCAGGGCTGCATCCCTGATGTTTACTGTGTTTTTCTTATCCATCCTCCCACAAGTTGTCCTCAAGCATCTTCACTGTAGCCGCAGAAAAAGCCAGAAACCTGCTGGTGCTCTGACGTTAGATGATAAATTCCCTCTTGCAGACAGTAAACCTTGGGCTAGGGGCTTACTTCCAGAAATTTAGTTGATAAAAAAGCCTGTCCCAGGATGACTTTCCTACCCCTGCTGTGAAACATTCTCAGGCAGGGAGCATGGCAACTCTTGCAGAGCGTGAAGGTCTCTGCGTGGCCAGCGGGAGAAGGCTGTGCTGGGGAGCTGCCTGGGCCTGACAGGTGTCGGAATCTGAGGCATTGATGATTCTGAGATTGTAGAAGTCTCTGTCTTTCTGCCCCATTGCCAAAGAAGAAGCCATAATTTGTCTGTGCTGGTTTTCAAGGTTGTTTATTCTTGCTTATCTCTAACATGTTCTGCTGCCCTGCCGCAGGTCTGTCCTGCAGGGCAGCGTGTGGGGCTCTGCCCCTCAGTGGGATGTTACAAACATTATATACCAGAAACTACCTGTGCTATATTTACAATAATGTGCCAATATCTATCACCTACGTTGAACAGTGTGTCCCCAGCCTAAACCAGTAGAAAAAATGCCAACACTACAGTGAAACATGGAGGGCATGAAGAAGGAGAAAAAGGACAAGACACACCCAATTCCCTCCATCTTGTGCCCTTTGGACCCCTAATCTAGAATCCTAAAATTCTACTTTTGCACCTGTGCCACACTTAATTATTACTTATATCAAACACTCAGAGCTTGCAATTAATCCTGTAAGAGTGAAAACTCTTTTCCATGGACAGAGATCAGAGACAGTGTCTCTGGGGGCTCTGTACAGGGGCGTTCCTGACGCCCTGCCAGGGTCCCAGGCCTTCCAGGGCAGCCAGAGGGAAACCCTGGATTACCACAGACAGGCACTTCCCTTGCTTTGGCTCCTGCACCATCCCTGCTGCAGGCATAACTGGCAGGGATCAACAACCAAGGTGGGAGCATGGAATCAAACAGTAAGGCACAAACCCTTTCCTGATGCAAGGACCATGGAAAAAACAGTTGTGCTCCCTAAGGAACTCCTATGGGCCTGTCCCACCTCTAGATAGGAGCAGCAGCTGGGAGTCACCAGGGCAGCCCCAGTGCCGGGCATCTGGCACATCCCTGGCTTTGAGGGGCCCATGGCTGGTCAGGCTGTGGGGAACTGGAGACCAGCCCTGCTCCAGCATCCTTGTCAGCCAGGGGCTGACACAGTGTCGTGGACCATGGGGAGCCCTGTGTGCCTGTGCAGGGACAGCCAGGACAGGGAACTGAGGAAACAGGAGCTTATTTCTCTCCATCTTGCACCCATGCCATCCTCTGCACTTCTCCCTAGACTGATCAGCCATTCAGCTCTGCAGGAAAGAGTCCAAGGTCAGAGGCATTTCTGTAGAGAAAAATCTGCAAACGCTGTTTCATTTAACAGAGAAACTGAAAGTTCAGAGCACCCGACTGCCTCTTATCTTTGTTTGCACAAATGCGTAATGAACAAGGACCCTTTTTCCTTATTTTTTCTGTGCTTACGTCTACTGTGACTTTTCCTGAATGCTGCTGGGCAGGGAGCTGGAGTGGCACAGGGAAAACTGGCACAATCACCTCTTACAGACCTCGGGAAGAACTTACTCATTTTGTGGAGAATTTCACTGAGCAAAGAGATAAAAATCTGCTATGACATCTATTAGTATGTGTTTTATTTGGTTTCAAGTAAATGTCAAAATTGACCATAAGAACAAAACAAGCTACAATGCTGGACAACATTTTATAGGTAACATAGCTCTACCTTCACCATGTTTCTTTTGTATTTCTCAGGTATTATGTTGCAGTTTATTTTTCTGTCCTAAACTAAGCTTCCCTGTGAGGGAAATCTTGTTCCTTCTTATATGAGAAGAACACTTCCCACCCAAACCTCTTCTTTCTCCCTGAGAGACATGGTAGTGATCAGGGCATATGCTGTCACAGGTCACTTGTCAGTGACTGAGATTCACCAGCACAAAATAAATACCAAACAAGTGCAGTGGCAACAAACATTTAATTTAAATGAACTGCCAGCAATCAACTGAGTTCAGAGGTAGGAGCTAATGTTGTCTGGCAAAATGAAGACATTTGTTTGCCCAATTGTAACTAAGAGTGAAGGGATGTCTGATGTCTTCAGCTTCTGCTCTCCAGCAAATATGAAACTTAGCTTGTGTTGTTAGCAACTGGATTTTCTAGGAAAAAAAAAAAAAAGTAGTATATTTTTTTGTAAAGGATAAGCTTTTTGGAAATCACAAGAACTGAACTATTTCACCTTTAAATCCACTCTAGAATCCATGCTTTTGGATATAGTTCCTTTCAGGAGCAGTCTTATTTTCCATGGAAACCACTTTATTTCACATTAAATTCCTACAGCAGAAACTACTGCCCTTTACATTAGGACATGCTGCCCAATCCATGTTCTAATGAGCTATTTTTATACTCTCCCCTCTTCTGACATAAGGTCATGCCACGTTCTTCCCTGACGAGTTAGCAAACGCCTCACAGCACCACTGTCTTCTGTCCTCCGTGCAGCTGTTGCCCAGGCTCTCCTCTTGCTTCTCCTCTGCTTCTGGAGTTTCACACTGCCAGATTAGGCAGATTTGTTCCTTAAGACACTGTGCCTTTTTTCACAGCAGAGACTGAAACAATACAGTCTTTAGCTCTGTTGCTTCTTGGCTAGAGACACTAGGAGGAGGTAAAACAGATCTAAATAGGCTGCCTGTTGTGAGAGTGAGGAAACACCTACCTCTGTAAAGGCAGGACAGGTCCAGAAAATGTCCCTTTGGACTATCACAGTCCTTTCCTATTCCCCTGCAATCAAACCTCCATGTGAGATAACACATCCAGGCACAGAGTGCTCAGTAAACGGTAAAGAAAGCAGTGCAACCTCTCAACCCTCTGCAAAACTTACAGTTTTTGGGACTTACAAATGCCTATTTAAAATTTAGCCCGACATTTGCAAATTCAGTGCATACTTAGGTCCCCTGGGAAAGAGGCCTTGATACTCAGAGACATTGTGCAAATGTGATTTGTATTCTGCAGCCAGGCTTCACATTAACAATGCAAAACAAGCCCACTTGATCTGGCGAACCAGAAATTAATTTAGCTGTCCATCTTGGGTATACTTCCAGAAAGCATATTAGCGTTTATCACCCTTTTCACAGGGAGATGCACTGTTGCTCATGTTTGAAAAGTATCTTTTCTTTCAGCAACCTTACCTACTGCTAGTAGAAGGGAGAAAAGAGGGTTGCTACTAAAGCAGCATCTATACTTTTGTTCACAGTCAAGGGTGTTTGGTATCATGATAATGTCTGGCAAATAGAGTGTGCAGTTGGATCAGAATACTATTTAAAATTCAACAGCTCAGCTGTGTGGCATGTTTAACAAATTGCTCCTCACACTGAGAAAAAAAACAGGCTTCTTCACCCACTTTTATGGTACACACTTTTAGTGGTCAGATTAGCAATTTTTCCATGTACATCTTAAGCAAAAATTAATAGATAAGCTATGACCAGATTGTCTTTAGAAAGCTTAGATACTCAGAATCAGTAAAAGCATTCATAAAAACAGGGCTTTAGGAGTAAAGAACATACATAGAAGTGCAGCTTATGTTGGGGGGCACAGCCAGCACCTGCATTACTGTGAACTCTTCCATAACTACATCCACTTTTGGGCATTTTTATCACCTTAAGTGCATGAGAACAATTAAGGTGGAAAAAAATCTATCCATTCACTTACCTTCTGAAGATGTGGGAATCATTTTGAGGAATGAGAATCCTTTGATTCTCAGGGTTCCACCCCTTGCAAATCAAGGTGGAAAAGACTTTATTTGCTTGTTCATGCTGTAATGGTGGTCTAAGAACATGAGCAAGACAAGATTTATAGGTGGACTTAGTATTTTTCTCTTAGATCAACTATTTCATTTGAAAAATGAGTCAAGTTTTGTGCACACAAGTCCTTCCTTGGGCCTTAAAGCTCATCTAATTTTTACAGCCTTAAAGCTCACCTAATTTTTACAGCCATGCCAGCTGTAAAAATAGGTTGAGCCAATGAAAGAAGTAGCAGGAGAATCAAGAGATACGTGGGAGTGAGACAGAGCAGGTTGGTTCACACACTGTAAGACCTCTTTATTTACTTTGCAAGAAGTCTTTTTTTGCAGGCTTAATCAGAATACTAAAATATGACCTAGCTAACCAATTCAATTTTATAATAAATATGCAGAGATCAATATGTTTTATATGATCCTGGAATTACAGATAATATAGAAATATTGAAATGTTGTTTAAATTATTTTTTCATTAATCCTCTAAGAAAAACAGGACTTGTAACAGATTCTTATTTTCTCCCTAATGCAACAGGACACCAAACTGCTGACTGGATTTAATATGAAATTTTTTAAACAAGAGCATCTGATTGAAAGAGGCTAATCCCACAAAATTCCTGTTTAAGAGCAAAACAGCATTTTGAACAATTTTTGACTCTTGTACAATAGCTGGTATAAACAAATGAGTTCATTAAAAATAATTGATAATATTAAAAGCCACCACCAACATCTGAAAATTATTTTTTTAAATATTTGTATGTTTCAGATTTAAAACCATGATAAACTAGAAAACCTAGTTTACAGGCAAAGATGAGATTGACAATTCAGCAAATGAGTTAATAATTAATAATTAAACTAGTTAATGATACTATTGTATTTGTACCCCTGCCATGGAGAAAGGTTTTATGAGGAAGGTATAAAAACCTTAATATATTACCTGACATGCCAGATATTTCTGACTATAGATCAAAAACTATAAAGTTATGCAACCTATGTCTTCTAGACCAGTATATAACACAGAAGTATGCAGGCTATCATAACAGAGTGCACCATCCCTGAAGACAAAACAGACTGAAAAAAATTTACAGAAACCCAAATCAGATTAGTAGTATTAAAATAATCTAATTGTCTACTGAATTGTAAATACTGATAATAAACACTGCCTGGGTAAATAAATCATCCTTTATCAAATTCTTCTAGTTTTCAAAGTATTTTTTGTTTATTTGAGTTGTTTGGGTTTTTATCCCTCTCTCTCTCTAGCTCCCCATTTTATAGAATTTTCATATGAGAAGTAAAATTAATATCTACGCACTGTTAGTCTTTGTTAATTAGAGTAAGTCTTTTAGTAAAAATGGGAGGGAAAATCAACATAGAAACAAGGTAAGTTTTTGAAGGACCTAGTTAAAAGGTTTATCAGTTTCTGTTATGTACATTTAAGATTGTCAAGCACAGCATGAGTGAAACCACAGACACTGAGTGCATAGTGATTAAATGAAAGAACAGTGATATTTTTAGGGGAATGATATAGATACTTAATTCTGTAATGCCTTAATTCTTTGAGTTTGAAATCTTTGTAAGTCAAGTAATGAAAGACATTTTGCTCTTGCACCTTTTTGAGCTAATGAAGTCAAGACACTTGAAAAATTTATGTTCAACTATGGCTATTCTTCTAATAATAGGAGTGCTGAAAGTGCAGTACTATCCAATCAAATAAGATTATGAAAGTCTCCTGAGTATATCCTCTAATGCATATTACATGTGTAAAGTGGAATCTTTAATGATAAAAACTGCAAGTTTGGTGTTCAGTTAAAAAGTGAACAGTTGGACTAGTGCTCTCTCTGATACATAACATCTGCTTAGCTCTTGCCAAGACGTTAACACCTCTTAAGGTTTTATTTTCTTTGAAAACTTACTAGATAGTAATACTTGTCCTATGCATTTCTAGTCTACAAATGTGCATTTATTATAATAAATAGCCCCTATACATATTTTTAGGGAATAACTACTCAATTGCTCTTTTTCATCTGTACAGAATATGCAATAAGGGAAATAACCAATGCATTGGATCAGAAGCTTTTTCAGATCTACTGAACTGAAGCAAAAGTAGCAAATGAGGACATTGGATAAAAGACAGCAATCTCTTGACTGATAATATTGTACAGCTAACCTGGCTTTAGAACTGCAATGAAATAGTGCACTTCTATCCATACGTGTCATTGTAAGCAATAAAAATTTAGCCATTGGAATTTACAAAACAGATCCTGAAGAATTAAAAAAGGAGTCAGGCTGGCTTTGTTGACTCTACAGAGAAATTAACAAAAAATGCATTGAAAAAAAAGTAAATTAATGTTACAAACAGCAAAATTCAGCACTCAGTGAAAAGTAAAAAAAACGTATTTCTAACTGTTCTGTGTTCTCCAAGAAGAAGATCAAGAGGATGAAAGTCTTGTGCATTGGATATTTGAATCTAGTCCAGCGTAGTAGTTACTTAAACACAGGGTGAAAATTACTCCTGGGGCTATGAGTGCAGATGATTTTTTTTGGGCATATTGACATTTCTAAATGGCTTGTCAGTCTTCTTCTTAAAGATGATGCTTCAGTATGTTCTCAGAAATAAAAGCAATGCTGCTTATGTTGCATTCCAGGAGTGGCATTGTTTGTATACAGGGACAAGTCTCATTGGAACGAGGCACTGAAGAATGAATATGTCAGTGCAAAACAAAATATTTAAGTAACTATAATAAGAGTTGATGGTTCTTCAGTATTAAATCGCATGGTAAAAAATTAAATGCATTATAATTTCTTTGAATTCTTTTCCTCTACTGCATGTCTTAAAATATGGAGAAGTAAATACTATTTATGTATCTTTACAGTTGTACACGTAGTAGATGCTTCTTCGCCTCCGGGAGCCGGGGAGAGCGGTTGGCTTCTGAGAGGCGAAGAACGAAACCGGCTTGTGTGCGCAGCCTTGGCACTGCTAGAAGACGGTGGCTGCAGCTGCCTGCCCTTTCAATTCACCGCTGGCATGCTTCTGGCAGGTTCTTCAGGACGACTTTCCTGGGTTTTGACTTGGTCCTGATGCAGACGTCCTGGAGAATTCTTGTTCGTGCCCTGAGCTTCTGAGATGCAGAGAACTCGATGGCAGCTGCAGAAAAGAGGGGCTGTGCTGAGTTTGTCGGGAAGCAAGAACATAGACAGCGCCTTGTGTTTGGGAGTGAGCAGCTGCTGGTTTTTTGCAATTGTCTTCACTGTGCACTGAATGCCAGGGTGGGCTGTGCACTCTAGTGCAACGAGCTGGGCAGCGGAAAACAGAGAGCACAGATGTCTGACAGCAGATTGAAGCTTGCCTAGGAAAGAGCAGTGTTTCTGGAGTGTTCAGCAAATGCATGTTTCTGGGCAAGAGCGGGATACGTGCACTGTGCTGGCAAGCTTTCTCCCTGCGAGACACGCTGGAAAAGCTTTTCGCCATGATGCAGTCCACTAGAGACGCAGACTACGGCTCTCCGCAGTTGTCCGGAGGGAAGCGGCGGTTCCCGGCCTCTTTCTGCCGAAGCCGCGCTTTGCAGCCTACAAGTGCGGTTCACGTCAGCGGTGCATGTAGTAGCCGCTTCTTCATCTCCGGGAGCCGGGGAGAGCGGTTGTCTTCTGAGAGGCGAAGAACGAAGCCGGCTTGTGTGCGCAGCCTTGGCACTGCTAGAGGACGGTGGCTGCAGCTGCCTGCCCTTTCAATTCACCGCTGGCATGCTTCTGGCAGGTGTTCCAGGATGACTTTCCTGGGTTTTGACTTGGTCCTGATGCAGACGTCCTGGAGAATTCTTGTTTGCGCCCTGAGCTTCCGAGATGCAGAGAACTCGATGGCAGCTGCAGAAAAGAAGGGCTGCGCTGAGTTTTTCAAGAAGCTGAAAAGTGATCAAAGGTCTCCCAGGAGAGAACAGCCTCATTGCTTTTCTTTTGGTCAGTTTAAGAGTTGCGTTTCGTCTAAGCCAGTTCCTGCACTGCTGCAAACCCATGGCCTGGTTGGGAGAAGCCACAGTCTTCCCTCATTCCCTGTGGGTCTGCGAGGGAGCCCAGGTGGTCTGACAGCATACTGGTTTGCAGGCACAGGACAGTCTTCTTTATGGACCATCAAGCTGACATAAAACCTGACTTGGAGGGAATTGTACAAAGGCTTCACCCAGGGAAACTTTTTGCACTGAATTCCTGAGGAGAAAGGAGTCTATGCCCCAACAACACTAAAGCTCAGCGAGGGGCTCACTGGGTTCCTCCTGCACCTCCGGCATTAGGAACAGCACCACAGCACCCCACTGCTTCCCCTGCAAAGGCTGATCCCAGTGGATGCTCCCAACCAGGCCCTGGGTTTACTGTGCCAAACCAGCGAGTGGCCACATCTGAAACCCAGGTGGAAGCAGCAGGTTGGTGATTCTCTCACAGGGACTGAGCTCTGTGGGGCTGCTGGCCCTTACCCACGGCCTCTGCCCAGAAGCTGCTTTGGGGATCTATCTCTTGGTGAGGAAACAAACATAAATGGACCCTTTGGGCTTCACCTGGGCCTTTGTGGTTGTTGCGGTGCCCAACCCGTGGTCACTCACACTGACAGTTCACTGCACAGCAAAGCCAGGCTTAGTGCCTGCTCCATGGTGCAGGAAGAAACTAAGAACATGAGATGCCACAGACGGGACACTGACACAGCAGATGAACAACTGGCTGAGCTGTAACTCAAGTCTTAAACGGATTAAAAGAAAAATAGTGAGGCCTCTCCTGTCTTGCGCGACTTTCAAGCGCTCTTCAGTCACTAAATGGCTCCAAATGGGCTGGAGAGGGACTTGGCATAAGGGCCATGAATGACAGAACAAGGGGAATGGCTTCACACTGTGAGACAGCAGGGTTAGATTGGGAATTGGACAGAAAATCTTCCTGCGAGGGTCACGATGCCTTGTCACAGGTTGCCCAAAGAAATTGTGTCTGCCCCATTCCTGAAAGTGTCCTGGGTCGTTGTGGATGGGACTTGGAGCAACCTGGTGTTGTGGAAGGTGTTCCTGCCCATGGCAGGGTATTGGAAAGAGAGGTTCTTTGAAGTCCCTTCAGCCCAAGCCATTTCATGACTCTATGACTTCATGAGTTGGAGCTCCTGCAATGCGGCCACTGGCTGTTGAAATCCCAGCTAGCAGTTTGCCGGTGTGGCCGGTGAGGGCTATGAGAGTGGCTGCCCCTGGGTGTCTACCGAGGCTCCCAGGTGGCAGCGTGTGCAGCGGCATGGGTAGTGCTTGTGCTGAAGCACTGCGAGGATCCGAGGTGAAGGAACAAAGGAGAGGACACTTGTATGATGTCCAAGGAGGTTTTATTCCATGAAACGGTCAGGGACCAGTCATAGAAAATGGGGTTGGGCTACAACTTATAAAGGGTGTGGGCATGAAGGGGTGGCAACATGGAACAACCAGTGAGGGTAATTACAGGAGAATTACATCATGGGTTACAACTAATGGAGCATAGAGAAGGGTGGGGAGAAACCTTGAGGACTAATCAACTGTTAGAACATGGGTGATTGACAGGAAACTTTCGAGAACAAAATGGGGGTGGCTACACTGATAGACAGGGGAGGTGGGCAGCACAACTTGGATTGACAGAACTCTTTATAGGTAAAAGTGGAGGAATGGGGAGATTGGCACTTTGAGGGACAGTCAAGTGGCAGGAAAAAGCATTGTGAGGGGAAGAAATAGGGGGTACAAGGAACACACCAACTGAAACTTCCTAACATTAAACTCCTAACTCTTATAACAAAGCACTGTAAAACCCTATAAAAACACACCCCCCGACATCTCCCCCTTTTCTGTTTTATAAGTTTGATGGAGCTTCGGGGAGAGGTAGAGTAGCAGCTCTTCTAGACTTCATTGCTGTCTTGTCTGTCGCCTTCCCACCGTTAATTTTCGGTGGTGGCTGCCTCAGCAACGACAGTCTCAGAAGCCAAAGATTTGGCAGGGCTGGTAGAGAGAATTTATTTAAGAACTCCAAATGTTAATGAAACAAAAAATATTACAACTATAAGAAAACCAACGTCTTTCATAGTAGATATCATCCACCCAGAGAGGTTCCAGTTCTTAAACATGTCTCTGAACCAGTCGTCGTTCTCTTGTTTTACGCTGCCGATAAGGTCTTTCATTTCTCGGATGGACGAGTGGACACTCTGGCTTCTTGATGACAAGTTGAAGCAGCACAGCCCCTTGAACTCCTGACACCCATGCCTGTGTACCAGCAGCAGAAAATCAATGGCAGCCCAATTTTGTAAGGTCACTTTCCTGGTAACTTCTTCGTCTTCTCGGAGATTACTTAGGGCAATCGATGTTAAATTGGCTTGCTTTGTAACCCAGCATTCTAGATGTCCCAATTCACTTAAAGATTTTGCTGCCGCCACCCAGGGTAGAAAAACGGAGATGGCAACTCTTTTGGATTTGGCCCAATGATAAATTTTGCTACAATGTTTGTCTAATTGTTCTGCACCCCTTTTAACAATTTTCTGTTTGGCCTGCCAGATCGGAATCTGGGTCATGTTGGGGAAAGCAAGTGAAAGACGCCCCAGGGTGCATGGAGCCCCTAGGAGGCGAGAGGGGATTCCTGGATATGCCTGATTTCCACAGATTAAAAACTTCCCCTTGTCTAACTTGCAGGCGTAGGAATCAGCAGCTGAGGGAGCACCCACTTTGGTGATACAAGTGCACCACTGGTCAGCTCTAATTTCTACCTTATGTTGTTTCACATGGTTGTAGAGATTCGGGTGGGCATGTGGCGTAAAGTCAAACTAAACACAGTATTCAGTCTTTGTGGAGCCCTGTAGCTCAAATTCCTGGGGCTCTGCATCGGCAGTGGGCAGGTCATATACCCATTTCCACCACAGCCCTAGGGGGTTGGTAATAGCTGTTTTTGCATATTCAGGAACCCTCCAATATCTAGAAATTTCTGCCCAGGTGTTTGGCAGGTTCTTTTTATTAAACTCATGCCAGATCCTGACCAGGGTTCTGCGGTACTCACTTATTTTTCCTGGAATCCCCACTAGGCAAGTAGACATCGGATTTTCTGCTGCAGATGTTGAAAGGCACAGATGGTCTTGCTGGAGGGCATGGGCCGGAGTTATACACACATTCTTTCGGGGTTGTAGGATGATCCACGCATCCAGCAAGGACTGGTAGAGGGTCATAAACTGGAGAAAAATGAAGATCATGAATGCAGAAATTGACATGGTGGGAGTCTGAAAGAAAATGAAAACATAAAATGGAGTAAGAAGACACTAGGGAAGAAAATGCCACTTGCTTTAACTGTACTGAGGGAAAGAAGGAACTAGGGGTCTTTTCTCCCCTTGCGACGTTGTCTATTGGATGCGACTGCATCATCTCTGGGGTCATTCAACGTGTTTGGGGAGGCACACTCTGATGGACTCACTTCCTATTCTGGTGTGTAAGGTTTGATTAATTTCTTAGGGATCCATTTGACTCCTGAGGACGTGGACACGCATGCATACCCACGTCCCCAGGTGATAAACTGGTACAGACCCTGGATTTCCCCAGAGTCTGAGTCCCTAATTAATACTGGCGGTCTTTCAATGGGTCTTAACTGCAGGTGCTGCTTAAAATGACACAAGACTGGCGGCTCAGGCCTATCAAAAGAACAGTTCAAGAAAATAATAGTGAAAAGGGCCTTGCGGAGCTTGAGCTGTGGTGATGAAACTCGAACATCTCTCCGCTGGCAAAGGAGGACTTTCTTTAGCATCTGGTGTGTTCTCTATATGAGAGCTTGGCCAGTGGGGAAGTGTGGAATCCCCCTCTGATGGTTAACCCCCCATTCCTGTGAAAACTCACCGAACGCCTTGGAAATTTAAGCTGAGCCATTGTCAGTTTTGATGGGGGTGGGGACTCCCAAGGTCCTGAATGCCTGCACTAAATGTTTTTGTGCATCCGCGGCCTTTTCTCCTGTGTGAGCCGAGGCAAAGACTGCTCCAGAGAAAGTGTCCACAGAAACATGTACATACTTAAATCTGATGAACTCAGGTAAGTGGGTGATGTCTGTTTGCCACACCTCACAAGCGCGGAGTCCTCTGGGATTCACACCAGAACCCAGAGATGGTAATGAGGACTCCTGGCAGTTGGGGCGTGTGGCCACAATTGCCTTGGCCTGGTCACACCGCAGGTGGAATTGGCGGACCAGACATGGGGCGTTCTGGTGGAACTGTTGATGGTTTACTTTGTCCTGTTGGAAGATGTTAGGCTGGCCAACCAGCTGTAGGGGAGCGGCCAGAGCATCTGCCCTACTGTTCACTTCTGAGATAAAACCAGGGAGGTCAGTGTGCGACCTCACATGCATTACACTTGTTGTTGCTCTCAGTGGGAAGCCAGATAGATCATCTCCGAGAGCAAGCTGAATATTACCGGGTTGGAAACTTTGAGCACTGCATGCTCTGCCCTGGGTACCACACCCGCCACATACTCCAAATCTGTAGCAATATTGATTGGTTCCAAAAATACCTCAAAGGCCCTGAGGACAGCTCAGTCTAACTCAGCCCTTCAAAACCTTTACGTCGGCTTCTCACTGCTAAATGAGGATCCTTCCATGTCACCACAGACTTGTGGGACCCTTCCCGCCAGTATGGGGAGTTATGCAGTCCCCCACTTGCACTGCCCTGTCTGGCCCACCTCTATGTCCCAAGGTTGCTGAAAGCATATCTGGTGAGCTGTGTCTGTTTTCAATCTGAGCTCTGGCTTGGTGGGCAGTTGTGTGCCTCCTGTGAAAGCAGTTCCCAAAACCCAGCCCTGCAGCTGGGACAGGCCAGTTCCTGCCTGCTGGGATCCTGTGCACAGGGACCTGCTATGGCCAAAGCCTTCAGAATCTGCATCACACTCACTTCTTAATCCCAGCAGCGTTTTCATGCAACAGCCTGTTCTCAAGTTCCTCAATGTTCCTGTTGCATGTCTCCTCCATCTGGGAGCTGAAAGCCTTCAGCTCCAGGCGATCCAGCTGTGAGTAGGTGCAAAGCCTCAGCCAGCTGCCACGGGATGTGAAATGGATCTCTCCAGGAAAGAGCCTGGAGGGGGATCCTCAGAGGGATGCTGCCTCAGGCTGTCGAGTCCCAAAGGTGCAAGTTTGTCGTTTCGGGGATGAGGAACCCCTCACCTTCTCTTCAATTGCATCTCTGAACTGACGCTGCATATTGTTCCAGTGCTCCTCCTGGCCTGAAATCTGGCTCTGCAACTCCTGCATCCTCTCATCCAGCTCTTCCATGTTCTCTTCAAATTGGCTGCAATTGACTTTGCTGCCCAAGGCAGCTTTGTCCGCCTTCTAGCAGAGGGGAATGGCAGGAGAGCGGTGGGGAAAGGGATGAGGAACCACAGGCAGGGCCAGCGCGTGTGAGGGTTGGAGGGAGAAGTGCTTCCTCCAGGCCATCATGCCCCTTTCAGGGTGCTGTGGCCCCATGTGCCCCATCACCCTGGTGGGTTTGGTCCCACCATCGGGGGGGTGAGGGAACCCCAGCATGCTTCGGAAATTCTCCCTCCCCAGGCCAGTTCTGCCACCCAGCCCCCAAGGGACAAGGGGCATTTGGCACCCTGCCTGGAAACCCTTGGGCTGGCAGAGAGGCCCATTGAGACTGTACCATGTCCATTGCTGCCATCACATCCTGCTCATTTGCCTTCTCCTTCTGAAGCTTCTCCAGAGACTGGAACAGTATCTTTCAGTACAAAAAGGAACCCATGACATCACAGCAAGGTTGGGGTACACCCCAGGATATGGGAGCATCGCCCTCTGCCCCTACACAAAAAACCTTGGCGAAAGGCACTTGGAACAAGCACAGTGCTGGGAGGAGATCGTCAAGAGATGCTCTGTGATCCCTGCCCGGACACATCTTGGGGGATGCTTTGACCTAAAAAGGGTTTCAGCCACACACCGTGATTTCTTTCTGCTTTTGTTGAGAGTCCTTCTGGAGGATCCCTGAGGCTAAGCTGAGTTTCTTGCAGTCTTTTTGAATCTGCAGAAACTTGGCTTCCATGTGCTGGCGCAGCTCCTGATCCTGCTCCAGGGAAGGAAGAACATTAGGTGATGACCAAAGGGGGTCTGGCTGCTCCACAGGGCAGACCCACATGACTCAGCCAGTGGCCATGAGCTCTCAGTGTCAACAGGACGTTTGCATCAAGGCTTTAATCTGCGTCCGTGCTGCTGACTGGTCCAGGCCAATTTGGGCAGTTTGGGCCTCCCCCACATTACAGCAAAGCACCACAGAGCATGAGGATGTGGCATGGACCTCCAGCATGACCAAGCAAGGGGTGGTGGGAGTGCTGCCCCAGAACCTCACCTGCTCGTTCAGCTGGTCGGCTGTCTGAGTCACCATCTCCTCCAGCATGGCATTCCTCCTCTCCTGCTGCTCTCCCATCTTCTGCAGCTCACGTTTTGTGTCCTGACACAAAGCCCTGGCCAGCGGGATGGGGACAAGGTCAGGGTTACCCCTGCAGGGCTGCAGGGCACTGTGCTGTGCCTGCAAACCAGGATGCTGCCAGACGCCCTGGGCTCCCTTGCAGCCCCACAGGGTATGAAAGGTCCTCCTCCAGCTTCTTCATCTGGAAAGCCAGTGATGGTAAGAGTCAGGGCACGGACATCCTCTGGTCCCAGCATGGGGGCCCTTCAGCTACATGGGCAGACCCAGGCTCCTCCACCTGGTCCTGAGACCCTGATCCCAAAGCCTGCTCTTGGAATCACATTGATGTTCCCCATGAGAGCCTAAAGATTACACAACCTAACAGCTCACTAAAGCAAGTGACTCCTTAATCTTCTTTATGTCTCCCTCCATGAGGATCTGTGTTGACTTTATCCTGTCCATCTCCTCCTGGAGATCCCGGATGAGAGCCATGTCCTAGGAGAGAGGAGTGGTGGCAGTGAGCCTGTGGGAGGGCCAGTGGGCACCTGCAAGGCCCTGACCCGTGCTGTGCTTTGTGGAGCCCTGGGGACAGCGCAGGGCCGGGCTCAGCCAGGCTGGCAGGGCTCTGCAGGCAGCACGGTCCATGCATCTGGCAGGGCCAAGGGTACTGAGCCTCCAGCCAGCAGGGCCGAGGGTCCAGGCTGCTGTCTCAGACCCAAAACTTGCTCCAAGCAGCACTTCACCTCGTCCCACGACATCTGGATCTTCTTCATTTCCCCTGCCGTATGACGCTGGGCAGCCTTTAACTTTTCAATTTCTTCTTCATGCTGAGACATAGCCATGGTCTAGGAAAAAGCATTGTCAGAAACAAGTCTCTGGAGAGTGAGTGTGGGAAATATGACCTTGAGAACCACAGTGCTCTGCACAGACCTGTGTCTCCTGGGACTCTTCAGTTCCTCTGCTAGGCAGGGATTTTCTGCCTTTATCCCACCAAACTCCTCACGAAGAACCTATGGAACAGTCCAAGCAACAGGGATGTCAGAGGTGATGATGGCCACGGCAGCAACACCCCAAAGAGCCCCACCCTGCCACGGGCAGCCCGTGGCAATCCAGGTGGGCAGGGATAGTCCCAGTGCCACCTGCCCCAGCCCAGCTCGGTGCCAGAGCACTGAAGCCCATCCAGGTGGCAAAGAGCCCCTGCCAGGGGCTGCACCGGGGCAGTGAGGGCAGTGCCAAGCAGTGGGGTGCTGTTCCTCATGCCGGAGGTGCAGGAGGAACCCCGTGGGCCCCTCGCTGAGCTATAGGGTTGTTGGGGCATAGACTCCTTTCTCCTCTGGAGTTCAGGGCAAAGAGTCTGCCTGGGTGAAGCCTTTGTACAATCCCCTCCAAGTCAGGTTTTATGTCAGCTTGACAGTCCATAAAGAAGACAATGAAATTTTTTCTCTTGCCAATGCCCCCAAGACTGTGGGGGAAGACAAACCAAGTTCTTCCTTCCAACACCTGCCCCTTCCAACTCCATCTGCCCCTTTTCCAAAACGTGCTCTGTTCACCCCTAGTCCTTCCTGCTTCAAAGCCCTACAGCAGGTTATCGGGCTTGCAGTTTATAACTTTTAATTAGTTTTTAAAATTAATCTTTAGAAGTGTAAGTCCACCTCTCGGCCAGCTGGTAGCTAAACTTCTTTCCACAGTGTGTTATTCTTAGGGTTTGATTGAGAAAATCAGGGAACCTTTTAGTTTTGCTAAACTAACACTTCAGTGTTAGCAAAGCTGCAAGGAGCTTCAGTGAACAAAGCTGCAAAGTGGACATGTGAAATGCAGGGTTTATAGCCCTCCAAGGAGTTGTTGCAGAGACCATTGGACAATGAAGAGATTAATAAAGGCAATTTTATATATGCGGGATAACTCACTGCCTTGGAAAAAGATAATAAAGAGTCACAGAAATGTGTGCTAATTAGGATGAGAATCAAGAAGGCTCTAACCAATAGAGGTTAGAATAATAACTAATGAAGAGAATTATGTATTTGAGAATGGATGCCCATTGATTTCTTTGTTTGCTAGAAGCAGATAACTAAGTGAAAAGTTTTGTGCTTGTGTGTGGCTGCAACTCTCCACTCCACACACCCTGACAAGCACAAAGTAATGCCTAACTCGCTAATACTAAAATGATTTGAGGATTTCATTTATCCTGGTTTTGGAGACTGTTTCTAGAGTCCCAGAGAGAACTATGCTCCTTCTTTTCCTCCATGGATTCAGAGGATCGAGAGGACTCCAGTGCACTCCAAAGATTTTTCAGGGAGATCCTCCAATGCCCTAATCCATTGAGTTCAAGGCAAAGACCCCTGGGATTTCAGTAAGGCATTTTCAGACCCACCTTTAACTGCAGGTGGGGGAATTGTGGTAATGGAAAAACTGGGGGAAGAGGCTGAGAGAGGGCATGCTCAGAATGTTCAGCAAGGAACCCTGGATCAATATTTCCCTCTTGCACATCCCTGCTGGAAGGAAGTAGAAAACACTGTCACTGTGTTGATGTGGACCAACGGAATTCCCGGGAAATCCAAGCAGTGGAACCAGTAAGGATTCTGTTTGAGCCTGATGGGCAACTGGTTGGGCAGAAAAAAATTATTCTTTGAAGTCAGAAGCTAGAAGAGGGTTAGAGGAATGATATAGGACTCCTCTCCTGCCACTAAAGGAGCCACATACTAATGAACACAGGCTGGTACAAGATGTCAGAGCTGTCAGTGAAATAGTGTGAGACTTAGACCAGTGGTAGCAAGCCCTTATACACTTTTAAGCCCAATTAAGTAATCTGATGAGTCCTGATGAGTCCTCTGTTGTGGATGTTAAGGATGCTTTTTTTCTGCATTGCCCTTGAAACTGAAAGTCAACTCTTGTTTGCCATTCAATGGAAAGTTCGTTGATGGGACATGAAACCCAACTGAAGTGGATCTATTTTCCTCCAGGGTTCAAAAATCACCCCACATTGTTTGAGAACTGTCTCAATTTGAGACAAGTTCAGAGGAGACAGGTTTCAGCAGTCCCTCCCACAGCAAGGAATGTTTTTGAGGAAAGTGAAAAAAGCTGTTTATTTAACACACAGAGTGCAGGCAGGCGCAGGAAACAGAATGAATAATGTTATAAATGAAAATTTGTCCAGCCAAATTAATATGAAAAATAAAATATTTATTCTGCAATCAAATTCTATCTAGCCAGCCACAAGGAAAGAACAGAGACGAGCCCGGGGTCAGCCCTGGGTGTGCAACAAGGAGTCAGCCTCAGCAGAGGTTTTCCTCCATGCCCACACACCTCCATCCTGGCACAAGCGGTTTTTATAGGGAAAATTCCGCCTGAGGCCAAGATTTCAGCAATCAGTCTTTTCTTCTATTCAGAGTCTATATGTTAATAAGATTTTCCTTTTTGGTGATGAGGGAGAACAAATCAGTGTCTGGAGTTTGTTGAATCCCTTGATGAAATTTACGGGAATTCGGGAACGCTGCATTCACATGTATCTGCCTGAGGATTTCCATGATATCCATCTCGGGTCATTCACGCGAACGATCAGCACCTGGGGTTTCTGTATCTCCCCAGCCATGGCCCATCTCCTGGCGAGCTGTACCTTCTTACTTGTAAATCAGTTTCCAATCTACACCTGGTCTCACCTGCGCCAATGAGGGTGGGGGGGGGAGTCCTAAAACAAACATATATACTCTAACAAATATTCAATATCACATATATCATATTAGAAATGGCGCTAATTATATCTACCTCACATAACAAATAATGTCAGATATTCAAACCTTCTTGCTGTGGAGAAAGCTGTGGATTCACAGTTCTTTGTGTAGGAGTGGCTCAGCTCCTCCCGAGTCTGGAGCCAGGACGCCCATCCCAGGGCCTCCCCTCCAGGCTGGGGCACAGGGCTCCCAGTGATGTTTGGGCCGGGGAAAAGCCCAACAGTTCCAGGGAAAAAACCCACAGGCCTGGAAAAACTTCTGGCATTGTCAAACAAGCAAAGAAGGAGCCAGCTAAAAGCAAAGATGTATTCCCTCTGTCCATGCTGCACAACACAGCTGAGCGAGCCTGGGGGAGGATGTGTGAAAACCACACCAAAAGAATTCCACCAGCTTTCCACCCCTCTCTCAGACCTAGCTTAACGTTACAGGACCCCTGTCTGGGCATTAGGCAGACAACAGGGGCACAGTATCATACTGCCACCCCAAGACAAGAACCAAGTGGCAAAAGAATTGGAGGTCTAGTGTTGCGGTTGGGTTTATTTTATTGATTCCTCGTTAAGTGGTTCGTCCTGTTGCACCCCCATGTTCTCCCTGAGTTTGTTTAGCCCTGGGCTTTACGCTCCCTCAAAGCTGTTCCCCATGCCATTCCCCACCCTTGGTCCAGCTCTTTCCCTGCCTGTCAAGGCAATCCACGCCTTGATTCCCGAACCTTCTGTGCCACTCAGACCTTGGGTCAATCCCTGTCTGCAGCACCCTTTGGAATTTTCCTATCCCTGGAAGCCCCGCTGGCACGTGTGCCCCATCCTCCCCAACCCCCCTGCCCCAAGTGGCCCCAGACACTGGATGTGATCCCCTCACTCCTCCCCTGAGGATTCTCTCTTGGTTGGCTGTTTGCATCCACCCCTGACTTGTATCTTTACTAAACCCCTGCACAGGAGTGCCTGCGGCTCTTTGTTTGAGCTCCCTTCACCTGGAGTGAAGTGCTCCTTGTGGAGCCTCAAGGCAGAGAGCCTCCTCCTTTCTCCTCTCGTGGTCCCTGTGGTGGCTTGTGTCTGGCACCTTAGAGCAAGTGCCTCTAAAGGTTCAGCCTCAGGTAAATCCCCATACCGAGGCAGTTCCCCACTCCTGGCCAGGCAGCGGAGTTGTAAGAGCTAGCCAAGCTCCGGCAGTCCCTTCAGTATGGGAAAAGGAGAATGAAGGGACCACTTTGCTACAGTATGTGGGTGATCTTTTAATTGCTACAGGAACTCAGGCTAGATGCATTGAAATAATTCTCAGTTTCCTGAAGTTTTTGGGACAAGCCAGTTACAGGGTGTCCAAGAAGAAGGCCCCAAGTGCTAAAGAACATGTTCTATATCAGAAGTTCACCATTTCCCAGGGGCAGCAAAGCCCCTGGGAAAAAAGGATGGAGGCAATTTGCCAAACCCCAGAGACAAGGTCTTTTTGCAGGTTAAGAACATTTCTAGGAATGGGTTGTTGGTGTGGGCTCTGGGTTCTTCATTCTGGCCTGTGGTAAGAGCTTGATATGTGGCCCTGAGAAACCCCCAAGGAGGTGCTACAGCAAGGAGCTGCTGCAGTGGACCCCAGATTGCCAGAGGCTTCCAGAGACCTCAAGAGAGCTCTAATGTCAGCCCTGCACAGGCATTACCTGACGTGACCAAGCCTCTGGAGCTGTTTGTTCACAAACACTGACATGTTGCACTACGGGTGTTAGCTCAGAGGCTGGAGACATGGAAAAGGGCCATAAGATATTTTTCCAAACAAGTGGACAGTTTCAGTTACCTGGTGAACTGGTGCTTCTCTGTAAATGAGGGGAAATATTGATCTAGCTGGCCAGTTATTTAAATTAGGAAACCTTAGATCAGTGGACTGTAGTTTTACTCCCTTCCTTGGTAAATGTTTATCCTGCTATTGATGGTGTGGTTCCACAGACTTTGGTAAAATGAGCATCGTATAAGCCCACCAGGAGCTAACACTTCTTTAGCTGGCAACAGCATGAGAATTGAGAAATCAAAACCAAATTGAAGATAGAATATTAATTAAGGAAGAGAAATATGAAATTTATAGGCAATGAGCATTAATTCCTTTGATAAAAATACATAGTGAAAAGTTTAGAGAGTGGATGTGCATGCTGAGTGGAGCTATTCCCAGGCATTCCAGTGCTGGGAATGAAGTGATGCCTGATTCCTAACAGTAAAAATAGTGTAAGACAGTTGTATTTATCCCCATGTATTCAGTGAGAGTGGAAAAGGCTCTGCTTCTCTTTCAGAAGACTTTTATTAATGAAATGAAAAATGATTTAACTGACAATAATTGTTGCAGACTTCTCTGTCTGCTGAGAAGACGTCCCTGGTGGAGCACTGGGTTCCCAGTCCTGTCCGGCTACTTGAGGGCTGTGGAAATCTGACGGGGCTGGGCTGGCAGGAGGAGCCCTGGTGCCCTGGAGACATGTCGGGGGGCAGTGCCTGGCCGGTGGTCCCGAGAGGTGGCAGGGCCTGGGGGTGAGAGGCAAGGGTGAGCCCCCAGTCCCCAGGGCTGCCCCGTCTGGCTCATCTCAGCCAGCCCAGGACGGGGCAGCAGGAGGGTCACCTGCTTGGCCAGAGACCCCCAGGGACCAGGCACAGACCCAGCAGACAACCAGTCTCTTCTCCCCTCATCCCCGTGCCCTGACAGGGCCACACCTGGCTCATCCAGTGTCCTGGTCAGCACAGGAAGCTGGTCATTGCAGCCCCTCGGGATGTGTCTATCCCTGCCCAGCAGCTGGCTCACTCTGGGCTGGGAAGGAGAGAGCAGATGGCTGAAATGCAGGGCCCAATTGAGCATTCCCTAGCAGCCCTCCCAAAACAGCTCTGCCCGAGGAAACTGAAGGCACAAATTCACCCTGGATCCTCAGCATCACACTGCCAGTCCGCATTACAGATGCATGTCCCCACTTTCTTCATCCCTACCTTGTTGGGAAGGGTGACGAGTCCCTGCAGAAATGCCTTGTTCCGGAGAGAATCCTGAATGGGGGGCAGTTGGAAACTGCTGCTCTGACGGTCCCCAGAGCTCTGTGGCACACGGGGGACACTACCATGGACAATCGGCCTCCTGTGGGATGGGGCAGAGGACACTCAGAGCCCAGCCCTGTGGCATCCTGGGCTTCACCCTGCTGTGCCAGGGAGGGGACTGGCAGTGCTGCCTGCAGGGGCATGTCCCTCCCAGCTCCTGTCCACCTGCTGCAGGAGCCCCAAGCAGGAAGCAAAAGCCTGTGCCACACCGGGAAAAGCCCTCCTTGCTGTGTCAGGGCTAGCCTGCACCCCGGGAGCTGGGCATGTGTCCTCAGGGTCCTTACCTTTGGCTGTGCGGTGACTCCTTGCTGGGGGGCAGTGGCGGCAAATACGGGAGTGTCTCAGGGTACCTGGAATGTGCAGGAGTCACAGGTGTGTGACAGGGGACAAACAACCTGTTCCTGTTGGAGGCAGCAGCCCCAAACCCAGAGGATTGTACGCCTTGCTACCCCGCTGCCTGTAGGCCTTGGGATGAGTGCCCACACCCCTGCTGCCGGCAGGGCTGCAGAGGGGGCTCCCCACATCAGGGCCTCCCAAGCAGACCCTGTCACCCTGTGCCCAGCACAGCGGTCACTGCTGGCACCCATCTCCCCCCATCCCAGCCCCGCTGCCCCCGATGCACTGGTGCTACTCACTGGCCAGGGACCTGCACGGTGAGCATGCGGTCACAGGACAGGCACGTGAAAGGGACTGGCAGCTGCCTAAGGAGGGT
Source organism: Taeniopygia guttata (assembly GCF_048771995.1). Classification (NCBI taxonomy): domain Eukaryota; kingdom Metazoa; phylum Chordata; class Aves; order Passeriformes; family Estrildidae; genus Taeniopygia; species Taeniopygia guttata. Next base: position 82,633,044 of record NC_133027.1, read on the forward strand.
GAGAGAAGAGGGCTGGGGGAGCTCCTGGGGCCACAGCCCTGCCCGCACACAGGCAGCAGCGGCTGGCAGCAGCCGGGTGCCGGGCAGGTCACTGCACAGGGTCACAGCGTTTGCAGGCTGAACCGTGGGCTCTTGAGCCTGTTTCTCCCCATCCCCAGCGTGCTGGCTGCTGCCAGCTGAAGGGCACAGGCACCCATGTCACCATCCCAAGCAGCCCCTGCAGCGCTTTCAGCCCCTCTGGCACCAAAGTCCCCTGTGTGCACGGCCAGGAGGGCAGGGCACAACCCAGCTCTGGGACCTGCATCCCACAGCCCTGCCTGGGAGGAGCAGTTGCCATCTCCCACCCTGGCTTCTGGGAGCTTTTGCACCCACAGCCACATTTTTCCTTTTGGAGGGCACTGTCCTGCAGGTGCCCTGTCCTCGTGCCTCCTTTCCTGTGTGGAACCTGCTGCTGGTGGAAGGAGAAGGTGCAGCTGCTTCATCAGCATCCCCATGGTTCATTGAGCAGCTGAATTGGTCCCAAGGCAGGGGAGCACACGGGGAGCATGTCGGCCAGCTGGAGGGAATGGGATCATTGCTGTCCCTAAAGCCTTCAGAATCTGCATCACACTCACTTCTTAATCCCAGCAGCGTTTTCACGCAACAGCCTGTTCTCAAGTTCCTCAATATTTCTGCTCCAGGCCTCGTCAATGTGCTTACGGAAAGCCTTCAGCTCCAGGCGATCCAGCTGTGAACAGGTGCACAGCCTCAGCCAGCTGCCCCGGGATGTGACATGGATCTCTCCAGGAAAGAGCCTGGAGGGGGATCCTCAGAGGGATGCTGCCTCAGGCTGTCGAGTCCCAAAGGTGCAAGTTTGTCGTTTCGGGGATGAGGAACCCCTCACCTTCTCTTCAATTGCATCGCTGAACTGACGCTGCATATTGTTCCAGTGCTCCTCCTGACCTGAAATCTGGCTCTGCAACTCCTGCATCCTCTCATCCAGCTCTTCCATGTTCTCTTCAAATTGGCTGCAATTGACTTTGCTTCCCAAGGCAGTTTTGTCCGCCTTCTAGCAGAGGGGAATGGCAGGAGAGCGGTGGGGAAAGGGATGAGGAACGACAGGCAGGGCCAGCGCGTGTGAGGGGCAGAGGGAGAAGTGCTTCCTCCAGGCCATCATGCCCCTTTCAGGGTGCTGTGGCCCCATGTGCCCCATCACCCTGGTGGGTTTGGTCCCACCATCGGGAGGGTGAGGGAACCCCAGCATGCTCGGGAAATTCTCCCTCCCCAGGCCAGTTCTGCCACCCAGCCCCCAAGGGACAAGGGGCATTTGGCACCCTGCCTGGAAACCCTTGGGCTGGCAGAGAGGCCCATTGAGACTGTACCATGTCCATTGCTGCCATCACGTCCTGCTCATTTGCCTTCTCCTTCTGAAGCTTCTCCAGAGACTGGAACAGCATCTTTCAGTACAAAAAGGAACCCATGACATCACAGCAAGGTTGGGGCACACCCCAGGATATGGGAGCATCGCCCTCTCCTCCTGCGCAAAAAACCTTGGCGAAAGGCACTTGGAACAAGCACAGTGCTGGGAGGAGATCGTCAAGAGATGCTCTGTGATCCCTGCCCAGACACATCTTGGGGGATGCTTTGACCTAAAAAGGATTTCAGCCACACACCGTGATTTCTTTCTGCTTTTGTTGAGAGTCCTTCTGGAGGATCCCTGAGGCTAAGCTGAGTTTCTCGTAGTCTTTTTGAATCTGCAGAAACTTGGCTTCCATGTGCTGGCGCAGCTCCTGATCCTGCTCCAGGGAAGGAAGAACATTAGGTGATGACCAAAGGATTTCTGGCTGCTCCACAGGGCAGACCCACATGACTCAGCCAGTGGCCATGAGCTCTCAGTGTCAACAGGACTTTTGCATCAAGGCTTTAATCTGCGTCCGTGCTGCTGACTGGTCCAGGCCAATTTGGACAGTTTGGGCCTCCCCCACATTACAGCAAAGCACCACAGAGCATGAGGATGTGGCATGGACCTCCAACATGACCAAGCAAGGGGTGGTGAGAGTGCTGCCCCAGGACCTCACCTGCTCGTTCAGCTGGTCGGCTGTCTGAGTCACCATCTCCTCCAGCATGGCATTCCTCCTCTCCTGCTGCTCTCCCATCTTCTGCAGCTCACATTTTGTGTCCTGACGCAAAGCCCTGGCCAGCGGGATGGGGACAAGGTCAGGGTTTCCCCTGCAGGGCTGCAGGGCACTTAGCTGTGCCTGCAAACCAGGATGCTGCCAGACCCCCTGGGCTCCCTTGCAGTACCACAGGGTATGAAACCCACTCCTGTCCTCTTACTCAATTTGCTGAGAGATCTCCTTCTTGCTCTCTTCTTTCCACTTGGCTGCATCCTCCCTCAGCTTTTTAAGGTCCTCCTCCAGCTTCTTCATCTGGAAAGCCAGTGATGGTAAGAGTCAGGGCACGGACATCCTCTGGTCCCAGCATGGGGGCCCTTCAGCTACATGGGCAGACCCAGGTTCCTCCACCTGGTCCTGAGACCCTGATCCCAAAGCCTGCTCTTGGAATCACATTGATGTTCCCCATGAGAGCCTAAAGATTACACGGCCCAACAGCTCACTAAAGCAAGTGACTCCTTAATCTTCTTTATGTCTCCCTCCATGAGGATCTGTGTTGTCTTTATCTTGTCCATTTCCTCCCGGAGGTCCTGGATGAGAGCCATGTCCTAGGAGAGAGGAGTGGTGGCAGTGAGCCTGTGGGAGGGTCAGTGGGCACCTGCAAGGCCCTGACCCTGCCGTGCTTTGTGGAGCCCTGGGGACAGCACAGGGCCGGGCTCAGCCAGGCTGGCAGGGCTCTGCAGGCAGCACGGTCCATGCATCTGGCAGGGCCAAGGGTACTGAGCCTTCAGCTAGCAGGGCCGAGGGTCCAGGCTGCTGTCTCAGACCCAAAACTTGCTCCAAGCAGCACTTCACCTCGTCCCGTGATATCTGGATCTTCTTCATTTCCCCTGCCGTATGACGCTGGGCCGCTTTTAACTTTGCAATTTCTTCTTCATGCTGGGACACAGCCATGGTCTGGGAAAAAGCATTGTCAGAGACAAGTCTCTGGAGAGTGAGTGTGGGAAATATGACCTTGAGAACCACAGTGGTCTGCACAGACCTGTGTCTCCTGGAACTTCTTCATGTCCACGGAGAGGTGGGAAAGTTCTGCCTTTATCCCACCAAACTCCTCACGAAGAACCTATGGAACAGTCCAATCAACAGGGATGTCAGGGGTGATGGCCAGGACAGCAACACCCCAAAGAGCCCCACCCTGCCACGGGCAGCCCGTGGCAATCCAGGTGGGCAGGGAGAGTCCCAGTGCCACCTGCCCCAGCCCAGCTCGGTGCCAGAGCACTGAAGCCCATCCAGGTGGCAAAGAGCCCCTGCCAGGGGCTGTGCCGGGGCAGTGAGGGCAGTGCCAAGCAGTGCTGTCTGAGAAAGCGGGGAGGGGCTGTCTGCTGGGGGAGTGCCCCGGGAGCTGGGAAGAGCCTCTACCTTGGACATGTGCTTCTTGTAGTCTTCCATCTCTTTCTTCATCTTTGCCATGTCAGTGGCCACATCAGCAAGTGAGGGGCCACTCAGCTGGCCCGGCCACGGCTCCTGGCTGGTCAGGTACTGCACGTCCAGGTGCTCCAGCACGGCCTGCAGCAGTTTTCGCATGGCTGCAAAGTGAATGATCCCCTTCTGGGGCGTCCTGATGGCAAGATCCAGCATCTGGGAGAGGCTGAGTGTGTCCAGGGATGCTGCCATGTCTGCACACAGTCAGTCCCTGCTTGGTCACAAGCCTTCCTGCCCAGCTGGGTCTGTCAGGGGTCAGCAAAAGCAATAATAAAAAGGATGAGTAGCCAACAGGCTCCTTCCTCCTTCCGGGTCCTTCAGAGGACTGGAGCCTGCTCAAACCCCTTTTCATCACAATTCCTGTTGCCAGGCTGCATACCTCACCACTGGGTCACAGACTCATGAAGTCATAGAGTCACGGAATGGCTTGGGCTGGAAGGGACCTCAAAGATCCTCTCATTTCATCCCCTGCAGGGACAGATAAAGGGACTTTTTCTGCTAGACCAGGTTGCTGCCAGCTCCATCTAACCTGGTCTTGGACACTTCCAGGAACAGGGCAGTCTCTGTCAAGGCATCACCATGCTGAAAGGGAAGAGTTTCTTCCCAATATCCCACCTATCTCTCCCCTCTCTCAGTGTGAAGCCATTCCCATGCAAGGCCCTTGTGCCAAGTTCCCCTCCAGTCGTTTTGTAGTCCTTTTATCTGCTGAAATGGGATCAAAGGTCTCCCAGGAGAGAACAGCCTCATTGCTTTTCTTTTGGTCAGTTTAAGAGTTGCGTTTCATCTAAGCCAGTTCCTGCACTGCTGCAAACCCATGGCCTGGTTGGGAGCATCCACTGGGATCAGCCTTTGCAGGGGAAGCAGTGGGGTGCTGTTCCTCATGCTGGAGGTGCAGGAGGAACCCCGTGAGCCCCTCGCTGAGCTTTAGTGTTGTTGGGGCATAGACTCCTTTCTCCTCTGGAGTTCAGGGCAAAGAGTCTCCCTGGGTGAAGCCTTTGTACAATTCCCTCCAAGTCAGGTTTTATGTCAGCATGACAGTCCATAAAGAAGACAATGAAATTATTTCTCTTGCCAATGCCCCCAAGACTGTGGGGGAAGACAAACCAAGTTCTTCCTTCCAACACCTGCCATCTACTCCATCTGCCCTTTTTCCAAAACGTGCTCTGTTCACCCCTAGCCCTTCCTGCTTCAAAGCCCTACAGCAGGTTATCGGGCTTGCAGTTTATAACTTTTAATTAGTTTTTAAAATTAATCTTTAGAAGTGTAAGTCCACCTCTCGGCCAGCTGGTAGCTAAACTTCTTTCCACAGTGTGTTATTCTTAGGGTTTGATTGAGAAAATCAGGGAACCTTTTAGTTTTGCTAAACTAACACTTAGGAGCTTCAGTGAACAAAGCTGCAAAGTGGATATGTGAAATGCAGGGTTTATAGCCCTCCAAGGAGTTGTTGCAAAAACCATTAGACAATGAAGAGATTAATAAAGGCAATTTTATATATGCAGGATAACTCACTGCCTTGGAAAAGGATAATAAAGAGTCAGAGAAATGTGTGCTAATTAGGATGAGAAGCAAGAAAGTTCTAATCAATAGAGGTTAGAATACTAACTAATGAAGAGAATTATGTGATTGAGAATGGACGACCATTGATTTCTTTGTTTGCTGGAAGCAGATAACTAAGTGAAAAGTTTTGTGCGTGTGTGTGGCTGCAACTATCTGCTCCACACGCCCTGACCGGCACAAAGTAATGCCTAACTCTCGTTAGTTCTGAAATATGCATTTTCACATCAATAACAAGGAAAGGTGGCCCAAGGCAGCTATGGGGCTCTCTGGCCGCCTAATGTCGACCGTGTATATCCCTGGCTAATGAACGCTAATTCCATTTGAGCCATGCACGATCGGCCCCAGGCTGCGGGACAGCCGGGGGTGCCTGGCTGGAAGCAGCTCTGGCTCCTGATAGGAGCTGTGGGCAAGGGGCTGCCAGGCAGTGCTGGGCCAGCCCCTCAGGCCGGCCCTCAGCGAGGAAGAGGAGGAGGAAGCTGACAACTGAGCTTGCAGCCTCCCCGTGCAGAGATGAAGGGACGAGGGCACTTGGGCGCCGGGGCTCGGGGCCGGCCGTGGGGCACGGCTGCAAGCGGCTCCTGAGTCGGCGCCAGGGCTGCCTGTGAGGATTTCAGGCGGCAGGCGAGAGCAGCAGCGCCGGCAGTGCCAGCCGGGCCCCACGGGGATCTGCCCGAGGCCGCCCAGCCCGGCAGGGCCGCGGGCTGTGCAGCGCTGCTCCTGCTGCCCCAGCGGGCCCGGCTGTCAGAGCTGCCCCGCGGGCGCCGCGGGACCAGCAGCAGCCTCAGGGCCTGGCCCAGGGCTCCGTCTGCTCGGCCTGGGGGCCCGGCCACAGCGGGGGCCAGGAGCTTAAGGAGCATCAGGGAGCCCGGGGAAGAGACAGGCTGCTGAGACAAGGCTCTGCCCACAGTTTAAGGGGTTTTATTAACTTACAATACAACTAAATACAACTAAATACTACAACTAAATACAACTAAAACATCATGTTTCCACACAGCAGTGTCACAGGCGTTTCTCGCTTCTGACGAGATGTCCCAGATCGAGCACTGGGCGCTGAGTCCTTTCCAGCTGGCTGGGGGCTGTGGATGTCCGGAGGGGCTGGAGAGGCTGGACGAGCCCTGGTGCACTTGAGATGTGTCGGGGCGCTGTGCTTGGCCGGGACCCTCGTGAGGCGGCAGGGCCTGGGGGTTGAAGGCCAAGGGTGAGTCCCTCATTGCCAGGGACTGCCCCTGGCTGGAGAGACTCTGCCGGCCCAGGGCTGGCCAGCACAAGTGTCACCTGCCTAGTGAGAGACCCTCAGAGAGCCAAGCTCAGCTGCCCCATGAGCCAGTCCTTCTCCTCCATTCTGCTTCTGCCCCTTCCAAAGCAGGTCAGAGCCCCAAGCCCCATCCCAACCTGCCCAGCTCTGCACACATAGCTCATCCCCCAGCTGGTGCCCCACAGATAATCAGCCCCCTGTCCTCGTTGACCCCCATGCCCTAACAGGGCCATACTTGATGCATCCTTTGTCCTGATCGCCATAGGATGCTGTGTCCATCACTGTCTAGCAGCTGGGTCACATTGGGCTGAGGAGGAGAGGGCAACAAGCTGAAATGCTGGGCCCAACCAATCCAGCATCCCCTAATAATCCTCCTAACCCAGGTCTCCCTGGGGACTGAAGGCACGGATTCCCCCTGGATAGTCAGCAATGCCATCAAGCCTCAGTCATCATTCTGTGTCCCCACCTTCATCCTCACTACCTTGTTGTGGTGATGTAGCAGCTGTGCACTTGTATGTAGGGAAGCCCTGATGTTCTGCGTTGTGGAGCTGCTGTTCTGATGGTACCCAGATCTCTGTGGCACACGAGGGACACTGCCAGGGACAATCGGCCTCCTGTGGGATGGGGCAGAGGGCACTCAGTGCCCAGCCCTATGGCATCCTGGGCTTCACCCTGCTGTGCCAGGGAGGGGACGGGCAGTGCTGCCTGCAGGGGCATGTCCCTCCCAGCTCCTGTCCACCTGCTGCAGGAGCCCCAAGCCCATCCCACCAGGCTGGTTCTGCTGGCTCTGTCCCCACAGCCAGCTCTACAGGCCATGGCCATAGCAGGTCCCTGTGCACAGGATCCCAGCAGGCAGGAACTGGCCTGTCCCAGCTGCAGGGCTGGGTTTTGGGAACTGCTTTCACAGGAGGCACACAACTGCCCACCAAGCCAGAGCTCAGATGGAAAACAGACACAGCTCACCAGATATGCTTTCAGCAACCTTGGGACATAGAGGTGGGCCAGACAGGGCAGTGCAAGTGGGGGACTGCATAACTCCCCATACTGGTGGGGAGGGTCCCACAAGTCTGTGGTGACATGGAAGGATCCTCATTCAGCAGTGAGAAGCCGACGTAAAGGTTGTGAAGGGCTGAGTTAGACTGAGCTGTCCTCAGGGCTTTTGAGGTATTTTTGGAACCAATCAATATTGCTACAGATTTGGAGTATGTGGCGGGTGTGGTACCCAGGGCAGAGCATGCAGTGCTCAAAGTTTCCAACCCGGTAATATTCAGCTTGCTCTCGGAGATGATCTATCTGGCTTCCCACTGAGAGCAACCCTGTTGTGTAATGCATGTGAGGTCGCACACTGACCTCCCTGGTTTTATCTCAGAAGTGAACAGTAGGGCAGATGCTCTGGCCGCTCCCCTACAGCTGGTTGGCCAGCCTAACATCTTCCAACAGGACAAACTAAACCATCAACAGTTCCACCAGAACGCCCCATGTCTGGTCCGCCAATTCCACCTGCGGTGTGCCCAGGCCAAGGCAATTGTGGCCACACGCCCCAACTGCCAGGAGTCCTCTTTACCATCTCTGGGTTCTGGTGTGAATCCCAGAGGACTCCGCGCTTGTGAGGTGTGGCAAACAGACATCACCCACTTACCTGAGTTCATCAGATTTAAGTATGTACATGTTTCTGTGGACACTTTCTCTGGAGCAGTCTTTGCCTCGGCTCACACAGGAGAAAAGGCCGCGGATGCACAAAAACATTTAGTGCGGCCATTCAGGACCTTGGGGGTCCCCACCACCATCAAAACTGACAATGGCCCAGCTTAAATTTCCAAGGCGTTCGGTGAGTTTTCACAGGAATGGGGGGTTAACCATCAGAGGGGGATTCCACACTTCCCCACTGGCCAGGCTCTCATATAGAGAACACACCAGATGCTAAAGAAAGTCCTCCTTTGCCAGCGGAGAGATGTTCGAGTTTCATCACCACAGCTCAAGCTCCGCAAGGCCCTTTTCACTATTTTTCTTGAACTGTTCTTTTGATAGGCCTGAGCCGCCAGTCTTGTGTCATTTTAAGCAGCACCTGCAGTTAAGACCCATTGAAAGACCGCCAGTATTAATTAGGGACTCAGACTCTGGGGAAATCCAGGGTCTGTACCAGTTTATCACCTGGGGACGTGGGTATGCATGCGTGTCCACGTCCTCAGGAGTCAAATGGATCCCTAAGAAATTAATCAAACCTTACACACCAGAATAGGAAGTGAGTCCATCAGAGTGTGCCTCCCCAAACACGTTGAATGACCCCAGAGATGATGCAGTCGCATCCAATAGACAACGTCGCAAGGGGAGAAAAGACCCCTAGTTCCTTCTTTCCCTCAGTACAGTTAAAGCAAGTGGCATTTTCTTCCCTAGTGTCTTCTTACTCCCACCATGTCAATTTCTGCATTCATGATCTTCATTTGTTGTGGGAGGGGGTGTGGTTGGTGACCTCCCTGCATTGCCATGGGAGGCCACTGATGTGTAGTTTCCCGCCTCCCCAGTTGTCAGTTATCTGTTCTCCCTTCCCCAGTTTATGTCAATCATTTGGTACCCCTTCCCTTTGTTCTAGAAAGTTCTCAGTTCTTTGCACCCCCATTGGTTCTTCCCCCGAAACCACTCCTTCCCTCTTTCCCAGTTGGCCATTGCCGTGTCACTCCTGCTTGACTCCACCCTCATACCCTCACCCGGTTGGATGCTCTGTACCCTGACCCTCCTTCCCTGCAACTGTTATAAACCCTGCCCCGCCCCTGGTTCGGGGCTCTCAGAGCTGGCTCGCCCTCTGAGTGGCTGTGTCCCTTCAGCACCCTCGCCTTCCCTCAACGAAGCCCTCAGAATAAAGCCTCCTGAGAGACTCTCGATTGGTGGAAGTCCTTTCTCTTTACTACCATCGAAGCGTTCCTGAGGTCCCGGACCTGCAGCTATCCGGAGCGGTCTGGGAGACCCGGGAGCGCTTCAACTGGCGCCCGAACACGCTGACCCCTGCACGGAGTCAAGCGCAGAGCGTCTCCTCGGCAGTTTCGACTCCGTGAGCCGGCTGTTCGAGGACAACAAGCGCCGCTTGGAGCCAGTTCCACGGGCGACTGCACTTCGTTGTCTGAAGATCCTTCGCCTCGTGGGCTGCGGACACCCGGAGGAGCAGGAACAGCAGCTTCGCGGAAGCTCCCTCGCACTCCGGACCCGCAGCGCTTCCACCCCCCATTGAGGTCTTCTTCTTTTCGACGGGCGTCCTTTGTGGTGAGTTTTTCGTGCCCCGTCTGGCACCTGACCCCGTCTCTTTTCCTTTCTGTTTGCCTTTGCCTCTTTGGGGATTTTTACGCCGCGCAGACACAATGGGAAACCGCATGTCTCCGGCAAGGCGAGATTTTTATGCCCATGTTAAATCTTCCCTCGTTTTGGGTAATATTTCTTTTAATAAGAGGGATTTAAAAGCTCTAGTTAATTTAATTTTTGACCATCTTCCTGACACTGCTCAGGAAGATTTTAACTCAGTTCAATTTTGGGGAAAAGTTGGGCGTTTGTTATATGATCTACAAGTTAAGGGGAATTTTCAAGTGGGACTTTTTTTCCTTTATTTCATTCTATTTTTACTTTATTAAAACAAAAACGGGAGAGTTGGGCCCCCAGTTTACCTAACCCTCATTCCGTCCCCCCCACTCCTAACCCTCTTTCCCCTAAGGGTGGGTCGGGCGGCAGACCCTGCCAAACCTCGGCACAGGGTTGCCACCGTCTCCCTGCTGCCCCCCGTCCCATCCTGTCCTCTTTTCGGCCTGGGACTGGCCACCCCAGTTTGACCCTTTCCTCGCCCCAAGACCCTCAGACCTTTCAATCTGGTCACTGATTCGGCGTATGTGGCCGGGATAGCAGAGCGGGCAGAACATGCCATGCTCAAAGAAATTCAAAACAAAAAATTATTTGGGTTGCTCACGGAATTAATTTGGCTGATCTCCCACCGCGAGCAATCCTATCACATAATGCACGTCCGAGCGCACAGAGACCTGCCAGGAGCCATCGCTGAGGGTAACCGGAGGGCAGACCATTTAGCTATGGCGACTGTTGCCACGACCTCTTCTGTACACTCAATTTCCAACACCATCCCAGACATTTTTGCTCAAGCAAGGCTCAGCCATGCGTTCTTTCATCAAAACACTCCTGCCCTTGCCAGGCAATTCAAGATTTCGAAAGAGCAGGCCAAGGCCATCCTCGCCACTTGCCCCAGCTGTCAGTCCCTCGCCCTTCCACCAGTGGCATCAGGGGTTAATCCCCGGGGACTGGGAGCTTTGGAGCTGTGGCAGATGGATATCACGCACTACAACGCCTTTGGCCGCCTCAAATATATCCACGTATCCATCGACACCTTTTCAGGCGCAATCTTCGCCTCTCTCCACACGGGGGAGAAGACGAAGGACGCCAAGAAACATCTATATATGGCGTTCGCCACACTGGGAGTCCCGAAGGCGATTAAGACCGATAACGGCCCGGGACTCACCTCCAAACAATTCGAAGAGTTCTTGCAGCAATGGGGCATCAAACACACCACCGCATTCCACACAATCCCACCGGGCAGGCCATAGTGGAGCGCTCCCACAAAGAACTCAAAAGGCTGCTCGACCAACAACATGACGCGGCGCTGTCAATGACCCCGGTCGAGAGGCTCTGTAAAGCACTTTATGTGCTGAATTTCTTGAATTGCACCGACCGGGAGCCAGACCCGCCCGTCATCAGGCACTTTACAAACAGCACTCGAGCACTTTTGAAGGAGCGCCCACCGGTCCTTGTCCGGGACCCGGAATCCCGTGCAATCACAGGGCCTTTTCCCCTAATAACCTGGGGGAGAGGGTATGCCTGTGTTTCCACAGGGCATGGACCAAAGTGGATTCCGGGAAAGTATGTGAAGCCCTTCCTAGAAGATGCCCCAGCTGCAGAACCACCAACGCGACAGGACCCACAGACTGCGTCTCCCACCACACCGGACGACGCAGTCGCGTGGAAGAGACGACGAACGAAGAGGACCGGGAGCCGTCCCAACTTGGTGTCCCGAGTCCTCATCTCCAGACTGTACTACCTACCTCAGGACTCGACACCCCAAAATACCCCATCCCCTCCAGTTACCTTTCCCTTACCCCCTTACCTTACCCGTTTTCCCTTTACCCCTGTGCCTTAAAAAAGTTTTTATTTAAACCCAAAGGGGGAGCTGGGAGGGGGGAAACCAATCCTTTTTGTTATTTACAGTTCCTTTCATTTTATTAGAATGAGGATGGCTGCCCGCATGTCATCTATCCAGGAAAAACATCAGAAATCGCCCCACTGCGCCCAGCTGGCCGTCGCTGTGGCCTTCGTCATCTTGTGGCTGCAAGCGGCGGACGGCTGGATCGTTCAGCAGCCGAAGGAAAATGTGTGGGTCACGCTCGCTAAGTCCTTGCAGCAGGACAATCTGTGTTTGGCCATGGGCAGTGTGGACAACCCTTTGTCCACATGCCTGGTGGGGGTTCCCCTGGTTGCCGACGATTGGCCAGTTTTCAACTCAGACCTACTCCGAACCACGGGTAAGAGACCTAACCCGGTCGACACTTGGGACGAGTGGACCAAAATTTTGTCTAATAGTAAGGAGGAACCCCAAGAATTGGACTTGCTGGGGTCCTCTCACGCAGAACACTGTGTCAAATTTTATTATAGGAGGCCAAGTCAGAATTGGCATGGAATTGACTTGGCCAAGAATACATATAGAAAAGATGTGACACCACTTAGCAAAAAATACAATAGTCAAACCTGGTGCAATTACACCAGCCAGGTCATTTCGGTCTCGTCCACGCGTCCTAAGGTGTTGCCCAGGGGGATGTTCCTTATCTGTGGGGACAGAGTATGGTCAGGCTCCCATCTCGGCTCCAGGGAGGACCATGTAGCCTTGGCAAGCTTGCTACCCTCACTCCAAATAAAACCCAAATTTTGGAATGGGGGAAGGAAAAACAATTGGCCCGCAAAAAACGTTCATACAATTAATTTGACTCAAATTGTGATTCGGAGCTTTATAACTGGGGCAAAACAAAGAGAATCGCTGCATCCATCTTCCTTCCATGGTATGCAGCAGCAAAAGCCCTTGGTGAGCTTTCTCACCTGGAGTGTTGGGTCAACAAGAATGCCAACGCTACGTCCGCCGCCCTCTCAGACCTCCTGGCGGACGAACAAACCACCAGGCATGCAACCCTCCAAAATCGGGCTGCGATAGACTTTTTGCTCTTAGCCCATGGCCACAGCTGCGAGGACTTTGACGGGTTGTGTTGCTTCAACCTGTCATCGAGGAGCACCTCCATCCAGGCCCACATAAAACAGATCCGTGAACAAGTAAAGGACTTGAAGACTGAAAACCCCTCGGCTGCTGACCCGGTTGATAAGACATTCTCGCAGTGGGGCATCCCCGGATGGGCAGCCCCCATTGTCAAAGGACTCATTTGGATTTTAGTTATCATTTTTCTTATTTTCGTTGCTTTAGCAATTTTTAAACAATATTTAGTTAAGACTTTCGGATCCGTTTTTTTAGTTAATAAAGATGGGGGAGATGTGGGAGGGGGTGTGGTTGGTGACCTCCCTGCATTGCCATGGGAGGCCACTGATGTGTAGTTTCCCGCCTCCCCAGTTGTCAGTTATCTGTTCTCCCTTCCCCAGTTTATGTCAATCATTTGGTACCCCTTCCCTTTGTTCTAGAAAGTTCTCAGTTCTTTGTACCCCCATTGGTTCTTCCCCCGAAACCACTCCTTCCCTCTTTCCCAGTTGGCCGTTGCCGTGTCACTCCTGCTTGACTCCACCCTCATACCCTCACCCGGTTGGATGCTCTGTACCCTGACCCTCCTTCCCTGCAACTGTTATAAACCCTGCCTGGTTCGGGGCTCTCAGAGCTGGCTCGCCCTCTGAGTGGCTGTGTCCCTTCACCACCCTCGCCTTCCCTCAACGAAGCCCTCAGAATAAAGCCTCCTGAGAGACTCTCGATTGGTGGAAGTCCTTTCTCTTTACTACCATCGAAGCGTTCCTGAGGTCCCGGACCTGCAGCTATCCGGAGCGGTCTGGGAGACCCGGGAGCGCTTCAATTTGTCTCCAGTTTATGACCCTCTACCAGTCCTTGCTGGATGTGTGGATCATCCCACAGCCCCGAAAGAATGTGTGGATAACTCCAGCCCATGCCCTCCAGCAAGACCATCTGTGCCTTTCAACATCTGCAGCAGAAAATCCGATGTCTACTTGCCTGGTGGGGATTCCAGGAAAAATAAGTGAGTACCCCAGCACCCTGGTCAGGATCTGGCATGAGTTTAATAAAAAGAACCTGCCAAACACCTGGGCAGAAATTTCTAGATATTGGAGGGTTCCTGAATATGCAAAAACAGCTATTACCAACCCTCTAGGGCTGTGGTGGAAATGGGTATATGACCTGCCCACTGCCGATGCAGAGCCCCAGGAATTTGAGCTACAGGGCTCCACAAAGACTGAATACTCTGTTCAGTTTGACTTTACGCCACATGCCCACCCGAATCTCTACAACCATGTGAAACAACATAAGGTAGAAATTAGAGCTGACCAGTGGTGCACTTGTATCACCAAAGTGGGTGCTCCCTCAGCTGCTGATTCCTACGCCTGCAAGTTAGACAAGGGGAAGTTTTTAATCTGTGGAAATCAGGCATATCCAGGAATCCCCTCTCGCCTCCTAGGGGCTCCATGCACCCTGGGGCGTCTTTCACTTGCTTTCCCCAACATGACCCAGATTCCGATCTGGCAGGGCGAAACAGAAAATTGTTAAAAGGGGTGCAGAACAATTAGACAAACATTGTAGCAAAATTTATCATTGGGCCAAATCCAAAAGAGTTGCCATCTCCGTTTTTCTACCCTGGGGGGCGGCAGCAAAGTCTTTAAGTGAATTGGGACATCTAGAATGCTGGGTTACAAAGCAAGCCAATTTAACATCGATTGCCCTAAGTAACCTCCGAGAAGACGAGGAAGTTACCAGGAAAGTGACCTTACAAAATTGGGCTGCCATTGATTTTCTGCTGCTGGTACACAGGCATGGGTGTCAGGAGTTCAAGGGGCTGTGCTGCTTCAACTTGTCATCAAGAAGCCAAAGTGTCCACATGTCCATCCGAGAAATGAAAGACCTTATCGGCAGCGTAAAACAAGAGAACGATGACTGGTTCAGAGACATGTTTAAGAACTGGAACCTCTCTGGGTGGATGATATCTACTATGAAAGACGTTGGTTTTCTCTCCCAGATGCTGGATCTTGCCATCGGGACGCCCCAGAAGGGGATCATTCACTTTGCAGCCATGCGAAAACTGCTGCAGGCCGTGCTGGAGCACCTGGACGTGCAGTACCTGACCAGCCAGGAGCCGTGGCCGGGCCAGCTGAGTGGCCCCTCACTTGCTGATGTGGCCACTGACATGGCAAAGATGAAGAAAGAGATGGAAGACTACAAGAAACACATGTCCAAGGTAGAGGCTCTTCCCAGCCCCCGGGGCACTCCCCCAGCAGACAGCCCCTCCCCGCTTCCTCAGACAGCACTGCTTGGCACTGCCCTCACTGCCCCGGCGCAGCCCCTGGCAGGGGCTCTTTGCCACCTGGATGGGCTTCAGTGCTCTGGCACCGAGCTGGGCTGGGGCAGGTGGCACTGGGACTCTCCCTGCCCACCAGGATTGCCACAGGCTGCCCGTGGCAGGGTGGGGCTCTTTGGGGTGTTGCTGTCCTGGCCATCACCTCTGACATCCCTGTTGGTTGGACTGTTTCACAGGTTCTTCGTGAGGAGCTTGGTGGGATAAAGGCAGAACTTTCCCACCTCTCCGAGGACATGAAGAAGTTCCAGGAGAGACAGGTCTGTGCAGACCATTGTGGTAGTGAAGGTTGTTTTCCTCACAGACACTCCACAACTTGCATCTCTCACCATTTTCTCTGACAGTCCTACATGGCACGGGAATTAAAGAAGATCCAGGAGATGCAGGACAAGGTGAAGTGCTGCTGGGGGCAAGTTTTGGGTCTGAGACAGCAGCCTGGACCCTCGGCCCTGCTGGCTGGAGGCTCAGTACCCTTGGCCCTGCCAGATGCATGGACTGTGCTGCCTGCAGAGCCCTGCCAGCCTGGCTGAGCCCGGCCCTGTGCTGTCCCCAGGGCTCCACAAAGCACAGCAGGGGTCAGGGCCTTGCAGGTGCCCACTGACCCTCCCACAGGCTCACTGCCACCACTCCTCTCTCCTAGGACATGGCTCTCATCCGGGATCTCCAGGAGGAGATGGACAGGATAAAGTCAACACAGATCCTCATGGAGGGAGACATAAAGAAGATTAAGGAATCGCTTGCCTTAGTGAGCTGTTGGGTTGTGTAATCTTTAGGCTCTCATGGGGAACATCAATGTGATTCCAAGAGCAGGCTTTGGGATCAGGGTCTCAGGACCAGGTGGAAGAACCTGGGTCTGCCCATGTAGCTGAAGGGCCCCCATGCTGGGACCAGAGGATGTCCGTGCCCTGACTCTTACCATCACTGGCTTTCCAGATGAAGAAGCTGGAGGAGGACCTTAAAAAGCTGAGGGAGGATGCAGCCAAGTGGAAAGAAGAGAGCAGCAATGAGATCTCTCAGCAAATTGAGTAAGAGGACAGGAGTGGGTTTCATACCCTGTGGGGCTGCAAGGGAGCCCAGGGCGTCTGGCAGCATCCTGGTTTGCAGGCACAGCACAGTGCCCTGCAGCCCTGCAGGGGAAAGCCTGACTTGTCCCCATCCTGCTGGCCAGGGCTCTGTGTCAGGACACAAAACGTGAGCTGCAGAAGATGGGAGAGCAGCAGGAGATGAGGTATTCCACACTGGAGCAGCTGGTGACTGAGACAGCCAACCAAGTGAACGAGCAGGTGAGGTCCTGGGGGAGCACTCCCAGCACCCCTGGCTTGGTGCCCGAGTCTTGCAGGGGTTCCTGGCCATATTCTCTGACTGGCTGGGGCAACCTGGCACTGTTGATTCCATTCATCCCACCACTGAGCCAATTTCTTCTGCCTGTCCAGCAGTTTGGCATTACAGGAGAGACAACATCTGGCCTAGGGGAGGAGGTGGAAGAGAGGAATGGAGACTGCTCCAGCTGCACTTTCAACATCAGAGCATATTTGGGGAAGCTCCTCCTGCGCTACGAGAAACTCCAGGAGAAGGTGGAATCCCTGGAGTCCCGGCAGATGCCCAGGGGAAAGCTCAAGAAAATGATGAAGCATTGGGGACAGGTAGGCTGTGGGCAGTATGGGGGACTGAGGACATCCCCCAGCTGGATGTGCTGTAGTCTGGGGGAGGCCCAAACTGCCCAAATTGGCCTGGACCGGTCAGCCACATGGACGCAGATTAAAGCCTTGATGCAAAGGTCCTGTTGATTCTGAGAGCTCATGGCCACAGGCCGAGAAATGCTGGTCTGCCCCTGTGGAGCAGCCGGACTCCCTTTTGTTCAGTGCCATGTTTTTCCTTCCCTGAAGCTGGAGCATGACCATGAGCGTCTGCACTACATGGAGGAAACACTTGTACGGATGAAAGAAGACTGTGAGAAGCTCAGCTTTGTTTCTGGGAGCCTGCAGAAAGACGCTGAACAAAAGCAGAAAGCGATCAAGGTGTGTGGCTGAAGCTCCTGTGGTGCCAGAGCATTCCCAAGGCCCTTGTTGTGATTCCATGCAGGGAACACAAGAATGTCTCTGGCTGAGACTTTCAGCACTGTGCTGGTTGCAAGTGCCTTTCCTCAAGGCTTTTGGGCAAGGGGAGTGGGTTGTGTTCTCCTGGCCAGGAGGCAGCTCCAGCCTTGCTGTGGTGTCATGGGTTCCTTTCTGTACTGAAAGATGCTGTTCCAGTCTCTGGAGAAGGTGCAGAAAGAGAAAGCAGATGAGCAGGACGTGATGGCAGCAGTGGAAGTGGTACAGTCTCAATGGGCCTCTCTGCTAGCCCAAGGGTTTCCAGGCAGGGTGCCAAATGCCCCTTGTCCCTTGGGGGCTGGGTTGCCATACTGGCCTGGGGAGGGAGTATTTCCCGAGCATGTCCCGAGGGTTCCCTCACCCTCCCGATGGTGGGACCAAACCCACCAGGGTGATGGGGCAAATGGGGCCACAGCACCCTGAAAGGGGCATGATGGCCTGGAGGAAGCACTTCTCTCTCTGCCCCTCACACGCGCTGGCCCTGCCTGTGGTTCCTCATCCCTTTCCCCACCGCTCTCCTGCCGTTCCTCTCTGCTAGAAGGCGGACAAAGCTGCCTTGGGCAGCAAAGTCAATTGCAGCCAATTTGAAGCACATATGGAGCGTCTGGATAAGAGGATGCAGGAATTGCAGAGCCAGATTTCAGGCCAGGAGGAGCACTGGAACAATATGCAGCAGCAGCTCAGCTGTGTGGTGGAAGAAAAGGTGAGGAGTACCTTGTCCCCAAAATAACAAACTGGCACCTTTGGGACTCGACTGCCTCAGGCAGCATCCCTCTGAGGATCCCCCTCCAGGCTTTTCCTGGAGAGATTCATGTCACATCCCGGGGCAGCTGGCTGAGGCTTTGCACCTACTCACAGCTGGGTCGCCTGGAGCTGAAGGCTTTCAGCTCCCAGATGGAGGAGACATGGAACAGGAACATTGAGGAACTTGAGAACAGGCTGTTGCGTGAAAACGCTGCTGGGATTAAGAAGTGAGTGTGATGCAGATTCTGAAGGCTTTAGGAACAGCAATGGTTCCATTCCCTCCAGCTGTCCCACACGCTCCCCATGTGCTCCCCTGCCTTGGGATCAATGCATCTGCTCAATGAACCATGGGGATGCTGATGAAGTAGCTGCACCTTCTCCTTCCACCAGCAGCAGGTTCCATGCAGGAAAGGAGGCATGAGGACAGGGCACCTGCAGGACAGTGCCCTCCAAAAGCAAAATGGGGCTGTGGGTGCAAAGGCTCCCAGAAGCCAGGGTGGGAGATGGCAACTGCTCCTCCCAGGCAGGGCTGTGGGACGCAGGGTCCCAGAGCTGGGTCATGCCCTGCCCTCCTGGCCGTGCACACAGGGGATTTTGTTGCCAGAGAGGGGCTGAAAGCGCTGCAGGGGCTGCTTGGGGTGGTGACATGGGTGCCTGTGCCCTTCAGCTGGCAGCAGCCAGCACACTGGGGATGGGGAGAAACAGGCTCAAGAGCCCACGGTTCAGCCTGCAAACGCTGTGGCCCTGTGCAGTGACCTGCCCAACACCCGGCTGCTGCCAGCCGCTGCTGCCTGTGTGCGGGCAGGGCTGTGGCCCCAGGAGCTCCCCCAGCCCTCTTCTCTCACCCTCCTTAGGCAGCTGCCAGTCCCTTTCACGTGCCTGTCCTGTGACCGCATGCTCACCGTGCAGGTCCCTGGCCAGTGAGTAGCACCAGTGCATCGGGGGCAGCGGGGCTGGGATGGGGGGAGATGGGTGCCAGCAGTGACCGCTGTGCTGGGCACAGGGTGACAGGGTCTGCTTGGGAGGCCCTGATGTGGGGAGCCCCCTCTGCAGCCCTGCCGGCAGCAGGGGTGTGGGCACTCATCCCAAGGCCTACAGGCAGCGGGGAACCATGGGGTACAATCCTCTGGGTTTGGGGGTGCTGCCTCCAGCAGGAACAGGTTGTTTGTCCCCTGTCACACACCTGTGACTCCTGCCCTCCCCAGGTACCCCGAGACACTCCCATATTTGCCGCCGCTGCCCCCCAGCAAGGAGCCACCGCACAGCCAAAGGTAAGGCCCCTGAGGACACATGCCCAGCTCCCGGGGTGCAGGCTAGCCCTGACACAGCAAGGAGGGCTTTTCCCGGTGTGGCACAGGCTTTTGCTTCCTGCTTGGGGCTCCTGCAGCAGGTGGACAGGAGCTGGGAGGGACATGCCCCTGCAGGCAGCACTGCCTGTCCCCTCCCTGGCACAGCAGGGTGAAGCCCAGGATGCCACAGGGCTGGGCACTGAGTGTCCTCTGCCCCATCCCACAGGAGGCCGATTGTCCATGGTAGTGTCCCCCGTGTGCCACCGAGCTCTGGGGACCGTCAGAGCAGCAGTTTCAAACTGCCCCCCATTCAGGATTCTCTCCGGAACAAGGCATTTCTGCAGGGACTCGTCACCCTTCCCAACAAGGTAGGGATGAAGAAGGTGGGGACATGGCATGTATAATGCGGACTGGCAGTGTGATGCTGAGGATCCAGGGTGAATTTGTGCCTTCAGTTTCCTCGGGCAGAGCTGGTTTGGGAGGGCTGCTAGGGAATGCTGAATTGGGCCCTGCATTTCAGCCAACTGCTCTCTCCTTCCCAGCCCAGAGTGAGCCAGCTGCTGGGCAGGGATGGACACATCCCAAGGGGCTGCAATGACCAGCTTCCTGTGCTGACCAGGACACTGGATGAGCCAGGTGTGGCCCTGTCAGGGCACGGGGATGAGGGGAGAAGAGACTGGTTGTCTGCTGGGTCTGCGCCTGATCCCTGGGGGTCTCTGGCCAAGCAGGTGACCCTCCTGCTGCCCCGTCCTGGGCTGGCTGAGATGAGCCAGACGGGGCAGCCCTGGGGACTGGGGGCTCACCCTTGCCTCTCACCCCCAGGCCCTGCCACCTCCCGGGACCACCGGCCAGGCACTGCCCCCCGACACGTCTCCAGGGCACCAGGGCTCCTCCTGCCAGCCCAGCCCCGTCAGATTTCCACAGCCCTCAAGTAGCCGGACAGGACTGGGAACCCAGTGCTCCACCAGGGACGTCTTCTCAGCAGACAGAGAAGTCTGCCACAATTGTTGTCAGTAAATCATTTTTCATTTCATTAATAAAAGTCTTCTGAAAGACAAGCAGAGCCTTTTCCCACTGTCACTGAATACATGGGGATAAATACAACTATCTTACACTATTTTTACTGTTAGGAATCAGGCATCACTTCATTCCCAGCACTGGGATGCCTGGGAATAGCTCCTCTCAGCATGCACACCCACTCTCTAAACTTTTCACTATGTATTTTTATCAAAGGAATTAATGCTTATTGTCTATAAATTTCATATTTCTCTTCCTTAATTAATATTCTATCTTCAACTTGGTTTTGATTTCTCAATTCTCATGCTCTTGCCAGCTAAAGAAGTGTTAACTCCTGGTGGGCTCATACGATGCTCATTTTAGCAAAGTCCGTGGAACCACACCATCAATAGCAGGATAAACATTTACCAAGAAAGGGAGTAAAACTACAGTCCACTGATCTAAAGTTTCCTAACTTAAATAACTGGCCAGCTAGATCAACTTTCCCCCTCATTTACAGAGAAGCACCAGTTCACCAGGTAACTGAAACTGTCCACTTGTTTGGAAAAATATCTTATGGCCCTTTTCCATGTCTCCAGCCTCTGAGCTAACACCCGTAGTGCAACATGTCAGTGTTTGTGAACAAACAGCTCCAGAGGCTTGGTCACGTCAGGTAATGCCTGTGCAGGGCTGACATTAGAGCTCTCTTGAGGTCTGTGGAAGCCGCTGGCAATCTGGGGTCCACTGTAGCAGCTCCTTGCTGTAGCACCTCCTTGGGGGTTTCTCAGGGCCACATATCAAGCTCTTACCACAGGCCAGAATGAAGAACCCAGAGCCCACACCAACCACCCATTCCTAGAAATGTTCTTAACCTGCAAAAAGACCTTGTCTCTGGGGTTTGGCAAATTGCCTCCATCCTTTTGGTTCCAAGGCTTTGCTGCCCCTGGGAAATGGTGAACCTCTGATATAGAACATGCTCTTTAGCACCTGGGGCCTTCTTCTTGGACACCCTGTAACTGGCTTGTCCCAAAAACTTCAGGAAACTGAGAATTATTTCAATGCATCTAGCCTGAGTTCCTGTAGCAATTAAAAGATCACCCACATACTGTAGCAAAGTGGTCCCTTCATTCTCCTTTTCCCATACTGAAGGGACTGCCGGAGCTTGGCTAGCTCTTACAACTCCGCTGCCTGGCCAGGAGTGGGGAACTGCCTCGGTATGGGGATTTACCTGAGGCTGAACCTTTAGAGGCACTTGCTCTAAGGTGCCAGACACAAGCCACCACAGGGACCACGAGAGGAGAAAGGAGGAGGCTCTCTGCCTTGAGGCTCCACAAGGAACACTTCACTCCAGGTGAAGGGAGCTCAAACAAAGAGCCGCAGGCACTCCTGTGCAGGGGTTTAGTAAAGATACAAGTCAGGGGTGGATGCAAACAGCCAACCAAGAGGGAATCCTCAGGGGAGAAGTGAGGGGATCACATCCAGTGTCTGGGGCCACTTGGGGCAGGGGGTGGGGAGGATGGGGCACACGCGCCAGCGGGGCTTCCAGGGATAGGAAAATTCCAAAGGGTGCTGCAGACAGGGATTGACCCAAGGTCTGAGTGGCACAGAACGTTCAGGAATCAAGGCGTGGATTGCCTTGACAGGCAGGGAAAGAGCTGGACCAAGGGTGGGGAATGGCATGGAGGACAGCTTTGAGGGAGGGTAAAGCCCAGGGCTAAACAAACTCGGGGAGAACATGGGGGTGCAACAGGACGAACCACTTAACGAGGAATCAATTAAATAAACCCAACCGCAACACTAGACCTCCAATTCTTTTGCCACTTGGTTCTTGTCTTGTGGTGGCAGTATGATACTGTGCCCCTGTTGTCTGCCTAATGCCCAGACAGGGGTCCTGTAACTTTAAGCTAGGTCTGAGAGAGGGGTGGAAAGCTGGTGGAATTCTTTTGGTGTGATTTTCACACATCCTCCCCCAGGCTCGCTCAGCTGTGTTGTGCAGCATGGACAGAGGGAGTACCACTGTGCTTTTAGCTGGCTCCTTCTTTGCTTGCTTGACAATGCCAGAAGTTTTTCCAGGCCTGTGGGTTTTTTCCCTGGAACTGTTGGACTTTTCCCCGGCCCGAACATTGCCGGGAGCCCTGTGCCCCAGCCTGGAGGGGAGGCCCTGGGATGGGCGTCCTGGCTCCAGACTCGGGAGGAGCTGAGCCACTCCTACACAAAGAATTGTGAATCCACAGCTTTCTCCACAGCGAGAAGGTTTGAATATCTGACATTATTCATTCTGTTTCCTGCGCCTGCCTGCACCCTGTGTTGTCACTGTGCCTTCCCAAGTCTCAGCTAGCACTAGTGCATTCGCCAGAGATCAAACCCGGGCTGCCCACATGGCAGGCGGGAATTCTACCGCTGAGCCACCAGGGCTGTTGCTAGCTTCCCAAGTCTTGGCTAGCTCAGTACCTTTAGCACTGCGGCAGCAAAGGCCACTCTCGTGTGCCGCTGGGGGCACGAGGAATGGCCAGTGGGAAACGAGGCCACCAGACTGGAAGAGATGCAGAGTGACGCTGACAAAAGCAAGGAGCCGTCCTTCTGGGGGTATCAGAGTTCCTAGTTTATTGGCTCAAAGAAAGATAAGCTCCAAAAAGCAATGGGCACCGTGTGCCCTGCTTGTTAAAGGGGGGCGGTAACAGGGAGAGGAAACAGCAGCCAACCAATGGGATAACAACTGGGCGTGGTAACAGGGGTGACACACAGGGGAAACTTCCAATGAGGTAGCAGGGAGGGAGGGGACCCCGGAGACCAGCTTATCACTCGAGGCCCTGGATGGAACTTTCTAGGTGGAAGGGAGAGGTATCTGAGAGACAGACAGGCTCCGGGGTGGGGTTGGGGGGAATAACTCAGCAGGAATACAGTGAACTGGGTGGAGGGAGGAATGACAGGCAGACGGAGGGGGGAGGAGAAGGGAGGCTGGACCATTTTACAAAAAGAGGGGGAGAGGGAGCAACCATTACTGGGGGAAACTTAAAACACACCCCAACACTGTGTGTTAAATAAACAGCTTTTTTCACTTTCCTCAAAAACATTCCTTGTTGTGAGAGGGACTGCTGAAACCTGTCTCCTCTGAACTTGTCTCAAATTGAGACAGTTCTCAAACAATGTGGGGTGATTTTTGAACCCTGGAGGAAAATAGGTCCACTTCAGTTGGGTTTCATGGCCCATCAAGAAACTTTCCATTGAATGGCAAACAAGAGTTGACTTTCAGTTTCAAGGGCAATGCAGAAAAAAAGCATGCTTAACATCCACAACAGAGGACTCATCAGGACTCATCAGATTACTTAATTGGGCTTAAAAGTGTATAAGGGCTTGCTACCACTGGGTCTAAGTCTCACACTGTTTCACTGACAGCTCTGACATCTTGTACCAGCCTGTGTTCATTAGTATGTGGCTCCTTTCCTGGCAGGAGAGGAGTCCTATATTGTGGCTCATATGCCCGCAGTGATCCATCTTGCAAAACTTAATAATTCATTCCTCCAACCCTCTTCTCGCTTCTGACTTCAAAGAATAATTTTTTTCTGCCCAACCAGTTGCCCATCAGGCTCAGACAGAATCCTTACTGGTTCCACTGCTTTGATTTCCCTGGAATTCCATTGGTCCACATCAACACAGTGACAGTGTTTTCCACCTCCTCTGGCATTCTCTCTACTGCATTTGGTTGCATTTTAACAACACAAAGAAAACTCGAGCCTCCAGAGCTTGAATTTCAGAAAGGCATAATTGTATTTGTCAATTTTCAACTATTGTTTGTGAATTTAATTGACTCAAAATATCTCTTCCTAACAAAGGCATTGGGCATTCAGGCATCTACTGAAACTGATTCATTAACCACTCCCTACCTGTCTTGAATTTTAAGGGTTGCAATAAAAATGGCATATTTTAGATCTTCCTGGGGGCACCAATGACATTTACAGTATTTTGGCTAAGGTTCCTTTATGTGTATATGGTACAGAAGAAGCTGCCCCTAGATCCACCGGAAAAATCTACCTGTGTCACTCCCCAGTGTCAGGGTCCCCAGGGTTTCAGGTGGGGATGACTCTCCTGGTTCCCTCCATGCTACATCTAATGTTAAAAGACTTGTGGCCCGGTCAGGAGGTGCCTGTTTGTTCCTGGCCGGTCACACTTCCAATGATTCCCCCTGTTTCTCTCTTGCCCCCTGATTTCTACCCAGAGGCCGATTGTCAGAGCCCCCCCTCCCTGGGTGTCTCCATCTCTTGTTCTGTAACTCGCCCTTGGCCTTTGGGCTCAAAAACGCTTTTAGGAGTTTCCTATTCCTGCTTTCCTTGATATTCTTGACATTATTCTATACTTCCTGAGCTCTTTACTATAATCTGTTCAGGTACCTAGAATCTACCCCTTGCAGTCTCTGAAGCTTCTTTCTAATATCTGGAGCCAGTTGTCCCAAAAATACTGCTGCTAACTGTAATGCATCTCCCTCCCTTTCAGGGTGCAGGTCCCTGTACTTTCTGGCCACGCCATAGTGAGTCACTGGTGAAAATCAGAAGGGCATTCATCTTTTCCTTGAACCTCTTGATATAACTTTGACATATCCATAGCTTTCGGAATAGCATGTTTTATCCCAAACATAATTAATCTTTGATATCCAGTCAATAACTGTCTTTGAGCCATGTTCTTTGGATCCCACCAGGGATGTGCAGGAGGGAAATACTGATCCAGGGTTCCTTGCTGAACATTCTGAGCATGCCCTCTCTCAGCCTCTTCCCCCACTTTTGCCATTACCACAATTCCCACACCTGCAGTTAAAGGTGGGTCTGAAAATGCCTTACTGAAATCCCAGGGGTCTTTGCCTTGAACTCAGTGGATTAGGGCATTGGAGGATCTCCCTGAAAAATCTTTGGAGTGCACTGGAGTCCTCTTGATCCTCTGAATCCATGGAGAAAAGAAGGAGCATGGTTCCATCTGGGTCACTAAAAACGGTCTCCAAAACCAGGATAAATGAAATCCTCAAACAGGATCATTTTAGTATTAGCGAGTTAGGCATTACTTTGTGCTGGTAAGGGTGTGTGGAGCAGATAGTTGCAGCCACACACACGCACAAAACTTTTCACTTAGTTATCTGTTGCTAGCAAACAAAGAAATCAATGGTCATCCATTCTCAATTACATAATTCTCTTCATTAGTTAGTGTTTTAACCTCTGTTGGTTAGAGCTTTCTTGCTTCTCATCTTAATTAGCACACATTTCTCTGACTCTTTATTATCTTTTTCCAAGGCAGTGAGTTATCCCGCATATATAAAATTGCCTTTATTAATCTCTTCATTGTTGTCCTAGTTTAGGGCAAATTTGGGGAAAACCCTCTGAAAGGAGCCCCCAGAAAACAAACCCCCACGGCCCCTCCCCACCCACTTGGTTCAGGAAAAAAATTTCCTCTGAGAGAGAAGTGGAAAAGAACCTGTTTATTCAACGAACAAAGCATTCCCCAGCACCAAAACAATTAACACCAGATGACAACAAAACTCTTTCACCACTCTGAAGAGATGAACAAATCCAGAGAGTCTTTCCTGGAGTGGTCGCCCTGGCCTGGACGCTGGGGATTGCTCTCCAGCACTGGGATGGCTGCTGCAGATCACAAAATGCAAGCTCCTGGTGTTCCTTGGTGTTTCCCAGATCCCAGTCTGGAGCAGGCTGGATGGTATTCAGGAAGAGGAAAGGAAAAGCAACAGTCCAGGGAAAGAATTGGACTGCTTAGCTAACCTAAGTAGGAAGCAAAGGCAAAAGCAGAAGCAAACAAAGCAAGCAAGCAAGCAAAGCAAAAGCCAGCCAGCCAGCACTAGCCTTTTCTAGACCATGGGGGAAGGTGAACCAGCTGATAACAAGGCAAAACAAACCTTCACTTTCAGAGTCGGTTCTGAAAGCACAGAACATAATATCAAACGAAAACAGAACACACGATTGGAGATACAAACACCATTACGTCACCCTAGGACAATTGTCTAATGGTCTCTGCAGAAACACCTTGGTGGTCTATAAACCCTGCATTTCACATGTCCACTTTGCAGCTTTGTTCACTGAAGCTCTTAAGTGTTAGTTTAGCAAAACTAAAAGGTTCCCTGATTTTCCGAATCAAAGTCTAATAATAACGCCCTCTGGAAATAAGTTTAGCTAACAGTTGGCCAAGAGTTGAACTTACACCGCTAAAGATTAATTTTAAAAACTAATTAAAAGTTATAAAATTGCAAGCTCGATAACCTACTGTAGAGCTTTGAAGCAGGAAGGACTAGGGGTGAACAGAGCACGTTTTGGAAAAGGGGCAGATGGGGGTGGATGGCAGGTGTTGGAGGGAAGAACTTGGTTTGTCTTCCCCCACAGTCTTGGGGGCGTTAGGAGGAGGAATAATTTCATTGTCTTCTTTATGGACTGTCAAACTGACATAAAACCTGACTTGGAGGAAATTGTACAAAGGCTTCACCCAGGGAGACTCTTTGCCGTGAACTCCAGAGGAGGAAGGAGTCTATGCCCCAACAACACTAAAGTTCAGCGAGGGGCTCACGGGGTTCCTCCTGCACCTCTGGCATGAGGAACAGCACCCCACTGCTTCCCCTGCAAAGGCTGATCCCAGTGGATGCTCCCAACCAGGCCCTGGGTTTACTGTGCCAAACCAGCGAGTGGCCACATCTGAAACCCAGGTGGAAGCAGCAGGTTGGTGATTCTCTCACAGGGATTGAGCTCTGTGGGGCTGCTGGCCCTTACCCACGGCCTCTGCCCAGAAGCTTCTTGGGGGATCCCTCTCTTGGTGAGGAAACAAACATCAATGGACCCTTCGGGCTTCACCTGGGCCTTTGTGGTTGTTGCGGTGCCCAGCCCGTGGTCACTCACACTGACAGTTCACTGCACAGCAAAGCCAGGCTTAGGGCCTGCTCCATGGTGCAGGAAGAAACTAAGAACATGAGATGCCACAGACGGGACACTGACACAGCAGATGAACAACTGGCTGAGCTGTAACTCAAGTCTTAAACGGATTAAAAGAAAAATAGTGAGGCCTCTCCTGTCTTGCGCGACTTTCAAGCGCTCTTCAGTCACTAAATGGCTCCAAATGGGCTGGAGAGGGACTTGGCATAAGGGCCATGAACGACAGAACAAGGGGAATGGCTTCACACTGTGAGACAGCAGGGTTATTGAAAAGAAAATCTTCCTGCGAGGGTCACGATGCCTTGTCACAGGTTGCCCAAAGAAATTGTGTCTGTCCCATTCCTGAAAGTGTCCTGGGTCATTGTGGATGGGACTTGGAGCAACCTGGTGTTGTGGAAGGTGTTCCTGCCCATGGCAGGGTATTGGAAAGAGAGGTTCTTTGAAGTCCCTTCAGCCCAAGCCATTTCATGACTCTATGACTTCATGAGTTGGAGCTCCTGCAATGCGGCCACTGGCTGTTGAAATCCCAGCTAGCAGTTTGCCGGTGAGGCCGGTGAGGGCTATGAGAGTGGCTCCCCTGGGTGTCTACCGAGGCTCCCAGGTGGCAGCGTGTGCAGCGGCATGGGTAGTGCTTGCGCTGAAGCACTGCGAGGATCCGAGGTGAAGGAACAAAGGAGAGGACACTTGTATGATGTCCAAGGAGGTTTTATTCCATGAAACGGTCAGGGACCAGTCATAGAAAATGGGGTCGGGCTACAACTTATAAAGGGTGTGGGCATGAAGGGGTGGCAACATGGAACAACCAGTGAGGGTAATTACAGGAGAATTACATCATGGGTTACAACTAATGGAGCATAGAGAAGGGTGGGGAGAAACCTTGAGGACTAATCAACTGTTAGAACATGGGTGATTGACAGGAAACTTTCGAGAACAAAATGGGGGTGGCTACACTGATAGACAGGGGAGGTGGGCAGCACAACTTGGATTGACAGAACTATTTATAGGTAAAAGTGGAGGAATGGGGAGATTGGCACTTTGAGGGACAGTCAAGTGGCAGGAAAAAGCATTGTGAGGGGAAGAAATAGGGGGTACAAGGAACACACCAACTGAAACTTCCTAACATTAAACTCCTAACTCTTATAACAAAGCACTGTAAAACCCTATAAAAACACACCCCCCGACATCTCCCCCTTTTCTGTTTTATAAGTTTGATGGAGCTTCGGGGAGAGGTAGAGTAGCAGCTCTTCTAGACTTCATTGCTGTCTTGTCTGTCGCCTTCCCACCGTTCATTTTCGGTGGTGGCTGCCTCAGCAACAACAGTCTCAGAAGCCAAAGATTTGGCAGGGCTGGTAGAGAGAATTTATTTAAGAACTCCAAATCTTAATGAAACAAAAAATATTACAACTATAAGAAAACCAACGTCTTTCATAGTAGATATCATCCACCCAGAGAGGTTCCAGTTCTTAAATATGTCTCTGAACCAGTCATCGTTCTCTTGTTTTACGCTGCCGATAAGGTCTTTCATTTCTCGGATGGACGAGTGGACACTCTGGCTTCTTGATGACAAGTTGAAGCAGCACAGCCCCTTGAACTCCTGACACCCATGCCTGTGTACCAGCAGCAGAAAATTGATGGCAGCCCAATTTTGTAAGGTCACTTTCCTGGTAACTTCCTCGTCTTCTCAGAGGTTACTTAGGGCAATCGATGTTAAATTGGCTTGCTTTGTAACCCAGCATTCTAGATGTCCCAATTCATTTAAAGACTTTGCTGCCGCCACCCAGGGTAGAAAAATGGAGATGGCAACTCTTTTGGATTTGGCCCAATGATAAATTTTGCTACAATGTTTGTCTAATTGTTCTGCACCCCTTTTAACAATTTTCTGTTTGGCCTGCCAGATCGGAATCTGGGTCATGTTGGGGAAAGCAAGTGAAAGACGCCCCAGGGTGCATGGAGCCCCTAGGAGGCGAGAGGGGATTCCTGGATATGCCTGATTTCCACAGATTAAAAACTTCCCCTTGTCTAACTTGCAGGCGTAGGAATCAGCAGCTGAGGGAGCACCCACTTTGGTGATACAAGTGCACCACTGGTCAGCTCTAATTTCTACCTTATGTTGTTTCATATGGTTGTAGAGATTCGGGTGGGCATGTGGCATAAAGTCAAACTGAACACAGTATTCAGTCTTTGTGGAGCCCTGTAGCTCAAATTCCTGGGGCTCTGCATCGGCAGTGGGCAGGTCATATACCCATTTCCACCACAGCCCTAGAGGGTTGGTAATAGCTGTTTTTGCATATTCAGAACCCCCCCAATATCTAGAAATTTCTGCCCAGGTGTTTGGCAGGTTCTTTTTATTAAACTCATGCCAGATCCTGACCAGGGTGCTGGGGTACTCACTTATTTTTCCTGGAATCCCCACCAGGCAAGTAGACATCGGATTTTCTGCTGCAGATGTTGAAAGGCACAGATGGTCTTTCTGGAGGGCATGGGCTGGAGTTATACACACATTCTTTCGGGGTTGTGGGATGAGCCACGCATCCAGCAAGGACTGGTAGAGGGTCATAAACTGGAGACAAATGAAGATCATGAATGCAGAAATTGACATGGTGGGAGTCTGAAAGAAAATGAAAACATAAAATGGAGTAAGAAGACACTAGGGAAGAAAATGCCACTTGCTTTAACTGTACTGAGGGAAAGAAGGGACTAGGGGTCTTTTCTCCCCTTGCGACGTTGTCTATTGTATGCGACTGCATCATCTGTGGGGTCATTCAACGTGTTTGGGGAGGCACACTCTGATGGACTCACTTCCTATTCTGGTGTGTAAGGTTTGATTAATTTCTTAGGGATCCATTTGACTCCTGAGGACGTGGACACGCATGCATACCCACGTCCCCAGGTGATAAACTGGTACAGACCCTGGATTTCCCCAGAGTCTGGGTCCCTAATTGATACTGGCGGTCTTTCAATGGGTCTTAACTGCAGGTGCTGCTTAAAATGAAACAAGACTGGCGGCTCAGGCCTATCAAAAGAACAGTTCAAGAAAATAATAGTGAAAAGGGCCTTGCGGAGCTTGAGCTGTGGTGATGAAACTCGAACATCTCTCCGCTGGCAAAGGAGGACTTTCTTTAGCATCTGGTGTGTTCTCTATATGAGAGCCTGGCCAGTGGGGAAGAGTGGAATCCCCCTCTGATGGTTAACCCCCATTCCTGTGAAAACTCACCGAACGCCTTGGAAATTTAAGCTGGGCCATTGTCAGTTTTGATGGTGGTGGGGACCCCCAAGGTCCTGAATGCCTGCACTAAATGTTTTTGTGCATCCGCAGCCTTTTCTCCTGTGTGAGCCGAGGCAAAGACTGCTCCAGAGAAAGTGTCCACACAAACATGTACATACTTAAATCTGATGAACTCAGGTAAGTGGGTGATGTCTGTTTGCCACACTTCACAAGCGCGGAGTCCTCTGGGATTCACACCAGAACCCAGAGATGGTAAAGAGGACTCCTGGCAGTTGGGGCGTGTGGCCACAATTGCCTTGGCCTGGTCACACCGCAGGTGGAATTGGCGGACCAGACATGGGGCGTTCTGGTGGAACTGTTGATGGTTTAGTTTGTCCTGTTGGAAGATGTTAGGCTGGCCAACCAGCTGTAGGGGAGCGGCCAGAGCATCTGCCCTACTGTTCACTTCTGAGATAAAACCAGGGAGGTCAGTGTGCGACCTCACATGCATTACACAACAGGGTTGCTCTCAGTGGGAAACCAGATAGATCATCTCCGAGAGCAAGCTGAATATTACCGGGTTGGAAACTTTGAGCACTGCATGCTCTGCCCTGGGTACCACACCCGCCACATACTCCAAATCTGTAGCAATATTGATTGGTTTCAAAAATACCTCAAAGGCCCTGAGGACAGCTCAGTCTAACTCAGCCCTTCACAACCTTTACGTCGGCTTCTCACTGCTGAATGAGGATCCTTCCATGTCACCACAGACTTGTGGGACCCTCCCCACCAGTATGGGGAGTTATGCAGTCCCCCATTTGCACTGCCCTGTCTGGCCCACCTCTATGTCCCAAGGTTGCTGAAAGCATATCTGATGAGCTGTCTCTGTTTTCAATCTGAGCTCAGACGTGGTGGGCAGTTGTGTGCCTCCTGTGAAAGCAGGTCCCAAAACCCAGCCCTGCAGCTGGGACAGGCCAGTTCCTGCCTGCTGGGATCCTGTGCACAGGGACCTGCTATGGCCATGGCCTTTAGAGCTGGCTGTGGGGACAGAGCCAGCAGAACCAGCCTGGTGGGATGGGCTTGGGGCTCCTGCAGCAGGTGGACAGGAGCTGGGAGGGACATGCCCCTGCAGGCAGCACTGCCAGTCCCCTCCCTGGCACAGCAGGGTGAAGCCCGGGGTGCCATAGGGCTGGGCACTGAGTGCCCTCTGCCCCATCCCACAGGAGGCCGATTGTCCATGGTAGTGTCCCTCGTGTGCCACAGAGATCTGGGGACCATCAGAACAGCAGCTCCATAACGCAGAACATCAGGGCTTCCCTACAGAGAAGCGGTCAGCAACAGGCCTTCTTGACAGTCCAGAAAAAGGTAGGAATGATGAAGGGGTGGACACAGAATGACGACTCAGGCTTGATGGCATTGTTGACTATCCAAGGGGAATCTGTGCCTTCAGTCCCCAGGGAGACCTGGATTGGGAGGATTATTAGGGGATGCTGGATTGGTTGGGCCCAGCATTTCAGCTTGTTGCCCTCTCCTCCTCAGCCCTGTGTGACCCAGCTGCTGGACAGTGATGGACACATCTCAAGGGGCCGTAATGACCAGCATCCTACAGCGATCAGGACACAGGATGTATCAGGTATGGCCCTGTTAGGGCATGGGGGTCAACGAAGACAGGGGGCTGATTATCTGTGGGGCACCAGCTGGGGGATGAGCTCTGTGTGCAGAGCTGGGTAATGTGGCATGGGTATTTTGTGTGGGGAGTACTAAGGAAGGGGAAGAAACAGAATGGTGCAGGAGGACTGGCTCATGGGGGGCAACTGAGCTTGGAGCCGGAGTACGATGGGAGAATGGCCATGTCCAGTTTGGGACAAGAGCTTGAGTACTGGTGGGGGGGCCAGCACCTGTGGTGGCTCACCCTTGGCCTTCAACCCCCAGGCCCTGCCGCCTCACGAGGGCCCCGGCCAAGCACAGCGCCCCGACACATCTCAAGTGCACCAGGGCTCGTCCAGCCTCTCCAGCCCCTCCGGACATCCACAGCCCCCAGCCAGCTGGAAAGGACTCAGCGCCCAGTGCTCGATCTGGGACATCTCGTCAGAAGCGAGAAACGCCTGTGACACTGCTGTGTGGAAACATGATGTTTTAGTTGTATTTAGTTGTAGTATTTAGTTGTATTTAGTTGTATTATAAGTTAATAAAACCCCTTAAACTGTGGGCAGAGCCTTGTCTCAGCAGCCTGTCTCTTCCCCGGGCTCCCTGATGCTCCTTAAGCTCCTGGCCCCCGCTGTGGCCGGGCCCCCAGGCCGAGCAGACGGAGCCCTGGGCCAGGCCCTGAGGCTGCTGCTGGTCCCGCGGCGCCCGCGGGGCAGCTCTGACAGCCGGGCCCGCTGGGGCAGCAGGAGCAGCGCTGCACAGCCCGCGGCCCTGCCGGGCTGGGCGGCCTCGGGCAGATCCCCGTGGGGCCCGGCTGGCACTGCCGGCGCTGCTGCTCTCGCCTGCCGCCTGAAATCCTCACAGGCAGCCCTGGCGCCGGCTCAGGAGCCGCTTGCAGCCGTGCCCCACGGCCGGCCCCGAGCCCCGGCGCCCAAGTGCCCTCGTCCCTTCATCTCTGCACGGGGAGGCTGCAAGCTCAGTTGTCAGCTTCCTCCTCCTCTTCCTCGCTGAGGGCCGGCCTGAGGGGCTGGCCCAGCACTGCCTGGCAGCCCCTTGCCCACAGCTCCTGTCAGGAGCCAGAGCTGCTTCCAGCCAGGCACCCGCGGCTGTCCTGCAGCCTGGGGCCGATCGTGCATGGCTCAAATGGAATTAGCGTTCATTAGCCAGGGATATACACGGTCGACATTAGGCGGCCAGAGAGCCCCATAACTGCCTTGGGCCACCTTTCCTTGTTATTGATGTGAAAATGCATATTTCAGAACTAACGAGAGTTAGGCATTACTTTGTGCCGGTCAGGGCGTGTGGAGCAGATAGTTGCAGCCACACACACGCACAAAACTTTTCACTTAGTTATCTGCTTCCAGCAAACAAAGAAATCAATGGTCGTCCATTCTCAATCACATAATTCTCTTCATTAGTTATTATTCTAACCTCTCTTGGTTAGAACTTTCTTGCTTCTCATCCTAATTAGCACACATTTCTCTGACTCTTTATTATCTTTTTCCAAGGCAGTGAGTTATCCCGCATATATAAAATTGCCTTTATTAATCTCTTCATTGTCTAATGGTCTCTGCAACAACTCCTTGGAGGGCTATAAACCCTGCATTTCACATGTCCACTTTGCAGCTTTGTTCACTGAAGCTCCTAAGTGTTCGTTTAGCAAAACTAAAAGGTTCCCTGATTTTCTCAATCAAACCCTAAGAATAACACACTGTGGAAAGAAGTTTAGCTACCAGCTGGCCGAGAGGTGGCCTTACACTTCTAAAGATTAATTTTAAAAACTAATTAAAAGTTATAAACTGCAAGCCTGATAACCTGCTGTAGGGCTT
Organism: Taeniopygia guttata; assembly: GCF_048771995.1. Lineage (NCBI taxonomy): Eukaryota > Metazoa > Chordata > Aves > Passeriformes > Estrildidae > Taeniopygia > Taeniopygia guttata. Next base: position 82,666,754 of record NC_133027.1, read on the forward strand.
TGAAGCAGGAAGGACTAGGGGTGAACAGAGCACGTTTTGGAAAAGGGGCAGATGGAGTAGATGGCAGGTGTTGGAAGGAAGAACTTGGTTTGTCTTCCCCCACAGTCTTGGGGGCATTGGCAAGAGAAAACATTTCATTGTCTTCTTTATGGACTGTCATGCTGACATAAAACCTGACTTGTAGGGAATTGTACAAAGGCTTCACCCAGGCAGACTCTTTGCCCTGAACTCCAGAGGAGAAAGGAGTCTATGCCCCAACAACCCTATAGCTCAGCAAGGGGATCACAGGGTTCCTCCTGCACCTCCAGCATGAGGAACAGCACCCCACTGCTTCCCCTGCAAAGGCTGATCCCAGTGGATGCTCCCAACCAGGCCATGGGTTTGCAGCAGTGCAGGAACTGGCTTAGATGAAACGCAACTCTTAAACGGACCAAAAGAAAAGCAATGAGGCTGTTCTCTCCTGGGAGACCTTTGATCCCATTTCAGCAGATAAAAGGACTACAAAACGACTGGAGGGGGACTTGGCACAAGGGCCTTGCATGGGAATGGCTTCACACTGAGAGAGGGGAGAGATAGGTGGGATATTGGGAAGCAACTCTTCTCTGTCAGCATGGTGATGCCTTAACAGAGTCTGCCCTGTTCCTGGAAGTGTCCAAGACCAGGTTAGATGGAGCTGGCAGCAACCTGGTCTAGCGGAAAAAGTCCCTTTATCTGTCCCTGCAGGGGGTGAAATTAGAGGATCTTTGAGGTCCCTTCCAGCCCAAGCCATTCCGTGACTCTATGACTTCATGAGTCTGTGACCCAGTGGTGAGGTATGCAGCCTGGCAACAGGAATTGTGATGAAAAGGGGTTTGAGCAGGCTCCAGTCCTCTGAAGGACACGGAAGGAGGAAGAAGCCTGTTGGCTACTTATCCTTTTTATTATTGCTTTTGCTGACCCCTGACAGACCCAGCTGGGCAGGAAGGCTTGTGACCAAGCAGGGACTGACTGTGTGCAGACATGGCAGCATCCCTGGACACACTCAGCCTCTCCCAGATGCTGGATCTCGCCATCGGGACGCCCCAGAAGGGGATCATTCACTTTGCAGCCATGCGAAAACTGCTGCAGGCCGTGCTGGAGCACCTGGACGTGCAGTACCTGACCAGCCAGGAGCCGTGGCCGGGCCAGCTGAGTGGCCCCTCACTTGCTGATGTGGCCACTGACATGGCAAAGATGAAGAAAGAGATGGAAGACTACAAGAAGCACATGTCCAAGGTAGAGGCTCTTCCCAGCTCCTGGGGCACTCCCCCAGCAGACAGCCCCTCCCCGCTTCCTCAGACAGCACTGCTTGGCACTGCCCTCACTGCCCCGGCACAGCCCCTGGCAGGGGCTCTTTGCCACCTGGATGGGCTTCAGTGCTCTGGCACCGAGCTGGGCTGGGGCAGGTGGCACTGGGACTCTCCCTGCCCACCTGGATTGCCACGGGCTGCCCGTGGCAGGGTGGGGCTCTTTGGGGTGTTGCTGTCCGGGCCATCACCCCTGACATCCCTGTTGGTTGGACTGTTCCATAGGTTCTTCGTGAGGAGTTTGGTGGGATAAAGGCAGAACTTTCCCACCTCTCCGAGGACATGAAGAAGTTCCAGGAGACACAGGTCTGTGCAGACCACTGTGGCTCTCAAGGTCATATTTCCCACACTCACTCTCCAGAGACTTGTCTCTGACAATGCTTTCTCCTAGACCATGGCTATGTCCCAGCATCAAGAAGAAATTGAAAAGTTAAAGGGTGCCCAGCGTCATACGGCAGGGGAAATGAAGAAGATCCAGATATCACGGGACGAGGTGAAGTGCTGCTTGGAGCAAGTTTTGGGTCTGAGACAGCAGCCTGGACCCTCGGCCCTGCTGGCTGGAGGCTCAGTACCCTTGGCCCTGCCAGATGCATGGACCGTGCTGCCTGCAGAGCCCTGCCAGCCTGGCTGAGCCCGGCCCTGCGCTGTCCCCAGGGCTCCACAAAGCACAGCAGGGGTCAGGGCCTTGCAGGTGCCCACTGACCCTCCCACAGGCTCACTACCACCACTCCTCTCTCCTAGGACATGGCTCTCATGCGGGATCTCCGGGAGGAGATGGAAAGGATAAAGTCAACACAGATCCTCATGGAGGGAGACATAAAGAAGATTAAGGAGTCACTTGCTTTAGTGAGCTGTTGGGTTGTGTAATCTTTAGGCTCTCATGGGGAACATCAATGTGATTCCAAGAGCAGGCTTTGGGATCAGGGTCTCAGGACCAGGTGGAAGAACCTGGGTCTGCCCATGTAGCTGAAGGGCCCCCATGCTGGGACCAGAGGATGTCTGTGCCCTGACTCTTACCATCACTGGCTTTCCAGATGAAGAAGCTGGAGGAGGACCTTAAAAAGCTGAGGGAGGATGCAGCCAAGTGGAAAGAAGAGAGCAAGAAGGAGATCTCTCAGCAAATTGAGTAAGAGGACAGGAGTGGGTTTCATACCCTGTGGTACTGCAAGGGAGCCCAGGGGGTCTGGCAGCATCCTGGTTTGCAGGCACAGCACAGTGCCCTGCAGCCCTGCAGGGGTAACCCTGACCTTGTCCCCATCCCACTGGTCAGGGCTTTGCGTCAGAACACAAAACGTGAGCTGCAGAAGATGGGAGAGCAGCAGGAGAGGAGGAATGCCATGCTGGAGGAGATGGTGACTCAGACAGCCGACCAGCTGAACGAGCAGGTGAGGTCCTGGGGCAGCACTCCCACCACCCCTTGCTTGGTCATGTTGGAGGTCCATGCCACATCCTCATGCTCTGTGGTGCTTTGCTGTAATGTGGGGGAGGCCCAAACTGCCCAAATTGGCCTGGACCAGTCAGCAGCATGGATGCAGATTAAAGCCTTGATGCAAACGTCCTGTTGACACTGAGAGCTCATGGCCACTGGCTGAGTCATGTGGGTCTGCCCTGTGGAGCAGCCAGACCCCCTTTGGTCATCACCTAATGTTCTTCCTTCCCTGGAGCAGGATCAGGAGCTGCGCCAGCACATGGAAGCCAAGTTTCTGCAGATTCAAAAAGACTACGAGAAACTCAGCTTAGCCTCAGGGATCCTCCAGAAGGACTCTCAACAAAAGCAGAAAGAAATCACGGTGTGTGGCTGAAACCCTTTTTAGGTCAAAGCATCCCCCAAGATGTGTCCGGGCAGGGATCACAGAGCATCTCTTGACGATCTCCTCCCAGCACTGTGCTTGTTCCAAGTGCCTTTCGCCAAGGTTTTTTGTGTAGGGGGAGAGGGCGATGCTCCCATATCCTGGGGTGTGCCCCAACCTTGCTGTGATGTCATGGGTTCCTTTTTGTACTGAAAGATGCTGTTCCAGTCTCTGGAGAAGCTTCAGAAGGAGAAGGCAAATGAGCAGGATGTGATGGCAGCAATGGACATGGTACAGTCTCAATGGGCCTCCCTGCCAGCCCAGGGGTTTCCAGGCAGGGTGCCAAATGCCCCTTGTCCCTTGGGGGCTGGGTGGCAGGAGTGGCCTGGGGAGGGAGAATTTCCCGAGCATGTTGGTGTTCCCACATCTTCCAAATGGTGGGAACAAACCCACCAGGGTGATGGGGCACATGGGGCCACAGCACCCTGAAAGGGGCATGATGGCCTGGAGGAAGCACTTCTCCCTCCGCCCCTCACACGCGCTGGCCCTGCCTGTCGTTCCTCATCCCTTTCCCCACCGCTCTCCTGCCATTCCCCTCTGCTAGAAGGCGGACAAAGCTGCCTTGGGAAGCAAAGTCAATTGCAGCCAATTTGAAGAGAACATGGAAGAGCTGGATGACAGGATGCAGGAGTTGCAGAGCCAGATTTCAGGCCAGGAGGAGCACTGGAACAATATGCAGCGTCAGTTCAGCGATGCAATTGAAGAGAAGGTGAGTGGTCCCTCGTCCCCGAAACGGCAAACTGGCACCTTTGGGACTTGACAGCCTGAGGCAGCATCCCTCTGAGGATCCCCCTCCAGGCTTTTCCCTGGAGAACTCCATGTCACATCCCGGGGCAGCTGGCTGAGGCTGTGCACCTGTTCACAGCTGGATCGCCTGGAACTGAAGGCTTTCCGTAAGCACCTGGACGAGGCCTGGAGCAGGAACATGGAGGAACTTGAGAACAGGCTGTTGCGTGAAAACGCTGCTGGGATTAAGAAGTGAGTGTGATGGAGATTCTGAAGGCTTTAGGGACAGCAATGGTCCCATTCCCTCCACCTGACCCACACGCTCCCCGTGTGCTCCCCTGCCTTGGGACCAATTCAGCTGCTCAATGAACCATGGGGATGCTGATGAAGTAGCTGCACCTTCTCCTTCCACCAGCAGCAGGTTCCATGCAGGAAAGGAGGCACGAGGACAGGGCACCTGCAGGACAGTGCCCTCCAAAAGGAAAAATGGGGCTGTGGGTGCAAAAGCTCCCAGAAGCCAGGGTGGGAGATGGCAACTGCTCCTCCCAGGCAGGGCTGTGGGATGCAGGGTCCCAGAGCTGGGTCATGCCCTGCCCTCCTGGCCGTGCACACAGGGGACTTTGGTGCCAGAGAGGGGCTGAAAGCGCTGCAGGGGCTGCTTGGGGTGGTGACATGGGTGCCTGTGCCCTTCAGCTGGCAGCAGCCAGCACGCTGGGGATGGGGAGAAACAGGCTCAAGAGCCCACGGTTCAGCCTGCAAACGCTGTGGCCCTGTGCAGTGACCTGCCCGGCACCCGGCTGCTGCCAGCCGCTGCTGCCTGTGTGCGGGCAGGGCTGTGGCCCCAGGAGCTCCCCCAGCCCTCTTCTCTCACCCTCCTTAGGCAGCTGCCAGTCCCTTTCACGTGCCTGTCCTGTGACCGCATGCTCACCGTGCAGGTCCCTGGCCAGTGAGTAGCACCAGTGCATCGGGGGCAGCGGGGCTGGGATGGGGGGAGATGGGTGCCAGCAGTGACCGCTGTGCTGGGCACAGGGTGACAGGGTCTGCTTGGGAGGCCCTGATGTGGGGAGCCCCCTCTGCAGCCCTGCCAGCAGCAGGGGTGTGGGCACTCATCCCAAGGCCTACAGGCAGAGGGGTACCATGGGGTACAATCCTCTGGGTTTGGGGGTGCTGCCTCCAACAGGAACAGGTTGTTTGTCCCCTGTCACACAGCTGTGACTCCTGCCCTCCCCAGGTACCCCGAGACACTCCCGTATTTGCAGCCGCTGCCTCCCAGCAAGGAGCCACCGCACAGCCAAAGGTAAGGGCCCTGAGGACACATGCCCAGCTCCCGGGGTGCAGGCTAGCCCTGACACAGCAAGGAGGGCTTTTCCCGGTGTGGCACAGGCTTTTGCTTCCTGCTTGGAGCTCCTGCAGCAGGTGGACAGGAGCTGGGAGGGACATGCCCCTGCAGGCAGCACTGCCTGTCCCCTCCCTGGCACAGCAGGGTGAAGCCCAGGATGCCACAGGGCTGGGCACTGAGTGTCCTCTGCCCCATCCCACAGGAGGCCAATTGTCCATGGCAGTGTCCCCCGTGTGCCACAGAGCTCTGGGGACCATCAGAGCAGCAGTTTCAAACTGCCCCCCATTCAGGATTCTCTCCGGAACAAGGCATTTCTGCAGGGACTTGTCACCCTTCCCAACAAGGTAGGGATGAAGAAGGTGGGGACATGGCATGTGTAATGCGGACTGGCAGTGTGATGCTGAGGATCCAGGGTGAATTTGTGCCTTCAGTTTCCTCGGGCAGAGCTGGTTTGGGAGGGCTGCTAGGGAATGCTGAATTGGGCCCTGCATTTCAGCCAACTGCTCTCTCCTTCCCAGCCCAGAGTGAGCCAGCTGCTGGGCAGGGATAGACACATCCCGAGGGGCTGCAATGACCAGCTTCCTGTGCTGACCAGGACACTGGATGAGCCAGGTGTGGCCCTGTCAGGGCACGGGGATGAGGGGAGAAGAGACTGGTTGTCTGCTGGGTCTGCGCCTGGTCCCTGGGGGTCTCTGGCCAAGCAGGTGACCCTTCTGCTGCCCTGTCCTGGGCTGGCTGAGATGAGCCAGACGGGGCAGCCCTGGGGACTGGGGGCTCACCCTTGCCTCTCACCCCCAGGCCCTGCCACCTCTCGGGACCACCGGCCAGGCACTGCCCCCCGACATGTCTCCAGGGCACCAGGGCTCCTCCTGCCAGCCCAGCCCCATCAGATTTCCACAGCCCTCAAGTAGCCGGACAGGACTGGGAACCGAGTGCTCCACCAGGGACGTCTTCTCAGCAGACAGAGAAGTCTGCCACAATTGTTGTCAGTAAATCATTTTTCATTCCATTAATAAAAATCCTTCTGAAAGACAGGCAGATCTTTTTCCCACTCTCACTGAAAGCATGGGGATAAATACAACTGTCTTACACTATTTTTACTGTTAGGAATCAGGCATCACTTCATTCCCAGCACTGGGATGCCTGGGAATAGCTCCACTCAGCATGCACATCCACTCTCTAAACTTTTCAGGATGTATTTTTATCAAAGGAATTAATGCTCATTGCCTATAAATTTCATATTTCTCTTCCTTAATTAATATTCTATCTTCAATTTGGTTTTGATTTCTCAATTCTCATGCTGTTGCCAGCTAAAGAAGTGTTAGCTCCTGGTGGGCTCATACGATGCTCATTTTACCAAAGTCTGTGGAACCACACCATCAATAGCAGGATAAACATTTACCAAGGAAGGGAGTAAAACTACAGTCCACTGATCTAAGGTTTCCTAATTTAAATAACTGGCCAGCTAGATCAACTTTCCCCCTCATTTACAGAGAAGCACCAGTTCACCAGGTAACTGAAACTGTCCACTTGTTTGGAAAAATATCTTATGGCCCTTTTCCATGTCTCCAGCCTCTGAGCTAACACCCGTAGTGCAACATGTCAGTGTTTGTGAACAAACAGCTCCAGAGGCTTGGTCACGTCAGGTAATGCCTGTGCAGGGCTGACATTAGAGCTCTCTTGAGGTCTGTGGAAGCCGCTGGCAATCTGGGGTCCACTGTAGCAGCTCCTTGCTGTAGCACCTCCTTGGGGGTTTCTCAGGGCCACATATCAAGCTCTTACCACAGGCCAGAATGAAGAACCCAGAGCCCACACCAACCACCCATTCCTAGAAATGTTCTTAACCTGCAAAAAGACCTTGTCTCTGGGGTTTGGCAAATTGCCTCCATCCTTTTGGTTCCAAGGCTTTGCTGCCCCTGGGAAATGGTGAACCTCTGATATAGAACATGCTCTTTAGCACTTGGGGCCTTCTTCTTGGACACCCTGTAACTGGCTTGTCCCAAAAACTTCAGGAAACTGAGAATTATTTCAATGCATCTAGCCTGAGTTCCTGTAGCAATTAAAAGGTCACCCACATACTGCAGCAAAGTGGTCCCTTCATTCTCCTTTTCCCATACTGAAGGGACTGCCGGAGCTTGGCTAGCTCTTACAACTCCGCTGCCTGGCCAGGAGTGGGGAACTGCCTCGGTATGGGGATTTACCTGAGGCTGAACCTTTAGAGGCACTTGCTCTAAGGTGCCAGACACAAGCCACCACAGGGACCACGAGAGGAGAAAGGAGGAGGCTCTCTGCCTTGAGGCTCCACAAGGAACACTTCACTCCAGCTGAAGGGAGCTCAAACAAAGAGCCGCAGGCACTCCTGTGCAGGGGTTTAGTAAAGATACAAGTCAGGGGCGGATGCAAACAGCCAACCAAGAGGGAATCCTCAGGGGAGGAGTGAGGGGATCACATCCAGTGTCTGGGGCCACTTGGGGCAGGGGGGTGGGGAGGATGGGGCACACGTGCCAGCGGGGCTTCCAGGGATAGGAAAATTCCAAAGGGTGCTGCAGACAGGGATTGACCCAAGGTCTGAGTGGCACAGAAGGTTCGGGAATCAAGGCGTGGATTGCCTTGACAGGCAGGGAAAGAGCTGGACCAAGGGTGGGGAATGGCATAGGGAACAGCTTTGAGGGAGGGTAAAGCCCAGGGCTAAACAAACTCGGGGAGAACATGGGGGTGCAACAGGACGAACCACTTAACGAGGAATCAATAAAATAAATCCAACCACAACACTATGCCTCCAATTCTTTTGCCACTTGGTTCTTGTCTTGGGGTGGCAGTATGATACTGTGCCCCTGTTGTCTGCCTAATGCCCAGACAGGGATCCTGTAACTTTAAGCTAGGTCTGAGAGGGGTGGAAAGCTGGTGGAATTCTTTTGGTGTGGTTTTCACACATCCTCCCCCAGGCTCGCTCAGCTGTGTTGTGCAGCATGGACAGAGGGAGTACATCTTTGCTTTTAGCTGGGTCCTTCTTTGCTTGTTTGACAATGCCAGAAGTTTTTCCAGGCCTGTGGGTTTTTTCCCTGGAACTGTTGGGCTTTTCCCCGGCCCGAACATTGCCGGGAGCCCTGTGCCCCAGCCCGGAGGGGTGGCCCTGGGATGGGCGTCCTGGCTCCAGACTCGGGAGGAGCTGAGCCACTCCTACTCAAAGAACTGTGAATCCACAGCCTTCTCCACAGCGAGAAGGTTTGAATATCTGACATTATTCATTCTGTTTTCTGCACCTGCCTGCACCCTGTGTTGTCACTGTGCCTTCCCAAGTCTCAGCTAGCACTAGTGCATTCGCCAGAGATCAAACCCGGGCTGCCCACATGGCAGGCGGGAATTCTACCGCTGAGCCACCAGGGCTGTTGCTAACTTCCCAAGTCTTGGCTAGCTCAGTACCTTTAGCACTGTGGCAGCAAAGGCCACTCTCGTGTGCCGCTGGGGGCACGAGGAATGGCCAGTGGGAAACGAGGCCACCAGACTGGAAGAGATGCAGAGTGACGCTGACAAAAGCAAGGAGCCGTCCTTCTGGGGGTATCAGAGTTCCTAGTTTATTGGCTCAAAGAAAGATAAGCTCCAAAAAGCAATGGGCACCGTGTGCCCTGCTTGTTAAAGGGGGGCGGTAACAGGGAGAGGAAACAGCAGCCAACCAATGGGATAACAACTGGGCGTGGTAACAGGGGTGACACACAGGGGAAACTTCCAATGAGGTAGCAGGGAGGGAGGGGACCCCGGAGACCAGCTTATCACTCGAGGCCCTGGATGGAACTTTCTAGGTGGAAGGGAGAGGTATCTGAGAGACAGACAGGCTCCGGGGTGGGGTTGGGGGGAATAACTCAGCAGGAATACAGTGAACTGGGTGGAGGGAGGAATGACAGGCAGACGGAGGGGGGAGGAGAAGGGAGGCTGGACCATTTTACAAAAAGAGGGGGAGAGTGAGCAACCAGAACTGGGGGAAACTTAAAACACACCCCAACACTGTGTGTTAAATAAACAGCTTTTTTCACTTTCCTCAAAAACATTCCTTGTTGTGAGAGGGACTGCTGAAACCTGTCTCCTCTGAACTTGTCTCAAACTGAGACAGTTCTTAAACAATGTGGGGTGATTTTTGAACCCTGGAGGAAAATAGATCCACTTCAGTTGGGTTTCATGGCCCATCAAGGAACTTTCCATTGAATGGCAAACAAGAGTTGACTTTCAGTTTCAAGGGCAATGCAGAAAAAAAGCATCCTTAACATCCACAACAGAGGACTCATCAGGACTCATCAGATTACTTAATTGGGCTTAAAAGTGTATAAGGGCTTGCTACCACTGGTCTAAGTCTCACACTATTTCACTGACAGCTCTGACATCTTGTACCAGCCTGTGTTCATAAGTATGTGGCTCCTTTACTGGCAGGAGAGGAGTCCTATATTGTGGCTCATATGCCCGCAGTGATCCATCTTGCAAAACTTAGTAATTCATTCCTCCAACCCTCTTCTCGCTTCTGACTTCAAAGAATAATTTTTTTCTGCCCAACCAGTTGCCCATCAGGCTCAGACAGAATCCTTACTGGTTCCACTGCTTTGATTTCCCTGGAATTCCATTGGTCCACATCAACACAGTGACAGTGTTTTCCACCTCCTCTGGCATTCTCTCTACTACATTTGGTTGCATTTTAACAACACAAAGAAAACTCGAGCCTCCAGAGCTTGAATTTCAGAAAAGCATAATTGTATTTGTCAATTTTCAGCTATTGTTTGTGAATTTAATTGACTCAAAATATCTCTTCCTAACAAAGGCATTGGGCATTCAGGCATCTACTGAAACTGATTCATTAACCACTCCCTACCTGTCTTGAATTTTAAGGGTTGCAATAAAAATGGCATATTTTAGCTCTTCCTGGGGGCACCAATGACATTTACAGTATCTTGCCTAAGGTTCCTTTATGTGTATATGGTACAGAAGAAGCTGCCCCTAGATCCACCGGAAAAATCTACCTGTGTCACTCCCCAGTGTCAGGGTCCCCAGGGTTTCAGGTGGGGATGACTCTCCTGGTTCCCTCCATGCTACATCTAATGTTAAAAGACTTGTGGCCCGGTCAGGAGGTGCCTGTTTGTTCCTGGCCGGTCACACTTCCAATGATTCCCCCTGTTTCTCTCTTGCCCCCTGATTTCTACCCAGAGGCCGATTGTCAGAGCCCCCCCCCTCCCTGGGTGTCTCCATCTCTTGTTCTGTAACTCGCCCTTGGCCTTCGGGCTCAAAAACGCTTTTAGGAGTTTCCTATTCCTGCTTTCCTTGATATTCTTGACATTATTCTATACTTCCTGAGCTCTTTACTATAATCTGTTCAGGTACCTAGAATCTACCCCTTGCAGTCTCTGAAGCTTCTTTCTAATATCTGGAGCCAGTTGTCCCAAAAATACTGCTGCTAACTGTAATGCATCTCCCTCCCTTTCAGGGTGCAGGTCCCTGTACTTTCTGGCCACGCCATAGTGAGTCACTGGTGAAAATCAGAAGGGCATTCATCTTTTCCTTGAACCTCTTGATATAACTTTGACATATCCATAGCTTTCGGAATAGCATGTTTTATCCCAAACATAATTAATCTTTGATATCCAGTCAATAACTGTCTTTGAGCCATGTTCTTTGGATCCCACCAGGGATGTGCAGGAGGGAAATACTGATCCAGGGTTCCTTGCTCAACATTCTGAGCATGTCCTCTCTCAGCCTCTTCCCCCACTTTTGCCATTACCACAATTCCCACACCTGCAGTTAAAGGTGGGTCTGAAAATGCCTTACTGAAATCCCAGGGGTCTTTGCCTTGAATTCACTGGATTAGGGCATTGGAGGATCTCCCTGAAAAATCTTTGGAGTGCACTGGAGTCCTCTTGATCCTCTGAATCCATGGAGAAAAGAAGGAGCATGGTTCCATCTGGGTCACTAAAAACGGTCTCCAAAACCCGGATAAATGAAATCCTCAAACAGGATCATTTTAGTATTAGCGAGTTAGGCATTACTTTGTGCTGGTAAGGGTGTGTGGAGCAGATAGTTGCAGCCACACACACGCACAAAACTTTTCACTTAGTTATCTGTTGCTAGCAAACAAAGAAATCAATGGTCATCCATTCTCAATTACATAATTCTCTTCATTAGTTAGTGTTTTAACCTCTGTTGGTTAGAGCTTTCTTGCTTCTCATCCTAATTAGCACACATTTCTCTGACTCTTTATTATCTTTTTCCAATGCAGTGAGTTATCCCACATATATAAAATTGCCTTTATTAATCTCTTCATTGTTGTCCTAGTTTAGGGCAAATTTGGGGAAAACCCTCTGAAAGGAGCCCCCAGAAAACAAACCCCCACGGCCCCTCCCCACCCACTTGGTTCAGGAAAAAAATTTCCTCTGAGAGAGAAGTGGAAAAGAACCTGTTTATTCAACGAACAAAGCACTCCCCAGCACCAAAACAATCAACACCAGATGACAACAAAACTCTTTCACCACTCTGAAGAGATGAACAAATCCAGAGAGTCTTTCCTGGGAGTGGTCGCCCTGGCCTGGACGCTGGGGATTGCTCTCCAGCACTGGGGATGGCTGCTGCAGATCACAAAATGTAAGCTCCTGGTGTTCCTTGGTGTTTCCCAGATCCCAGTCTGGAGCAGGCTGGATGGTATTCAGGAAGAGGAAAGGAAAAGCAACAGTCCAGGGAAAGAATTGGACTGCTTAGCTAACCTAACTAGGAAGCAAAGGCAAAAGCAGAAGCAAACAAAGCAAGCAAGCAAGCAAAGCAAAAGCCAGCCAGCCAGCACTAGCCTTTTCTAGACCATGGGGGAAGGTGAACCAGCTGATAACAAGGCAAAACAAACCTTCACTTTCAGAGTCGGTTCTGAAAGCACAGAACATAATATCAAACGAAAACAGAACACACGATTGGAGATACAAACACCATTACGTCACCCTCTCAGCAGAAACACATTGGTGGTCTATAAACCCTGCATTTCACATGTCCACTTTGCAGCTTTGTTCACTGAAGCTCTTAAGTGTTCGTTTAGCAAAACTAAAAGGTTCCCTGATTTTCCGAATCAAAGTCTAATAATAACACCCTCTGGAAATAAGTTTAGCTAACAGTTGGCCAAGAGTTGAACTTACACCGCTAAAGATTAATTTTAAAAACTAATTAAAAGTTATAAAATTGCAAGCTCGATAACCTACTGTAGAGCTTTGAAGCAGGAAGGGCTAGGGGTGAACAGAGCACGTTTTGGAAAAGGGGCAGATGGGGGTGGATGGCAGGTGTTGGAGGGAAGAACTTGGTTTGTCTTCCCCCACAGTCTTGGGGGCGTTAGGAGGAGAAATAATTTCATTGTCTTCTTTATGGACTGTCAAACTGACATAAAACCTGACTTGGAGGAAATTGTACAAAGGCTTCACCCAGGGAGACTCTTTGCCCTGAACTCCAGAGGAGGAAGGGGTCTATGCCCCAACAACACTAAAGTTCAGCGAGGGGCTCACGGGGTTCCTCCTGCACCTCTGGCATGAGGAACAGCACCCCACTGCTTCCCCTGCAAAGGCTGATCCCAGTGGATGCTCCCAACCAGGCCCTGGGTTTACTGTGCCAAACCAGCGAGTGGCCACATCTGAAACCCAGGTGGAAGCAGCAGGTTGGTGATTCTCTCACAGGGATTGAGCTCTGTGGGGCTGCTGGCCCTTACCCACGGCCTCTGCCCAGAAGCTTCTTGGGGGATCCCTCTCTTGGTGAGGAAACAAACATCAATGGACCCTTTGGGCTTCATCTGGGCCTTTGTGGTTGTTGCGGTGCCCAACCCGTGGTCACTCACACTGACAGTTCACTGCACAGCAAAGCCAGGCTTAGTGCCTGCTCCATGGTGCAGGAAGAAACTAAGAACATGAGATGCCACAGACGGGACACTGACACAGCAGATGAACAACTGGCTGAGCTGTAACTCAAGTCTTAAATGGATTAAAAGAAAAATAGTGAGGCCTCTCCTGTCCTGCGAGACTTTTGAGCGCTCTTCAGTCACTAAATGGCTCCAAATGGGCTGGAGAGGGACTTGGCATAAGGGCCATGAACGACAGAACAAGGGGAATGGCTTCACACTGTGAGACAGCAGGGTTATTGGAAAGAAAATCTTCCTGCGAGGGTCACGATGCCTTGTCACAGGTTGCCCAAAGAAACTGCGTCTGCCCCATTCCTGAAAGTGTCCGGGGTCGTTTTGGATGGGACTTGGAGCAACCTGGTGTTGTGGAAGGTGTTCTGCCCATGGCAGGGGATTGGAAAGGGAGGATCTTTGAGGTCCCTTCCAGACAAAGCCATTCCATGACTCTATGACTTCATGAGTCTGTGACCCTGTAGCTCCCAGGTGTGAGGTGTGCAGCCTGGCAATGGGAATTGTGATGAAAAGGGGCGTGAGCAGAGCAGGCTCCAGTCCTCTAAAGGACACGGAGGGAGGAAGGAGCCTGTTGGCTACTCATCCTTTTTATTATTGCTTTTGCTGACCCCTGACAGACCCAGCTGGGCAGGAAGGCTTGTGACCAAGCAGGGACTGACTGTGTGCAGACATGGCAGCATCCCTGGACACACTCAGCCTCTCCCAGATGCTGGATCTCGCCATCGGGACGCCCCAGAAGGGGATCATTCACTTTGCAGCCATGCGAAAACTGCTGCAGGCCGTGCTGGAGCACCTGGACGTGCAGTACCTGACCAGCCAGGAGCCGTGGCCGGGCCAGCTGAGTGGCCCCTCACTTGCTGATGTGGCCACTGACATGGCAAAGATGAAGAAAGAGATGGAAGACTACAAGAAGCACATGTCCAAGGTAGAGGCTCTTCCCAGCCCCCGGGGCACTCCCCCAGCAGACAGCCCCTCCCCGCTTCCTCAGACAGCACTGCTTGGCACTGCCCTCACTGCCCCGGCGCAGCCCCTGGCAGGGGCTCTTTGCCACCTGGATGGGCTTCAGTGCTCTGGCACCGAGCTGGGCTGGGGCAGGTGGCACTGGGACTCTCCCTGCCCACCTGGATTGCCACTGGCTGCCCGTGGCAGGGTGGGGCTCTTTGGGGTGTTGCTGCCCTGGCCATCACCCCTGACATCCCTGTTGGTTGGACTGTTCCATAGGTTCTTCGTGAGGAGTTTGGTGGGATAAAGGCAGAACTTTCCCACCTCTCCGAGGACATGAAGAAGTTCCAGGAGAGACAGGTCTGTGCAGACCACTGTGGTAGTGAAGGTTGTTTTCCTCACAGACACTCCACAACTTGCATCTCTCACCATTTTTTCTGACAGTCCTACATGGCACGGGAATTAAAGAAGATCCAGGAGATGCAGGACAAGGTGAAGTGCTGCTGGGGGCAAGTTTTGGGTCTGAGACAGCAGCCTGGACCTTCGGCTCTGCTAGCTGAAGGCTCAGTACCCTTGGCCCTGCCAGATGCATGGACCGTGCTGCCTGCAGAGCCCTGCCAGCCTGGCTGAGCCCGGCCCTGTGCTGTCCCCAGGGCTCCACAAAGCACAGCAGGGGTCAGGGCCTTGCAGGTGCCCACTGACCCTCCCACAGGCTCACTGCCACCACTCCTCTCTCCTAGGACATGGCTCTCATGCGGGATCTCCAGGAGGAGATGGACAGGATAAAGACAACACAGATCCGCATGGAAGGAGACGTAAAGAAGGTTAAGGAGTCACTTCCCATAGTAAGCTGTTGGGTTGTGTAATCTTTAGGCTCTCATGGGGAACATCAATGTGATTCCAAGAGCAGGCTTGGGGATCAGGGTCTCTGGACCAGGTGGAGGAACCTGGGTCTCCCCAGTGTAGCTGAAGGGCCCCCATGCTGGGACCACAGGATGTCCGTGCCCTGACTCTTACCATCACTGGCTTTCCAGATGAAGAAGCTGGAGGAGGACCTTAAAAAGCTGAGGGAGGATGCAACCAAGTGGAAAGAAGAGAGCAGCAATGAGATCTCTCAGCAAATTGAGTAAGAGGACAGGAGTGGGTTTCATACCATGTGGGGCTGCAAGGGAGCCCAGGGCGTCTGGCAGCATCCTGGTTTGCAGGCACAGCACAGTGCCCTGCAGCCCTGCAGGGGAAACCCTGACTTGTCCCCATCCTGCTGGCCAGGGCTCTGTGTCAGGACACAAAACGTGAGCTGCAGAAGATGGGAGAGCAGCAGGAGATGAGGTATTCCACACTGGAGCAGCTGGTGACTGAGACAGCCAACCAAGTGAACGAGCAGGTGAGGTCCTGGGGGAGCACTCCCAGCACCCCTGGCTTGGTGCCCGAGTCCTGCAGGGGTTCCTGGCCATATTCTCTGACTGGCTGGGGCAACCTGGCACTGTTGATTCCATTCATCCCACCACTGAGCCAATTTCTTCTGCCTGTCCAGCAGTTTGGCATTACAGGAGAGACAACATCTGGCCTAGGGGAGGAGCTGGAAGAGGGGAATGGAGACTGCTCCAGCTGCACTTTCAACATCAGAGCATATTTGGGGAAGCTCCTCCTGCGCTACGAGAAACTCCAGGAGAAGGTGGAATCCCTGGAGTCCCGGCAGATGCCCAGGGGAAAGCTCAAGAAAATGATGAAGAATTGGGGACAGGTAGGCTGTGGGCAGTATGGGGGACTGAGGACATCCCCCAGCTGGATGTGCTGTAGTCTGGGGGAGGCCCAAACTGCCCAAATTGGCCTGGACCGGTCAGCCACATGGACGCAGATTAAAGCCTTGATGCAAAGGTCCTGTTGATTCTGAGAGCTCATGGCCACTGGCTGAGTCATGTGGGTCTGCCCTGTGGAGCAGCCGGACTCCCTTTTGTTCAGTGCCATGTTTTTCCTTCCCTGAAGCTGGAGCATGACCATGAGCGTCTGCACTACATGGAGGAAACACTTGTACGGATGAAAGAAGACTGTGAGAAGCTCAGCTTTGTTTCTGGGAGCCTGCAGAAAGACGCTGAACAAAAGCAGAAAGCGATCAAGGTGTGTGGCTGAAGCTCCTGTGGTGCCAGAGCATTCCCCAGGCCCATGTTGTGATTCCATGCAGGGAACACAAGAATGTCTCTGGCTGAGACTTTCAGCACTGTGCTGGTTGCAAGTGCCTTTCCTCAAGGCTTTTGGGCAAGGGGAGTGGGTTGTGTTCTCCTGGCCAGGAGGCAACTCCAGCCTTGCTGTGGTGTCATGGGTTCCTTTCTGTACTGAAAGATGCTGTTCCAGTCTCTGGAGAAGGTGCAGAAAGAGAAAACAGATGAGCAGGACGTGATGGCAGCAGTGGAAGTGGTACAGTCTCAATGGGCCTCTCTGCCAGCCCAAGGGTTTCCAGGCAGGGTGCCAAATGCCCCTTGTCCCTTGGGGGCTGGGTTGCCATACTGGCCTGGGGAGGGAGTATTTCCCGAGCATGTCCCGAGGGTTCCCTCACCCTCCAGATGGTGGGACCAAGCCCACCAGGGTGATGGGGCACATGGGGCCACAGCACCCTAAAAGGGGCATGATGGCCTGGAGGAAGCACTTCTCCCTCCGCCCCTCACACGCGCTGGCCCTGCCTGTCGTTCCTCATCCCTTTCCCCACCGCTCTCCTGCCGTTCCTCTCTGCTAGAAGGCGGACAAAGCTGCCTTGGGCAGCAAAGTCAATTGCAGCCAATTTGAAGCACATATGGAGCGTCTGGATAAGAGGATGCAGGAATTGCAGAGCCAGATTTCAGGCCAGGAGGAGCACTGGAACAATATGCAGCAGCAGCTCAGCTGTGTGGTGGAAGAAAAGGTGAGGAGTACCTTGTCCCCAAAAGAACTGGCACCTTTGGGACTCAACTGCCTCAGGCAGCATCCCTCTGAGGATCCCCCTCCAGGCTCTTTCCTGGAGAGATCCATGTCACATCCCGTGGCCGCTGGCTGAGGCTTTGCACCTGTTCACAGCTGGATCGCCTGGAGCTGAAGGCTTTCAGCTCCCAGATGGAGGAGACATGGAACAGGAACATTGAGGAACTTGAGAACAGGCTGTTGCGTGAAAACGCTGCTGGGATTAAGAAGTGAGTGTGATGCAGATTCTGAAGGCTTTGGGGACAGTAACGGTCCCATTCCCTCCAGCTGTCCCACATGCTCCCCGTGTGCTCCCCTGCTTTGGGACCAATTCAGCTGCTCAATGAACCATGGGGATGCTGATGAAGCAGCTGCACCTTCTCCTTCCACCAGCAGCAGGTTCCATGCAGGAAAGGAGGCACGAGGACAGGGCACCTGCAGGACAGTGCCCTCCAAAAGCAAAATGGGGCTGTGGGTGCAAAGGCTCCCAGAAGCCAGGGTGGGAGATGGCAACTGCTCCTCCCAGGCAGGGCTGTGGGACGCAGGGTCCCAGAGCTGGGTTATGCCCTGCCCTCCTGGCCATGCACACAGGGGACTTTGGTGCCAGAGAGGGGCTGAAAGCGCTGCAGGGGCTGCTTGGGATGGTGACATGGGTGCCTGTGCCCTTCAGCTGGCAGCAGCCAGCACGCTGGGGATAGGGAGAAACAGGCTCAAGAGCCCACGGTTCAGCCTGCAAACGCTGTGACCCTGTGCAGTGACCTGCCCAACACCCGGCTGCTGCCAGCCGCTGCTGCCTGTGTGCGGGCAGGGCTGTGGCCCCAGGAGCTCCCCCAGCCCTCTTCTCTCACCCTCCTTAGGCAGCTGCCAGTCCCTTTCACGTGCCTGTCCTGTGACTGCATGCTCACCGTGCAGGTCCCTGGCCAGTGAGTAGCACCAGTGCATCGGGGGCAGCGGGGCTGGGATGGGGGGAGATGGGTGCCAGCAGTGACCGCTGTGCTGGGCACAGGGTGACAGGGTCTGCTTGGGAGGCCCTGATGTGGGGAGCCCCCTCTGCAGCCCTGCCGGCAGCAGGGGTGTGGGCACTCATCCCAAGGCCTACAGGCAGAGGGGTAGCAAGGGGTACAATCCTCTGGGTTTGGGGGTGCTGCCTCCAACAGGAACAGGTTGTTTGTCCCCTGTCACACAGCTGTGACTCCTGCCCTCCCCAGGTACCCCCAGACACTCCCGTATTTGCCGCCGCTGCCCCCCAGCAAGGAGCCACCGCACAGCCAAAGGTAAGGGCCCTGAGGACACATGCCCAGCTCCCGGGGTGTAGGCTAATCCTGACACAGCAAGGAGGGCTCTTGCCTGGCCTGGGACAGAGGAGCTGGGGGGGGTGGGAAGGGCCGGGGAGCAGAAGGCAGCTGTCTAGGGCCAATGCTTGCCCCAGGTCTGGGGAGTTCTGCAGTCCCCCTGTTGCACTGCCATGTCTGGCCCACCTCTCTGTCCTAAGGTTGCTGAACGCACATCTGATGAGCTGTGTCTGCCTTCAATCTGAGCTCAGGCTTGGTGGGCAGTTGTGTGTCTCCTGTGAAAGTAGTTCCCAAAACCCAGCCCTGCCAAGAGCAGTAGAGTGGCACAGTAGGGTGAAGCCCAGGATGCCACAGGGCTGGGCAATGAGTGTCTTCTGCCCTGTCCCACAGGAGGCCGGTGGCCCATGGCAGGTTCCCCCGTGTGCCACAGAGCTCTGGGGACCATCAGAGCAGCAGCTCCATGGTGCAGAACATCAGGGGTTCCCTACAGAGAAGCAGTCAGCAACAGGCCTTCTTGACAGTCCAGAAAAAGGTAGGAATGATGAAAGTGTGGACACAGAATGATGACTGAGGCTTGATGGCATTGCTGACTATCCAGAGGGAATCTGTGCCTTCAGTCCCCAGGGAGACCTGGATTGGGAGGATTATTAGGGGATGCTGGATTGGTTGGGCCCAGCATTTCAGCTTGTTGCCCTCTCCTCCTCAGCCCAATGTGACCCAGCTGCTGGACAGTGATGGACACATCTCAAGGGGCCGTAATGACCAGCATCCTACAGCGATCAGGACACAGGATGCATCAGGTATGGCCCTGTTAGGGCATGGGGGTCAACAAGGACAGGGGGCTGATTATCTGTGGGGCACCAGCTGGGGGATGAGCTCTGTGTGCAGAGCGGGGCAGGTTGGGATGGGGCTTGGGGCTCTGACCTGCTTTGGAAGGGGCAGAAGCAGAATGGAGGAGAAGGACTGGCTCATGGGGCAGCTGAGCTTGGCTCCAGCCAGGGGCAGTCCCTGGCAATGAGGGACTCACCCTTGGCCTTCAACCCCCAGGCCCTGCCGCCTCACGAGGGCCCCGGCCAAGCACAGCCCCCCGACACATCTCAAGTGCACCAGGGCTCGTCCAGCCTCTCCAGCCCCTCCGGACATCCACAGCCCCCAGCCAGCTGGAAAGGACTCAGCGCCCAGTGCTCGATCTGGGACATCTCGTCAGAAGCGAGAAACGCCTGTGACACTGCTGTGTGGAAACATGATGTTTTAGTTGTATTTAGTTGTAGTATTTAGTTGTATTTAGTTGTATTATAAGTTAATAAAACCCCTTAAACTGTGGGCAGAGCCTTGTCTCAGCAGCCTGTCTCTTCCCCGGGCTCCCTGATGCTCCTTAAGCTCCTGGCCCCCGCTGTGGCCGGGCCCCCAGGCCGAGCAGACGGAGCCCTGGGCCAGGCCCTGAGGCTGCTGCTGGTCCCGCGGCGCCCGCGGGGCAGCTCTGACAGCCGGGCCCGCTGGGGCAGCAGGAGCAGCGCTGCACAGCCCGCGGCCCTGCCGGGCTGGGCGGCCTCGGGCAGATCCCCGTGGGGCCCGGCTGGCACTGCCGGCGCTGCTGCTCTCGCCTGCCGCCTGAAATCCTCACAGGCAGCCCTGGCGCCGGCTCAGGAGCCGCTTGCAGCCGTGCCCCACGGCCGGCCCCGAGCCCCGGCGCCCAAGTGCCCTCGTCCCTTCATCTCTGCACGGGGAGGCTGCAAGCTCAGTTGTCAGCTTCCTCCTCCTCTTCTTCGCTGAGGGCCGGCCTGAGGGGCTGGCCCAGCACTGCCTGGCAGCCCCTTGCCCACAGCTCCTGTCAGGAGCCAGAGCTGCTTCCAGCCAGGCACCCGCGGCTGTCCTGCAGCCTGGGGCCGATCGTGCATGGCTCAAATGGAATTAGCGTTCATTAGCCAGGGATATACACGGTCGACATTAGGCGGCCAGAGAGCCCCATAACTGCCTTGGGCCACCTTTCCTTGTTATTGATGTGAAAATGCATATTTCAGAACTAACGAGAGTTAGGCATTACTTTGTGCCGGTCAGGGCGTGTGGAGCAGATAGTTGCAGCCACACACACGCACAAAACTTTTCACTTAGTTATCTGCTTCCAGCAAACAAAGAAATCAATGGTCGTCCATTCTCAATCACATAATTCTCTTCATTAGTTATTATTCTAACCTCTCTTGGTTAGAACTTTCTTGCTTCTCATCCTAATTAGCACACATTTCTCTGACTCTTTATTATCTTTTTCCAAGGCAGTGAGTTATCCCGCATATATAAAATTGCCTTTATTAATCTCTTCATTGTCTAATGGTCTCTGCAACAACTCCTTGGAGGGCTATAAACCCTGCATTTCACATGTCCACTTTGCAGCTTTGTTCACTGAAGCTCCTAAGTGTTCGTTTAGCAAAACTAAAAGGTTCCCTGATTTTCTCAATCAAACCCTAAGAATAACACACTGTGGAAAGAAGTTTAGCTACCAGCTGGCCGAGAGGTGGCCTTACACTTCTAAAGATTAATTTTAAAAACTAATTAAAAGTTATAAACTGCAAGCCCGATAACCTGCTGTAGGGCTTTGAAGCAGGAAGGACTAGGGGTGAACAGAGCATGTTTTGGAAAAGGGGCAGATGGAGTAGATGGCAGGTGTTGGAAGGAAGAACTTGGTTTGTCTTCCCCCACAGTCTTGGGGGCATTGGAAAGAGAAAATATTTCATTGTCTTCTTTATGGACTGTCAAGCTGACATAAAACCTGACTTGGAGGGAATTGTACAAAGGCTTCACCCAGGGAGACTCTTTGCCCTGAACTCCAGAGGAGAAAGGAGTCTATGCCCCAACAACCCTATAGCTCAGCGAGGGGATCACGGGGTTCCTCCTGCACCTCCAGCATGAGGAACAGCACCCCACTGCTTCCCCTGCAAAGGCTGATCCCAGTGGATGCTCCCAACCAGGCCATGGGTTTGCAGCAGTGCAGGAACTGGCTTAGATGAAACGCAACTCTTAAACTGACCAAAAGAAAAGCAATGAGGCTGTTCTCTCCTGGGAGACCTTTGATCCCATTTCAGCAGATAAAAGGACTACAAAACGACTGGAGGGGGACTTGGCACAAGGGCCTTGCATGGGAATGGCTTCACACTGAGAGAGGGGAGAGATAGGTGGGATATCGGGAAGCAACTCTTCTCTGTCAGCATGGTGATGCCTTAACAGAGTCTGCCCTGTTCCTGGAAGTGTCCAAGACCAGGTTAGATGGAGCTGGCAGCAACCTGGTCTAGCGGAAAAAGTCCCTTTATCTGTCCCTGACAGGCGATGAAATGAGAGGATCTTTGAGGTCCCTTCCAGCCCAAGCCATTCCATGACTCTATGACTTCATGAGTCTGTGACCCAGTGGTGAGGTATGCAGCCTGGCAACAGGAATTGTGATGAAAAGGGGTTTGAGCAGGCTCCAGTCCTCTGAAGGACACGGAAGGAGGAAGACGCCTGTTGGCTACTTATCCTTTTTATTATTGCTTTTGCTGACCCCTGACAGACCCAGCTGGGCAGGAAGGCTTGTGACCAAGCAGGGACTGACTGTGTGCAGACATGGCAGCATCCCTGGACACACTCAGCCTCTCCCAGATGCTGGATCTCGCCATCGGGACGCCCCAGAAGGGGATCATTCACTTTGCAGCCATGCGAAAACTGCTGCAGGCCGTGCTGGAGCACCTGGACGTGCAGTACCTGACCAGCCAGGAGCCGTGGCCGGGCCAGCTGAGTGGCCCCTCACTTGCTGATGTGGCCACTGACATGGCAATGATGAAGAAAGAGATGGAAGACTACAAGAAGCACATGTCCAAGGTAGAGGCTCTTCCCAGCCCCCGGGGCACTCCCCCAGCAGACAGCCCCTCCCCGCTTCCTCAGACAGCACTGCTTGGCACTGCCCTCACTGCCCCGGCGCAGCCCCTGGCAGGGGCTCTTTGCCACCTGGATGGGCTTCAGTGCTCTGGCACCGAGCTGGGCTGGGGCAGGTGGCACTGGGACTCTCCCTGCCCACCTGGATTGCCACGGGCTGCCCACGGCAGGGTGGGGCTCTTTGGGGTGTTGCTGTCCTGGCCATCACCCCTGACATCCCTGTTGGTTGGACTGTTCCATAGGTTCTTCGTGAGGAGTTTGGTGGGATAAAGGCAGAACTTTCCCACCTCTCCGAGGACATGAAGAAGTTCCAGGAGACACAGGTCTGTGCAGACCACTGTGGCTCTCAAGGTCATATTTCCCACACTCACTCTCCAGAGACTTGTCTCTGACAATGCTTTCTCCTAGACCATGGCTATGTCCCAGCATCAAGAAGAAATTGAAAAGTTAAAGGGTGCCCAGCGTCATACGGCAGGGGAAATGAAGAAGATCCAGATATCACGGGACGAGGTGAAGTGCTGCTTGGAGCAAGTTTTGGGTGTGAGACAGCAGCCTGGACCCTCGGCCCTGCTGGCTGAAGGCTCAGTACCCTTGGCCCTGCCAGATGCATGGACCGTGCTGCCTGCAGAGCCCTGCCAGCCTGGCTGAGCCCGGCCCTGCGCTGTCCCCGGGGCCCCACAAATCACAGCAGGGGTCAGGGCCTTGCAGGTGTCCACTGACCCTCCCACAGGCTCACTGCCACCACTCCTTTCTCCTAGGACATGGCTCTCATGCGGGATCTCCGGGAGGAGATGGAAAGGATAAAGACAATACAGATCCTCATGGAGGGAGACATAAAGAAGATTAAGGAATCGCTTGCCTTAGTGAGCTGTTGGGTTGTGTAATCTTTAGGCTCTCATGGGGAACATCAATGTGATTCCAAGAGCAGGCTTTGGGATCAGGGTCTCAGGACCAGGTGGAATAACCTGGGTCTGCCCATGTAGCTGAAGGGCCCCCATGCTGGGACCAGAGGATGTCCGTGCCCTGACTCTTACCATCACTGGCTTTCCAGATGAAGAAGCTGGAGGAGGACCTTAAAAAGCTGAGGGAGGATGCAGCCAAGTGGAAAGAAGAGAGCAAGAAGGAGATCTCTCAGCAAATTGAGTAAGAGGACAGGAGTGGGTTTCATACCCTGTGGGGCTGCAAGGGAGCCCAGGGCGTCTGGCAGCATCCTGGTTTGCAGGCACAGCACAGTGCCCTGCAGCCCTGCAGGGGTAACCCTGACCTTGTCCCCATCCCGCTGGCCAGGGCTTTGCGTCAGGACACAAAACGTGAGCTGCAGAAGATGGGAGAGCAGCAGGAGAGGAGGAATGCCATGCTGGAGGAGATGGTGACTCAGACAGCCGACCAGCTGAACAAGCAGGTGAGGTCCTGGGGCGGCGCTTCCACCACCCCTTGCTTGGTCATGTTGGAGGTCCATGCCACATCCTCATGCTCTGTGGTGCTTTGCTGTAATGTGGGGGAGGCCCAAACTGCCCAAATTGGCCTGGACCAGTCAGCAGCATGGACGCAAATTAAAACCTTGATGCAAACGTCCTGTTGACACTGAGAGCTCATGGCCACTGGCTGAGTCATGTGGGTCTGCCCTGTGGAGCAGCCAGACCCCCTTTGGTCATCACCTAATGTTCTTCCTTCCCTGGAGCAGGATCAGGAGCTGCGCCAGCACATGGAAGCCAAGTTTCTGCAGATTCAAAAAGACTACGAGAAACTCAGCTTAGCCTCAGGGATCCTCCAGAAGGACTCTCAACAAAAGCAGAAAGAAATCACGGTGTGTGGCTGAAACCCTTTTTAGGTCAAAGCATCCCCCAAGATGTGTCCGGGCAGGGATCACAGAGCATCTCTTGACGATCTCCTCCCAGCACTGTGCTTGTTCCAAGTGCCTTTCGCCAAGGTTTTTTGTGTAGGGGGAGAGGGCGATGCTCCCATATCCTGGGGTGTGCCCCAACCTTGCTGTGATGTCATGGGTTCCTTTTTGTACTGAAAGATGCTGTTCCAGTCTCTGGAGAAGCTTCAGAAGGAGAAGGCAAATGAGCAGGATGTGATGGCAGCAATGGACATGGTACAGTCTCAATGGGCCTCCCTGCCAGCCCAAGGGTTTCCAGGCAGGGTGCCAAATGCCCCTTGTCCCTTGGGGGTGGGTGGCAGGAGTGGCCTGGGGAGGGAGAATTTCCCGAGCATGTTGGTGTTCCCTCATCTTCCAAATGGTGGGAACAAACCCACCAGGGTGATGGGGCAAATGGGGCCACAGCACCCTGAAAGGGGCATGATGGCCTGGAGGAAGCACTTCTCTCTCTGCCCCTCACACGCGCTGGCCCTGCCTGTCGTTCCTCATCCCTTTCCCCACCGCTCTCCTGCCATTCCCCTCTGCTAGAAGGCGGACAAAGCTGCCTTGGGAAGCAAAGTCAATTGCAGCCAATTTGAAGAGAACATGGAAGAGCTGGATGAGAGGATGCAGGAGTTGCAGAGCCAGATTTCAGGCCAGGAGGAGCACTGGAACAAGAGGCAGCGTCAGTTCCGCGATGCAATTGAAGAGAAGGTGAGTGGTCCCTCGTCCCCGAAACGGCAAACTGGCACCTTTGGGACTCGACAGCCTGAGGCAGCATCCCTCTGAGGATCCCCCTCCAGGCTTTTCCCTGGAGAGCTCCATGTCACATCCCGGGGCAGCTGGCTGAGGCTGTGCACCTGTTCACAGCTGGATCGCCTGGAACTGAAGGCTTTCCGTAAGCACCTGGACGAGGCCTGGAGCAGGAACATGGAGGAACTTGAGAACAGGCTGTTGCGTGAAAACGCTGCTGGGATTAAGAAGTGAGTGTGATGGAGATTCTGAAGGCTTTAGGGACAGCAATGGTCCCATTCCCTCCAGCTGACCCACACGCTCCCCGTGTGCTCCCCTGCTTTGGGACCAATTCAGCTGCTCAATGAACCATGGGGATGCTGATGAAGTAGCTGCACCTTCTCCTTCCACCAGCAGCAGGTTCCATGCAGGAAAGGAGGCACGAGGACAGGGCACCTGCAGGACAGTGCCCTCCAAAAGCAAAATGGGGCTGTGGGTGCAAAAGCTCCCAGAAGCCAGGGTGGGAGATGGCAACTGCTCCTCCCAGGCAGGGCTGTGGGACGCAGGGTCCCAGAGCTGGGTCATGCCCTGCCCTCCTGGCCATGCACACAGGGGACTTTGGTGCCAGAGAGGGGCTGAAAATGCTGCAGGGGCTGCTTGGGATGGTGACATGGGTGCCTGTGCCCTTCAGCTGGCAGCAGCCAGCACGCTGGGGATGGGGAGAAACAGGCTCAAGAGCCCACGGTTCAGCCTGCAAACGCTGTGACCCTGTGCAGTGACCTGCCCAACACCCGGCTGCTGCCAGCCGCTGCTGCCTGTGTGCGGGCAGGGCTGTGGCCCCAGGAGCTCCCCCAGCCCTCTTCTCTCACCCTCCTTAGGCAGCTGCCAGTCCCTTTCACGTGCCTGTCCTGTGACCGCATGCTCACCGTGCAGGTCCCTGGCCAGTGAGTAGCACCAGTGCATCGGGGGCAGTGGGGCTGGGATGGGGGGAGATGGGTGCCAGCAGTGACCGCTGTGCTGGGCACAGGGTGACAGGGTCTGCTTGGGAGGCCCTGATGTGGGGAGCCCCCTCTGCAGCCCTGCCAGCAGCAGGGGTGTGGGCACTCATCCCAAGGCCTACAGGCAGCGGGGTAGCAAGGGGTACAATCCTCTGGGTTTGGGGGTGCTACCTCCAACAGGAACAGGTTGTTTGTCCCCTGTCACACAGCTGTGACTCCTGCCCTCCCCAGGTACCCCGAGACACTCCCATATTTGCCGCCGCTGCCCCCCAGCAAGGAGCCACCGCACAGCCAAAGGTAAGGGCCCTGAGGACACATGCCCAGCTCCCGGGGTGCAGGCTAGCCCTGACACAGCAAGGAGGGCTTTTCCCGGTGTGGCACAAGCTTTTGCTTCCTGCTTGGGGCTCCTGCAGCAGGTGGACAGGAGCTGGGAGGGACATGCCCCTGCAGGCAGCACTGCCAGTCCCCTCCATGACACAGCAGGGTGAAGCCCAGGATGCCACAGGGCTGGGCACTGAGTGTCCTCTGCCCCATCCCACAGGAGGCCAATTGTCCATGGTAGTGTCCCCCGTGTGCCACAGAGCTCTGGGGACCGTCAGAGCAGCAGTTTAAAACCGCCCCCCATTCAGGATTCTCTCCGGAACAAGGCATTTCTGCAGGGAGTCGTCACCCTTCCCAACAAGGTAGGGATGAAGAAGGTGGGGACATGGCATGTGTAATGCGGACTGGCAGTGTGATGCTGAGGATCCAGGGTGAATTTGTGCCTTCAGTTTCCTCGGGCAGAGCTGGTTTGGGAGGGCTGCTAGGGAATGCTGAATTGGGCCCTGCATTTCAGCCAACTGCTCTCTCCTTCCCAGCCCAGAGTGAGCCAGCTGCTGGGCAGGGATAGACACATCCCGAGGGGCTGCAATGACCAGCTTCCTGTGCTGACCAGGACACTGGATGAGCCAGGTGTGGCCCTGTCAGGGCACGGGGATGAGGGGAGAAGAGACTGGTTGTCTGCTGGGTCTGCACCTGATCCCTGGGGGTCTCTGGCCAAGCAGGTGACCCTCCTGCTGCCCCGTCCTGGGCTGGCTGAGATGAGCCAGACGGGGCAGCCCTGGGGACTGGGGGCTCACCCTTGCCTCTCACCCCCAGGCCCTGCCACCTCTCGGGACCACCGGCCAGGCACTGCCCCCCGACATGTCTCCAGGGCACCAGGGCTCCTCCTGCCAGCCCAGCCCCGTCAGATTTCAACAGTCCTCAAGTAGCCGGACAGGACTGGGAACCCAGTGCTCCACCAGGGACGTCTTCTCAGCAGACAGAGAAGTCTGCCACAATTGTTGTTAGTAAATCATTTTTCATTATATTAATAAAAATCCTTCTGAAAGACAGGCAGATCTTTTTCCCACTCTCACTGAAAAAATGGGGATAAATACAACTGTCTTACACTATTTTTACTGTTAGGAATCAGGCATCACTTCATTCCCAGCACTGGGATGCCTGGGAATAGCTCCACTCAGCATGCACATCCACTCTCTAAACTTTTCACTATGTATTTTTATCAAAGGAATTAATGCTCATTGCCTATAAATTTCATATTTCTCTTCCTTAATTAATATTCTATCTTCAATTTGGTTTTGATTTCTCAATTCTCATGCTGTTGCCAGCTAAAGAAGTGTTAGCTCCTGGTGGGCTCATACGATGCTCATTACCAAAGTCTGTGGAACCACACCATCAATAGCAGGATAAACATTTACCAAGGAAGGGAGTAAAACTACAGTCCACTGATCTAAGGTTTCATAATTTAAATAACTGGCCAGCTAGATCAACTTTCCCCCTCATTTACAGAGAAGCACCAGTTCACCAGGTAACTGAAACTGTCCACTTGTTTGGAAAAATATCTTATGGCCCTTTTCCATGTCTCCAGCCTCTGAGCTAACACCCGTAGTGCAACATGTCAGTGTTTGTGAACAAACAGCTCCAGAGGCTTGGTCACGTCAGGTAATGCCTGTGCAGGGCTGACATTAGAGCTCTCTTGAGGTCTGTGGAAGCCGCTGGCAATCTGGGGTCCACTGTAGCAGCTCCTTGCTGTAGCACCTCCTTGGGGGTTTCTCAGGGCCACATATCAAGCTCTTACCACAGGCCAGAATGAAGAACCCAGAGCCCACACCAACCACCCATTCCTAGAAATGTTCTTAACCTGCAAAAAGACCTTGTCTCTGGGGTTTGGCAAATTGCCTCCATCCTTTTGGTTCCAAGGCTTTGCTGCCCCTGGGAAATGGTGAACCTCTGATATAGAACATGCTCTTTAGCACTTGGGGCCTTCTTCTTGGACACCCTGTAACTGGCTTGTCCCAAAAACTTCAGGAAACTGAGAATTATTTCAATGCATCTAGCCTGAGTTCCTGTAGCAATTAAAAGGTCACCCACATACTGCAGCAAAGTGGTCCCTTCATTCTCCTTTTCCCATACTGAAGGGACTGCCGGAGCTTGGCTAGCTCTTACAACTCTGCTGCCTGGCCAGGAGTGGGGAACTGTCTCGGTAGTGGCTTGGGGGACAGCTTTGAGGGAGGGTAAAGCCCAGGGCTAAACAAACTCGGGGAGAACATGGGGGTGCAACAGGACGAACCACTTAACGAGGAATCAATAAAATAAATCCAACCGCAACACTATGCCTCCAATTCTTTTGCCACTTGGTTCTTGTCTTGGGGTGGCAGTATGATACTGTGCCCCTGTTGTCTGCCTAATGCCCAGACAGGGGTCCTGTAACTTTAAGCTAGGTCTGAGAGAGGGGTGGAAAGCTGGTGGAATTCTTTTGGTGTGGTTTTCACACATCCTCCCCCAGGCTCGCTCAGCTGTGTTGTGCAGCATGGACAGAGGGAGTACATCTTTGCTTTTAGCTGGGTCCTTCTTTGCTTGTTTGACAATGCCAGAAGTTTTTCCAGGCCTGTGGGTTTTTTCCCTGGAACTGTTGGGCTTTTTCCCGGCCCGAACATCACTGGGAGCCCTGTGCCCCAGCCCGGAGGGGAGGCCCTGGGATGGGCGTCCTGGCTTCAGACTCGGGAGGAGCTGAGCCACTCCTACACAAAGAACTGTGAATCCACAGCTTTCTCCACAGCGAGAAGGTTTGAATATCTGACATTATTCATTCTGTTTTCTGCACCTGCCTGCACCCTGTGTTGTCACTGTGCCTTCCCAAGTCTCAGCTAGCACTAGTGCATTCGCCAGAGATCAAACCCGGGCTGCCCACATGGCAGGCGGGAATTCTACCGCTGAGCCACCAGGGCTGTTGCTAGCTTCCCAAGTCTTGGCTAGCTCAGTACCTTTAGCACTGTGGCAGCAAAGGCCACTCTCGTGTGCCGCTGGGGGCACGAGGAATGGCCAGTGGGAAACGAGGCCACCAGACTGGAAGAGATGCAGAGTGACGCTGACAAAAGCAAGGAGCCGTCCTTCTGGGGGTATCAGAGTTCCTAGTTTATTGGCTCAAAGAAAGATAAGCTCCAAAAAGCAATGGGCACCGTGTGCCCTGCTTGTTAAAGGGGGGCGGTAACAGGGAGAGGAAACAGCAGCCAACCAATGGGATAACAACTGGGCGTGGTAACAGGGGTGACACACAGGGGAAACTTCCAATGAGGTAGCAGGGAGGGAGGGGACCCCGGAGACCAGCTTATCACTCGAGGCCCTGGATGGAACTTTCTAGGTGGAAGGGAGAGGTATCTGAGAGACAGACAGGCTCCGGGGTGGGGTTGGGGGGAATAACTCAGCAGGAATACAGTGAACTGGGTGGAGGGAGGAATGACAGGCAGACGGAGGAGGGAGGAGAAGGGAGGCTGGACCATTTTACAAAAAGAGGGGGAGAGGGAGCAACCAGAACTGGGGGAAACTTAAAACACACCCCAACACTGTGTGTTAAATAAACAGCTTTTTTCACTTTCCTCAAAAACATTCCTTGTTGTGAGAGGGACTGCTGAAACCTGTCTCCTCTGAACTTGTCTCAAATTGAGACAGTTCTCAAACAATGTGGGGTGATTTTTGAACCCTGGAGGAAAATAGGTCCACTTCAGTTGGGTTTCATGGCCCATCAAGAAACTTTCCATTGAATGGCAAACAAGAGTTGACTTTCAGTTTCAAGGGCAATGCAGAAAAAAAGCATCCTTAACATCCACAACAGAGGACTCATCAGGACTCATCAGATTACTTAATTGGGCTTAAAAGTGTATAAGGGCTTGCTACCACTGGTCTAAGTCTCACACTATTTCACTGACAGCTCTGACATCTTGTACCAGCCTGTGTTCATAAGTATGTGGCTCCTTTACTGGCAGGAGAGGAGTCCTATTTTGTGGCTCATATGCCCGCAGTGATCCATCTTGCAAAACTTAATAATTCATTCTTCCAACCCTCTTCTCGCTTCTGACTTCAAAGAATATTCTTTTTCTGCCCAACCAGTTGCCCATCAGGCTCAGACAGAATCCTTACTGGTTCCACTGCTTTGATTTCCCTGGAATTCCATTGGTCCACATCAACACAGTGACAGTGTTTTCCACCTCCTCTGGCATTCTCTCTACTTCATTTGGTTGCATTTTAACAACACAAAGAAAACTGGAGCCTCCAGAGCTTGAATTTCAGAAAAGCATAATTGTATTTGTCAATTTTCAACTATTGTTTGTGAATTTAATTGACTCAAAATATCTCTTCCTAACAAAGGCATTGGGCATTCAGGCATCTACTGAAACTGATTCATTAACCACTCCCTACCTGTCTTGAATTTTAAGGGTTGCAATAAAAATGGCATATTTTAGCTCTTCCTGGGGGCACCAATGACATTTACAGTATCTTGGCTAAGGTTCCTTTATATGTATATGGTACAGAAGAAGCTGCCCCTAGATCCACCGGAAAAATCTACCTGTGTCACTCCCCAGTGTCAGGGTCCCCAGGGTTTCAGGTGGGGATGACTCTCCTGGTTCCCTCTATGCTACATCTAATGTTAAAAGACTTGTGGCCCGGTCAGGAGGTGCCTGTTTGTTCCTGGCCGGTCAAACTTCCAATGATTCCCCCTGTTTCTCTCTTGCCCCCTGATTTCTACCCAGAGGCCGATTGTCAGAGCCCCCCCTCCCTGGGTGTCTCCATCTCTTGTTCTGTAACTCGCCCTTGGCCTTCGGGCTCAAAAACGCTTTTAGGAGTTTCCTATTCCTGCTTTCCTTGATATTCTTGACATTATTCTATACTTCCTGAGCTCTTTACTATAATCTGTTCAGGTACCTAGAATCTACCCCTTGCAGTCTCTGAAGCTTCTTTCTAATATCTGGAGCCAGTTGTCCCAAAAATACTGCTGCTAACTGTAATGCATCTCCCTCCCTTTCAGGGTGCAGGTCCCTGTACTTTCTGGCCACGCCATAGTGAGTCACTGGTGAAAATCAGAAGGGCATTCATCTTTTCCTTGAACCTCTTGATATAACTTTGACATATCCATAGCTTTTGGAATAGCATGTTTTATCCCAAACATAATTAATCTTTGATATCCAGTCAATAACTGTCTTTGAGCCATGTTCTTTGGATCCCACCAGGGATGTGCAGGAGGGAAATACTGATCCAGGGTTCCTTGCTGAACATTCTGAGCATGCCCTCTCTCAGCCTCTTCCCCCACTTTTGCCATTACCACAATTCCCACACCTGCAGTTAAAGGTGGGTCTGAAAATGCCTTACTGAAATCCCAGGGGTCTTTGCCTTGAACTCAGTGGATTAGGGCATTGGAGGATCTCCCTGAAAAATCTTTGGAGTGCACTGGAGTCCTCTCGATCCTCTGAATCCATGGAGAAAAGAAGGAGCATGGTTCCATCTGGGTCACTAAAAACGGTCTCCAAAACCAGGATAAATGAAATCCTCAAACAGGATCATTTTAGTATTAGCGAGTTAGGCATTACTTTGTGCTGGTAAGGGTGTGTGGGGCGGATAGTTTCAGCCACACACACGCACAAAACTTTTCACTTAGTTATCTGTTGCTAGCAAACAAAGAAATCAATGGTCATCCATTCTCAATTACATAATTCTTTTCATTAGTTAGTGTTTTAACCTCTGTTGGTTAGAGCTTTCTTGATTCTCATCCTAATTAGCACACATTTCTCTGACTCTTTATTATCTTTTCCCAAGGCAGTGAGTTATCCCGCATATATAAAATTGCCTTTATTAATCTCTTCATTGTTGTCCTAGTTTAGGGCAAATTTGGGGAAAACCCTCTGAAAGGAGCCCCCAGAAAACAAACCCCCACGGCCCCTCCCCACCCACTTGGTTCAGGAAAAAAATTTCCTCTGAGAGAGAAGTGGAAAAGAACCTGTTTATTCAACGAACAAAGCACTCCCCAGCACCAAAACAATCAACACCAGATGACAACAAAACTCTTTCACCACTCTGAAGAGATGAACAAATCCAGAGAGTCTTTCCTGGGAGTGGTCGCCCTGGCCTGGACGCTGGGGATTGCTCTCCAGCACTGGGGATGGCTGCTGCAGATCACAAAATGCAAGCTCCTGGTGTTCCTTGGTGTTTCCCAGATCCCAGTCTGGAGCAGGCTGGATGGTATTCAGGAAGAGGAAAGGAAAAGCAACAGTCCAGGGAAAGAATTGGACTGCTTAGCTAACCTAACTAGGAAGCAAAGGCAAAAGCAGAAGCAAACAAAGCAAGCAAGCAAGCAAAGCAAAAGCCAGCCAGCCAGCACGAGCCTTTTCTAGACCATGGGGGAAGGTGAACCAGCTGATAACAAGGCAAAACAAACCTTCACTTTCAGAGTCGGTTCTGAAAGCACAGAACATAATATCAAACGAAAACAGAACACACAATTGGAGATACAAACACCATTACGTCACCCTAGGACCATTGTCTAATGGTCTCTGCAGAAACACCTTGGTGGTCTATAAACCCTGCATTTCACATGTCCACTTTGCAGCTTTGTTCACTGAAGCTCTTAAGTATTAGTTTAGCAAAACTAAAAGGTTCCCTGATTTTCCGAATCAAAGTCTAATAATAACACCCTCTGGAAATAAGTTTAGCTAACAGTTGGCCAAGAGTTGAACTTACACCGCTAAAGATTAATTTTAAAAACTAATTAAAAGTTATAAAATTGCAAGCTCGATAACCTACTGTAGAGCTTTGAAGCAGGAAGGGCTAGGGGTGAACAGAGCACGTTTTGGAAAAGGGGCAGATGGGGGTGGATGGCAGGTGTTGGAGGGAAGAACTTGGTTTGTCTTCCCCCACAGTCTTGGGGGCGTTAGGAGGAGAAATAATTTCATTGTCTTCTTTATGGACTGTCAAACTGACATAAAACCTGACTTGGAGGAAACTGTACAAAGGCTTCACCCAGGGAGACTCTTTGCCCTGAACTCCAGAGGAGGAAGGAGTCTATGCCCCAACAACACTAAAGTTCAGCGAGGGGCTCACGGGGTTCCTCCTGCACCTCTGGCATGAGGAACAGCACCCCACTGCTTCCCCTGCAAAGGCTGATCCCAGTGGATGCTCCCAACCAGGCCCTGGGTTTACTGTGCCAAACCAGCGAGTGGCCACATCTGAAACCCAGGTGGAAGCAGCAGGTTGGTGATTCTCTCACAGGGATTGAGCTCTGTGGGGCTGCTGGCCCTTACCCACGGCCTCTGCCCAGAAGCTTCTTGGGGGATCCCTCTCTTGGTGAGGAAACAAACATCAATGGACCCTTTGGGCTTCATCTGGGCCTTTGTGGTTGTTGCGGTGCCCAGCCCGTGGTCACTCACACTGACAGTTCACTGCACAGCAAAGCCAGGCTTAGTGCCTGCTCCATGGTGCAGGAAGAAACTAAGAACATGAGATGCCACAGACGGGACACTGACACAGCAGATGAACAACTGGCTGAGCTGTAACTCAAGTCTTAAACAGATGAAAAGAAAAATAGTGAGGCCTCTCCTGTCCTGCGAGGCTTTTGAGCGCTCTTCAGTCACTAAATGGCTCCAAATGGGCTGGAGAGGGACTTGGCATAAGGGCCATGAACGACAGAACAAGGGGAATGGCTTCACACTGTGAGACAGCAGGGTTATTGGAAAGAAAATCTTCCTGCGAGGGTCACGATGCCTTGTCACAGGTTGCCCAAAGAAATTGTGTCTGCCCCATTCCTGAAAGTGTCCTGGGTCATTGTGGATGGGACTTGGAGCAACCTGGTGTTGTGGAAGGTGTTCCTGCCCATGGCAGGGTATTGGAAAGAGAGGTTCTTTGAAGTCCCTTCAGCCCAAGCCATTTCATGACTCTATGACTTCATGAGTTGGAGCTCCTGCAATGCGGCCACTGGCTGTTGAAATCCCAGCTAGCAGTTTGCCGGTGTGGCCGGTGAGGGCTATGAGAGTGGCTGCCCCTGGGTGTCTACCGAGGCTCCCAGGTGGCAGCGTGTGCAGTGGCATGGGTAGTGCTTGCGCTGAAGCACTGCGAGGATCCGAGGTGAAGGAACAAAGGAGAGGACACTTGTATGATGTCCAAGGAGGTTTTATTCCATGAAACGGTCAGGGACCAATCATAGAAAATGGGGTCGGGCTACAACTTATAAAGGGTGTGGGCATGAAGGGGTGGCAACATGGAACAACCAGTGAGGGTAATTACAGGAGAATTACATCATGGGTTACAACTAATGGAGCATAGAGAAGGGTGGGGAGAAACCTTGAGGACTAATCAACTATTAGAACATGGGTGATTGACAGGAAACTTTCGAGAACAAAATGGGGGTGGCTACACTGATAGACAGGGGAGGTGGGCAGCACAACTTGGATTCACAGAACTATTTATAGGTAAAAGTGGAGGAATGGGGAGATTGGCACTTTGAGGCACAGTCAAGTGGCAGGAAAAAGCATTGTGAGGGGAAGAAATAGGGGGTACAAGGAACGCACCAACTGAAACTTCCTAACATTGAACTCCTAACTCTTATAACAAAGCACTGTAAAACCCTATAAAAACACACCCCCCGACATCTCCCCCTTTTCTGTTTTATAAGTTTGATGGAGCTTCGGGGAGAGGTAGAGTAGCAGCTCTTCTAGACTTCATTGCTGTCTTGTCTGTCGCCTTCCCACCGTTCATTTTCGGTGGTGGCTGCCTCAGCAACAACAGTCTCAGAAGCCAAAGATTTGGCAGGGCTGGTAGAGAGAATTTATTTAAGAACTCCAAATGTTAATGAAACTAAAAATATTACAACTATAAGAAAACCAACGTCTTTCATAGTAGATATCATCCACCCAGAGAGGTTCCAGTTCTTAAACATGTCTCTGAACCAGTCATCGTTCTCTTGTTTTACGCTGCCAATAAGGTCTTTCATTTCTCGGATGGACATGTGGACACTTTGGCTTCTTGATGACAAGTTGAAGCAGCACAGCCCCTTGAACTCCTGACACCCATGCCTGTGTACCAGCAGCAGAAAATTAATGGCAGCCCAATTATGTAAGGTCACTTTCCTGGTAACTTCCTCGTCTTCTCGGAGGTTACTTAGGGCAATCGATGTTAAATTGGCTTGCTTTGTAACCCAGCATTCTAGATGTCCCAATTCACTTAAAGACTTTGCTGCCGCCACCCAGGGTAGAAAAACGGAGATGGCAACTCTTGTGGATTTGGCCCAATGATAAATTTTGCTACAATGTTTGTCTAATTGTTTTGCACCCCTTTTAACAATTTTCTGTTTGGCCTGCCAGATCGGAATCTGGGTCATGTTGGGGAAAGCAAGTGAAAGACGCCCCAGGGTGCATGGAGCCCCTAGGAGGCGAGAGGGGATTCCTGGATATGCCTGATTTCCACAGATTAAAAACTTCCCCTTGTCTAACTTGCAGGTGTAGGAATCAGCAGCTGAGGGAGCACCCACTTTGGTGATACAAGTGCACCACTGGTCAGCTCTAATTTCTACCTTATGTTGTTTCATATGGTTGTAGAGATTCGGGTGGGCATGTGGCGTAAAGTCAAACTGAACACAGTATTCAGTCTTTGTGGAGCCCTGTAGCTCAAATTCCTGGGGCTCTGCATCGGCAGTGGGCAGGTCATATACCCATTTCCACCACAGCCCTAGAGGGTTGGTAATAGCTGTTTTTGCATATTCAGGAACCCCCCAATATCTAGAAATTTCTGCCCAGGTGTTTGGCAGGTTCTTTTTATTAAACTCATGCCAGATCCTGACCAGGGTGCTGGGGTACTCACTTATTTTTCCTGGAATCCCCACCAGGCAAGTAGACATCGGATTTTCTGCTGCAGATGTTGAAAGGCACAGAAGGTCTTGCTGGAGGGCATGGGCTGGAGTTATCCACACATTCTTTCGGGGCTGTGGGATGATCCACACATCCAGCAAGGACTGGTAGAGGGTCATAAACTGGAGACAAATTGAAGCGCTCCCGGGTCTCCCAGACCGCTCCGGATAGCTGCAGGACCGGGACCTCAGGAACGCTTCGATGGTAGTAAAGAGAAAGGACTTCCACCAATCGAGAGTCTCTCAGGAGGCTTTATTCTGAGGGCTTCGTTGAGGGAAGGCGAGGGTGGTGAAGGGACACAGCCACTCAGAGGGCGAGCCAGCTCTGAGAGCCCCGAACCAGGGGTGGGGCAGGGTTTATAACAGTTGCAGGGAAGGAGGGTCAGGGTACAGAGCATCCAACCGGGTGAGGGTATGAGGGTGGAGTCAAGCAGGAGTGACACGGCAACGGCCAACTGGGAAAGAGGGAAGGAGTGGTTTCGGGGGAAGAACCAATGGGGGTACAAAGAACTGAGAACTTTCTAGAACAAAGGGAAGGGGTACCAAATGATTGACATAAACTGGGGAAGGGAGAACAGATAACTGACAACTGGGGAGGCGGGAAACTACACATCAGTGGCCTCCCATGGCAATGCAGGGAGGTCACCAACCACACCCCCTCCCACAACAAATGAAGATCATGAATGCAGAAATTGACATGGTGGGAGTAAGAAGACACTAGGGAAGAAAATGCCACTTGCTTTAACTGTACTGAGGGAAAGAAGGAACTAGGGGTCTTTTCTCCCCTTGCGACGTTGTCTATTGGATGCGACTACATCATTTCTGGGGTCATTCAACGTGTTTGGGGAGGCACACTCTGATGGACTCACTTCCTATTCTGGTGTGTAAGGTTTGATTAATTTCTTAGGGATCCATTTGACTCCTGAGGACGTGGACACGCATGCATACCCACGTCCCCAGGTGATAAACTGGTACAGACCCTGGATTTCCCCAGAGTCTGAGTCCCTAATTAATACTGGCGGTCTTTCAATGGGTCTTAACTGCAGGTGCTGCTTAAAATGACACAAGACTGGCGGCTCAGGCCTATCAAAAGAACAGTTCAAGAAAATAATAGTGAAAAGGGCCTTGCGGAGCTTGAGCTGTGGTGATGAAACTCGAACATCTCTCCGCTGGCAAAGGAGGACTTTCTTTAGCATCTGGTGTGTTCTCTATATGAGAGCCTGGCCAGTGGGGAAGTGTGGAATCCCCCTCTGATGGTTAACCCCCCATTCCTGTGAAAACTCACCGAACGCCTTGGAAATTTAAGCTGGGCCATTGTCAGTTTTGATGGTGGTGGGGACCCCCAAGGTCCTGAATGCCTGCACTAAATGTTTTTGTGCATCCGCAGCCTTTTCTCCTGTGTGAGCCGAGGCAAAGACTGCTCCAGAGAAAGTGTCCACAGAAACATGTACATACTTAAATCTGATGAACTCAGGTAAGTGGGTGATGTCTGTTTGCCACACTTCACAAGCGCGGAGTCCTCTGGGATTCACACCAGAACCCAGAGATGGTAAAGAGGACTACCTGGCAGTTGGGGCGTGTGGCCACAATTGCCTTGGCCTGGTCACACCGCAGGTGGAATTGGCGGACCAGACATGGGGTGTTCTGGTGGAACTGTTGATGGTTTAGTTTGTCCTGTTGGAAGATGTTAGGCTGGCCAACCAGCTGTAGGGGAGCGGCCAGAGCATCTGCCCTACTGTTCACTTCTGAGATAAAACCAGGGAGGTCAGTGTGCGACCTCACATGCATTACACAACAGGGTTGCTCTCAGTG
The DNA here is from genome assembly GCF_048771995.1 of Taeniopygia guttata. NCBI lineage: Eukaryota > Metazoa > Chordata > Aves > Passeriformes > Estrildidae > Taeniopygia > Taeniopygia guttata. The sequence goes on from NC_133027.1 coordinate 82,704,578, forward strand.
GGAAACCAGATAGATCATCTCCGAGAGCAAGCTGAATATTACCGGGTTGGAAACTTTGAGCACTGCATGCTCTGCCCTGGGTACCACACCCGCCACATACTCCAAATCTGTAGCAATATTGATTGGTTCCAAAAATACCTCAAAGGCCCTGAGGACAGCTCAGTCTAACTCAGCCCTTCACAACCTTTACGTCGGCTTCTCACTGCTGAATGAGGATCCTTCCATGTCACCACAGACTTGTGGGACCCTCCCCACCAGTATGGGGAGTTATGCAGTCCCCCACTTGCACTGCCCTGTCTGGCCCACCTCTATGTCCCAAGGTTGCTGAAAGCATATCTGATGAGCTGTCTCTGTTTTCAATCTGAGCTCAGACGTGGTGGGCAGTTGTGTGCCTCCTGTGAAAGCAGTTCCCAAAACCCAGCCCTGCAGCTGGGACAGGCCAGTTCCTGCCTGCTTGGATCCTGTGCACAGGGACCTGCTATGGCCATGGCCTGTAGAGCTGGCTGTGGGGTCAGAGCCAGCAGAACCAGCCTGGTGGGATGGGCTTGGGGCTCCTGCAGCAGGTGGACAGGAGCTGGGAGGGACATGCCCCTGCAGGCAGCACTGCCAGTCCCCTCCCTGGCACAGCAGGGTGAAGCCCGGGATGCCATAGGGCTGGGCACTGAGTGCCCTCTGCCCCATCCCACAGGAGGCCGATTGTCCATGGCAGTGTCCCTCGTGTGCCACAGAGATCTGGGGACCATCAGAACAGCAGCTCCACAACGCAGAACATCAGGGCTTCCCTACAGAGAAGCGGTCAGCAACAGGCCTTGACAGTCCAGAAAAAGGTAGGAATGATGAAGGGGTGGACACAGAATGACGACTCAGGCTTGATGGCATTGCTGACTATCCAGAGGGAATCTGTGCCTCCAGTCCCCAGGGAGACCTGGATTGGGAGGATTATTAGGCGATGCTGGATTGGTTGGGCCCAGCATTTCAGCTTGTTGCCCTCTCCTCCTCAGCCCAATGTGACCCAGCTGCTAGACAGTGATGGACACGGCATCCTATGGCGATCAGGACAAAGGATGCATCAGGTATGGCCCTGTTAGGGCATGGGGGTCAACAAGGACAGGGGGCTGATTATCTGTGGGGCACCAGCTGGGGGATGAGCTCTGTGTGCAGAGCTGGGCAGGTTGGGATGGGGCTTGGGGCTCTGACCTGCTTTGGAAGGGGCAGAAGCAGAATGGAGGAGAAGGACTGGCTCATGGGGCAGCTGAGCTTGGCTCTCTGAGGGTCTCTCACTAGGCAGGTGACACTTGTGCTGGCCACCCCTGGGCCGGCAGAGTCTCTCCAGCCAGGGGCAGTCCCTGGCAATGAGGGACTCACCCTTGGCCTTCAACCCCCAGGCCCTGCCGCCTCACGAGGGCCCCGGCCAAGCACAGCCCCCCAACACATCTCAAGTGCACCAGGGCTCGTCCAGCCTCTCCAGCCCCTCCGGACATCCACAGCCCCCAGCCAGCTGGAAAGGACTCAGCGCCCAGTGCTCGGTCTGGGACATCTCGTCAGAAGCGAGAAACGCCTGTGACACTGCTGTATGGAAACATGATGTTTTAGTTGTATTTAGTTGTAGTATTTAGTTGTATTTAGTTGTATTATAAGTTAATAAAACCCCTTAAACTGTGGGCAGAGCCTTGTCTCAGCAGCCTGTCTCTTCCCCGGGCTCCCTGATGCTCCTTAAGCTCCTGGCCCCCGCTGTGGCCGGGCCCCCAGGCCGAGCAGACGGAGCCCTGGGCCAGGCCCTGAGGCTGCTGCTGGTCCCGCGGCGCCCGCGGGGCAGCTCTGACAGCCGGGCCCGCTGGGGCAGCAGGAGCAGCGCTGCACAGCCCGCGGCCCTGCCGGGCTGGGCGGCCTCGGGCAGATCCCCGTGGGGCCCGGCTGGCACTGCCGGCGCTGCTGCTCTCGCCTGCCGCCTGAAATCCTCACAGGCAGCCCTGGCGCCGGCTCAGGAGCCGCTTGCAGCCGTGCCCCACGGCCGGCCCCGAGCCCCGGCGCCCAAGTGCCCTCGTCCCTTCATCTCTGCACGGGGAGGCTGCAAGCTCAGTTGTCAGCTTCCTCCTCCTCTTCCTCGCTGAGGGCCGGCCTGAGGGGCTGGCCCAGCACTGCCTGGCAGCCCCTTGCCCACAGCTCCTGTCAGGAGCCAGAGCTGCTTCCAGCCAGGCACCCGCGGCTGTCCTGCAGCCTGGGGCCGATCGTGCATGGCTCAAATGGAATTAGCGTTCATTAGCCAGGGATATACACGGTCGACATTAGGCGGCCAGAGAGCCCCATAACTGCCTTGGGCCACCTTTCCTTGTTATTGATGTGAAAATGCATATTTCAGAACTAATGAGAGTTAGGCATTACTTTGTGCCGGTCAGGGCGTGTGGAGCAGATAGTTGCAGCCACACACACGCACAAAACTTTTCACTTAGTTATCTGCTTCCAGCAAACAAAGAAATCAATGGTCGTCCATTCTCAATCACATAATTCTCTTCATTAGTTATTATTCTAACCTCTCTTGGTTAGAACTTTCTTGCTTCTCATCCTAATTAGCACACATTTCTGTGACTCTTTATTATCTTTTTCCAAGGCAGTGAGTTATCCCGCATATATAAAATTGCCTTTATTAATCTCTTCATTGTCTAATGGTCTCTGCAACAACTCCTTGGAGGGCTATAAACCTTGCATTTCACATGTCCACTTTGCAGCTTTGTTCACTGAAGCTACTAAGTGTTAGTTTAGCAAAACTAAAAGGTTCCCTGATTTTCTCAATCAAACCCTAAGAATAACACACTGTGGAAAGAAGTTCAGCTACCAGCTGGCCGAGAGGTGGACTTAGACTTCTAAAGATTAATTTTAAAAACTAATTAAAAGTTATAAACTGCAAGCCTGATAACCTGCTGTAGGGCTTTGAAGCAGGAAGGACTAGGGGTGAACAGAGCACGTTTTGGAAAAGGGGCAGATGGAGTACATGGCAGGTGTTGGAAGGAAGAAGTTGGTTTGTCTTCCCCCACAGTCTTGGAGGCATTGGCAAGAGAAAACATTTCATTGTCTTCTTTATGGACTGTCAAGCTGACATAAAACCTGACTTGGAGGGAATTGTACAAAGGCTTCACCCAGGGAGACTCTTTGCCCTGAACTCCAGAGGAGAAAGGAGTCTATGCCCCAACAACCCTATAGCTCAGCGAGGGGATCACGGGGTTCCTCCTGCACCTCCAGCATGAGGAACAGCACCCCACTGCTTCCCCTGCAAAGGCTGATCCCAGTGGATGCTCCCAACCAGGCCATGGGTTTGCAGCAGTGCAGGAACTGGCTTAGATGAAACGCAACTCTTAAACTGACCAAAAGAAAAGCAATGAGGCTGTTCTCTCCTGGGAGACCTTTGATCCCATTTCAGCAGATAAAAGGACTACAAAACGACTGGAGGGGGACTTGGCACAAGGGCCTGGCATGGGAATGGCTTCACACTGAGAGAGGGGAGAGATAGGTGGGATATTGGGAAGCAACTCTTCTCTGTCAGCATGGTGATGCCTTAACAGAGTCTGCCCTGTTCCTGGAAGTGTCCAAGACCAGGTTAGATGGAGCTGGCAGCAACCTGGTCTAGCGGAAAAAGTCCCTTTATCTGTCCCTGCAGGAGGTGAAATTAGAGGATCTTTGAGGTCCCTTCCAGCCCAAGCCATTCCGTGACTCTATGACTTCATGAGTCTGTGACCCAGTGGTGAGGTCCCAGGTGTGAGGTGTGCTGCCTGGCAACAGGAATTGTGATGAAAAGGGGCGTGAGCAGAGCAGGCTCCAGTCCTCTGAAGGACACGGAGGGAGGAAGGAGCCTGTTGGCTACTCATCCTTTTTATTATTGCTTTTGCTGACCCCTGACAGACCCAGCTGGGCAGGAAGGCTTGTGACCAAGCAGGGACTGACTGTGTGCAGACATGGCAGCATCCCTGGACACACTCAGCCTCTCCCAGATGCTGGATCTCGCCATCGGGACGCCCCAGAAGGGGATCATTCACTTTGCAGCCATGCGAAAACTGCTGCAGGCCGTGCTGGAGCACCTGGACGTGCAGTACCTGACCAGCCAGGAGCCGTGGCCGGGCCAGCTGAGTGGCCCCTCACTTGCTGATGTGGCCACTGACATGGCAAAGATGAAGAAAGAGATGGAAGACTACAAGAAGCACATGTCCAAGGTAGAGGCTCTTCCCAGCTCCTGGGGCACTCCCCCAGCAGACAGCCCCTCCCCGCTTCCTCAGACAGCACTGCTTGGCACTGCCCTCACTGCCCCGGCACAGCCCCTGGCAGGGGCTCTTTGCCACCTGGATGGGCTTCAGTGCTCTGGCACCGAGCTGGGCTGGGGCAGGTGGCACTGGGACTATCCCTGCCCACCTGGATTGCCACGGGCTGTCCGTGGCAGGGTGGGGCTCTTTGGGGTGTTGCTGCCCTGGCCATCACCCCTGACATCCCTGTTGGTTGGACTGTTCCATAGGTTCTTCGTGAGGAGTTTGGTGGGATAAAGGCAGAACTTTCCCACCTCTCCGAGGACATGAAGAAGTTCCAGGAGACACAGGTCTGTGCAGAGCACTGTGGTTCTCAAGGTCATATTTCCCACACTCACTCTCCAGAGACTTGTCTCTGACAATGCTTTTTCCTAGACCATGGCTATGTCCCAGCATGAAGAAGAAATTGAAAAGTTAAAGGGTGCCCAGCGTCATACGGCAGGGGAAATGAAGAAGATCCAGATATCACGGGACGAGGTGAAGTGCTGCTTGGTGCAAGTTTTGGGTCTGAGACAGCAGCCTGGACCCTCGGCCCTGCTAGCTGAAGGCTCAGTACCCTTGGCCCTGCCAGATGCATGGACCGTGCTGCCTGCAGAGCCCTGCCAGCCTGGCTGAGCCCGGCCCTGCGCTGTCCCCAGGGCCCCACAAAGCACGGCAGGGTCAGGGCCTTGCAGGTGTCCACTGACCCTCCCACAGGCTCACTGCCACCACTCCTCTCTCCTAGGACATGGCTCTCATGCGGGATCTCCGGGAGGAGATGGACAGGATAAAGTCAACACAGATCCTCATGGAGGGAGACATAAAGAAGATTAAGGAGTCACTTGCTTTAGTGAGCTGCTGGGCCGTGTAATCTTTAGGCTCTCATGGGGAACATCAATGTGATTCCAAGAGCAGGCTTTGGGATCAGGGTCTCAGGACCAGGTGGAGGAACCTGGGTCTGCCCATGTAGCTGAAGGGCCCCCATGCTGGGACCACAGGATGTCCGTGCCCTGACTCTTACCATCACTGGCTTTCCAGATGAAGAAGCTGGAGGAGGACCTTAAAAAGCTGAGGGAGGATGCAACCAAGTGGAAAGAAGAGAGCAGCAATGAGATCTCTCAGCAAATTGAGTAAGAGGACAGGAATGGGTTTCATACCATGTGGGGCTGCAAGGGAGCCCAGGGCGTCTGGCAGCATCCTGGTTTGCAGGCACAGCACAGTGCCCTGCAGCCCTGCAGGGGTAACCCTGACCTTGTCCCCATCCCACTGGTCAGGGCTTTGCGTCAGAACACAAAACGTGAGCTGCAGAAGATGGGAGAGCAGCAGGAGAGGAGGAATGCCATGCTGGAGGAGATGGTGACTCAGACAGCCGACCAGCTGAACGAGCAGGTGAGGTCCTGGGGCAGCACTCCCACCACCCCTTGCTTGGTCATGTTGGAGGTCCATGCCACATCCTTATGCTCTGTGGTGCTTTGCTGTAATGTGGGGGAGGCCCAAACTGCCCAAATTGGCCTGGACCAGTCAGCAGCATGGACGCAGATTAAAGCCTTGATGCAAAAGTCCTGTTGACACTGAGAGCTCATGGCCACTGGCTGAGTCATGTGGGTCTGCCCTGTGGAGCAGCCAGACCCCCTTTGGTCATCACCTAATGTTCTTCCTTCCCTGGAGCAGGATCAGGAGCTGCGCCAGCACATGGAAGCCAAGTTTCTGCAGATTCAAAAAGACTACGAGAAACTCAGCTTTACCTCAGGGATCCTCCAGAAGGACTCTCAACAAAAGCAGAAAGAAATCACGGTGTGTGGCTGAAATCCTTTTTAGGTCAAAGCATCCCCCAAGATGTGTCCGGGCAGGGATCACAGAGCATCTCTTGAGGATCTCCTCCCAGCACTGTGCTTGTTCCAAGTGCCTTTCGCCAAGGTTTTTTGTGTAGGGGGAGAGGGCGATGCTCCCATATCCTGGGGTGTGCCCCAACCTTGCTGTGATGTCATGGGTTCCTTTTTGTGCTGAAAGATGCTGTTCCAGTCTCTGGAGAAGCTTCAGAAGGAGAAGGCAAATGAGCAGGATGTGATGGCAGCAATGGACATGGTACAGTCTCAATGGGCCTCCCTGCCAGCCCAAGGGTTTCCAGGCAGGGTGCCAAATGCCCCTTGTCCCTTGGGGGCTGGGTGGCAGAACTGGCCTGGGGAGGGAGAATTTCCCGAGCATGTTGGGGTTCCCTCACCCTCCCGATGGTGGGACCAAACCCACCAGGGTGATGGGGCACATGGGGCCACAGCACCCTGAAAGGGGCATGATGGCCTGGAGGAAGCACTTCTCTCTCTGCCCCTCACACGCGCTGGCCCTGCCTGTCGTTCCTCATCCCTTTCCCCACCGCTCTCCTGCCGTTCCTCTCTGCTAGAAGGCGGACAAAGCTGCCTTGGGAAGCAAAGTCAATTGCAGCCAATTTGAAGAGAACATGGAAGAGCTGGATGAGAGGATGCAGGAGTTGCAGAGCCAGATTTCAGGCCAGGAGGAGCACTGGAACAATAAGCAGCGTCAGTTCAGTGATGCAATTGAAGAGAAGGTGAGGGGTTCCTCATCCCTGAAACGACAAACTGGCACCTTTGGGACTCGACAGCCTGAGGCAGCATCCCTCTGAGGGTCCCCCTCCAGGCTTTTCCCTGGAGAGCTCCATGTCACATCCCGGGGCAGCTGGCTGAGGCTTTGCACCTGTTCACAGCTGGATCGCCTGGAACTGAAGGCTTTCCGTAAGCACCTGGACGAGGCCTGGAGCAGGAATATTGAGGAACTTGAGAACAGGCTGTTGCGTGAAAACGCTGCTGGGATTAAGAAGTGAGTGTGATGCAGATTCTGAAGGCTTTAGGGACAGCAATGGTCCCATTCCCTCCACCTGACCCACACGCTCCCCGTGTGCTCCCCTGCCTTGGGACCAATTCAGCTGCTCAATGAACCATGGGGATGCTGATGAAGCAGCTGCACCTTCTCCTTCCAGCAGCAGCAGGTTCCACACAGGAAAGGAGGCACGAGGACAGGGCACCTGCAGGACAGTGCCCTCCAAAAGCAAAATGGGGCTGTGGGTGCAAAGGCTCCCAGAAGCCAGGGTGGGAGATGGCAACTGCTCCTCCCAGGCAGGGCTGTGGGATGCAGGGTCCCAGAGCTGGGTTGTGCCCTGCCCTCCTGGCCATGCACACAGGGGACTTTGGTGCCAGAGAGTGGCTAAAAGCGCTGCAGGGGCTGCTTGGGATGGTGACATGGGTGCCTGTGCCCTTCAGCTGGCAGCAGCCAGCACGCTGGGGATGGGGAGAAACAGGCTCAAGAGCCCACGGTTCAGCCTTCAAACGCTGTGACCCTGTGCAGTGACCTGCCCAACACCCGGCTGCTGCCAGCCGCTGCTGCCTGTGTGCGGGCAGGGCTGTGGCCCCAGGAGCTCCCCCAGCCCTCTTCTCTCACCCTCCTTAGGCAGCTGCCAGTCCCTTTCACGTGCCTGTCCTGTGACCGCATGCTCACCGTGCAGGTCCCTGGCCAGTGAGTAGCACCAGTGCATCGGGGGCAGCGGGGCTGGGATGGGGGGAGATGGGTGCCAGCAGTGACCGCTGTGCTGGGCACAGGGTGACAGGGTCTGCTTGGGAGGCCCTGATGTGGGGAGCCCCCTCTGCAGCCCTGCCGGCAGCAGGGGTGTGGGCACTCATCCCAAGGCCTACAGGCAGAGGGGTAGCAAGGGGTACAATCCTCTGGGTTTGGGGGTGCTGCCTCCAACAGGAACAGGTTGTTTGTCCCCTGTCACACACCTGTGACTCCTGCCCTCCCCAGGTACCCCGAGACACTCCCGTATTTGCCACCCCTGCCCCCCAGCAAGGAGCCACCGCACAGCCAAAGGTAAGGGCCCTGAGGACACATGCCCAGCTCCCGGGGTGCAGGCTAGTCCTGACACAGCAAGGAGGGCTTTTCCCGGTGTGGCACAGGCTTTTGCTTCCTGCTTGGGGCTCCTGCAGCAGGTGGACAGGAGCTGGGAGGGACATGCCCCTGCAGGCAGCACTGCCAGTCCCCTCCCTGGCACAGCAGGGTGAAGCCCAGGATACCACAGGGCTGGGCTCTGAGTGTCCTCTGCCCCATCCCACAGGAGGCCGATGGCCCATGGCAGTGTCCCCCGTGTGCCACAGAGCTCTGGGGACCGTCAGAACAGCAGTTTCAAACTGCCCCCCATTCAGGATTCTCTCCGGAACAAGGCATTTCTGCAGGGACTTGTCACCCTTCCCAACAAGGTAGGGATGAAGAAAGTGGGGACATGGCATGTGTAATGTGGACTGGAAGTGTGATGCTGCGGATCCAGGGTGAATTTGTGCCTTCAGTTTCCTCGGGCAGACCTGGTTTGTGGAGGTCTGCTAGGGAATGCTGAATTGGGCCCTGCATTTCAGCCAACTGCTCTCTCCTTCCCAGCCCAGAGTGAGCCAGCTGCTGGGCAGGGGTGGACACATCCCGAGGGGCTGCAATGACCAGCTTCCTGTGCTGACCAGGACACTGGATGAGCCAGGTGTGGCCCTGTCAGGGCACGGGGATGAGGGGAGAAGAGACTGGTTGTCTGCTGGGTCTGCGCCTGGTCCCTGGGGGTCTCTGGCCAAGCAGGTGACCCTTCTGCTGCCCCGTCCTGGGCTGGCTGAGATGAGCCAGACGGGGCAGCCCTGGGGACTGGGGGCTCACCCTTGCCTCTCACCCCCAGGCCCTGCCACCTCTCGGGACCACCGGCCAGGCACTGCCCCCCGACATGTCTCCAGGGCACCAGGGCTCCTACTGCCAGCCCAGCCCCGTCAGATTTCCACAGCCCTCAAGTAGCCGGACAGGACTGGGAACCCAGTGCTCCACCAGGGACGTCTTCTCAGCAGACAGAGAAGTCTGCAACAATTATTGTCAGTTAAATAATTTTTCATTTCATTAATAAAAGTCTTCTGAAAGACAAGCAGAGCCTTTTCCCACTCTCACTGAATACATGGGGATAAATACAACTATCTTACACTATTTTTACTGTTAGGAATCAGGCATCACTTCATTCCCAGCTCTGGGATGCCTGGGAATAGCTCCACTCAGCATGCACATCCACTCTCTAAACTTTTCACTATGTATTTTTATCAAAGGAATTAATGCTCATTGCCTATAAATTTCATATTTCTCTTCCTTAATTAATATTCTATCTTCAATTTGGTTTTGATTTCTCAATTCTCATGCTGTTGCCAGCTAAAGAAGTGTTAGCTCCTGGTGGGCTCATACGATGCTCATTTTACTAAAGTCTGTGGAACCACACCATCAATAGCAGGATAAACATTTACCAAGGAAGGGAGTAAAACTACAGTCCACTGATCTAAGGTTTCCTAATTTAAATAACTGGCCAGCTAGATCAACTTTTCTCCTCATTTGCAGAGAAGCACCAGTTCACCAGGTAACTGAAACTGTCCACTTGTTTGGAAAAATATCTTATGGCCCTTTTCCATGTCCCCAGCCTCTGAGCTAGCACCCGTAGTGCAACATGTCAGTGTTTGTGAACAAACAGCTCCAGAGGCTTGGTCACATCAGGTAATGCCTGTGCAGGGCTGACATTAGAGCTCTCTTGAGGTCTGTGGAAGCCGCTGGCAATCTGGGGTCCACTGTAGCAGCTCCTTGCTGTAGCACCTCCTTGGGGGTTTCTCAGGGCCACATATCAAGCTCTTACCACAGGCCAGAATGAAGAACCCAGAGCCCACACCAACCACCCATTCCTAGAAATGTTCTTAACCTGCAAAAAGACCTTGTCTCTGGGGTTTGGCAAATTGCCTCCATCCTTTTGGTTCCAAGGCTTTGCTGCCCCTGGGAAATGGTGAACCTCTGATATAGAACATGCTCTTTAGCACTTGGGGCCTTCTTCTTGGACACCCTGTAACTGGCTTGTCCCAAAAACTTCAGGAAACTGAGAATTATTTCAATGCATCTAGCCTGAGTTCCTGTAGCAATTAAAAGGTCACCCACATACTGTAGCAAAGTGGTCCCTTCATTCTCCTTTTCCCATACTGAAGGGACTGCCGGAGCTTGGCTAGCTCTTACAACTCCGCTGCCTGGCCAGGAGCGGGGAACTGCCTCGGTATGGGGATTTACCTGAGGCTGAACCTTTAGAGGCACTTGCTCTAAGGTGCCAGACACAAGCCACCACAGGCACCTCGAGAGGAGAAAGGAGGAGGCTCTCTGCCTTGAGGCTCCACAAGGAACACTTCACTCCAGGTGAAGGGAGCTCAAACAAAGAGCCGCAGGCACTCCTGTGCAGGGGTTTAGTAAAGATGCAAGTCAGGGGTGGATGCAAACAGCCAACCAAGAGGGAATCCTCAGGGGAGGAGTGAGGGGATCACATCCAGTGTCTGGGGCCACTTGGGGCAGGGGGGTGGGGAGGATGGGGCACACGTGCCAGCGGGGCTTCCAGGGATAGGAAAATTCCAAACGGTGCTGCAGACAGGGATTGACCCAAGGTCTGAGTGGCACAGAATGTTCGGGAATCAAGGCGTGGATTGCCTTGACAGGCAGGGAAAGAGCTGGACCAAGGGTGGGGAATGGCATGGGGGACAGCTTTGAGGGAGGGTAAAGCCCAGGGCTAAACAAACTCAGGGAGAACATGGGGGTGCAACAGGACGAACCACTTAACGAGGAATCAATTAAATAAACCCAACCGCAACACTAGACCTCCAATTCTTTTGCCACTTGGTTCTTGTCCTGGGGTGGCATTATGATACTGTGCCCCTGTTGTCTGCCTAATGCCCAGACAGGGGTCCTGTAACTTTAAGCTAGGTCTGAGAGAGGGGTGGAAAGCTGGTGGAATTCTTTTGGTGTGGTTTTCACACATCCTCCCCCAGGCTCGCTCAGCTGTGTTGTGCAGCATGGACAGAGGGAGTACATCTTTGCTTTTAGCTGGGTCCTTCTTTGCTTGTTTGACAATGCCAGAAGTTTTTCCAGGCCTGTGGGTTTTTTCCCTGGAACTTTTGGGCTTTTCCCTGGCCCGAACATTGCCGGGAGCCCTGTGCCCCAGCCTGGAGGGGAGGCCCTGGGATGGGCGTCCTGGCTTCAGACTCGGGAGGAGCTGAGCCACTCCTACTCAAAGAACTGTGAATCCACAGCTTTCTCCACAGCGAGAAGGTTTGAATATCTGTCATTATTTGTTATGTGTAGTAGATATAATTAGCGCCATTTCTAATATGATATATGTGATATTGAATATTTGTTAGAGTATACATGTTTGTATTAGGATTCCCCCCCCATCCTCACAGGCGCAGGTGAGACCAGGTGTAGATTGGAAACTGATTTACAAGTAAGAAGGTACAGCTCGCCAGGAGATGGGCCATGGCTGGGGAGATACAGAAACCCCAGGTGCTGATCCTTGGTGTGAATGACCGGAGATGGATATCATGGAAATCCTGAGGCAGATACATGTGAATGCAGCGTTCCCGAATTCCCGTAAATTTCATCAAAGGATTCAACAAACTCCAGACACTGATTTGTTCTCCCTCATCACCAAAAAGGAAAATCTTATTAACATATAGACTCTGAATAGAAGAAAAGACTGATTGCTGAAATCTTGGCCTCAGGCGGAATTTTCCCTATAAAAACCGCTTGTGCCAGGATGGAAGTGTGTGGGCTGGAGGAAAACCTCTGCTGAGGCTGACTCCTTGTTGCACACCCAGGGCCAACCCTGGGCTCGGCTCTGTTCTTTCCTTGTGGCTGGCTAGATAGAATTTGATTGCAGAATAAATATTTTATTTTTCATATTAATTTGGCTGGACAAATTTTCATTTATAACATTATTCATTCTGTTTCCTGCGCCTGCCTACACTCTGTGTGTTAAATAAACAGCTTTTTTTCAGTTTCCTCAAAAAAATTCCTTGCTGTGGGAGGGACTGCTAAAACCTGTCTCCTCCGAACTTGTCTCAAATTGAGACAGTTCTCAAACAATGTGGGGTGATTTTTGAACCCTGGAGGAAAATAGGTCCACTTCAGTTGGGTTTCATGGCCCATCAAGAAACTTTCCATTGAATGGCAAACAAGAGTTGACTTTCAGTTTCAAGGGCAATGCAGAAAAAAAGCATCCTTAACATCCACAACAGAGGACTCATCAGGACTCATCAGATTACTTAATTGGGCTTAAAAGTGTATAAGGGCTTGCTACCACTGGTCTAAGTCTCACACTATTTCACTGACAGCTCTGACATCTTGTACCAGCCTGTGTTCATAAGTATGTGGCTCCTTTACTGGCAGGAGAGGAGTCCTATATCATTCCTCTAACCCTCTTCTAGCTTCTGACTTCAAAGAATAATTTTTTTCTGCCCAACCAGTTGCCCATCAGGCTCAAACAGAATCCTTACTGGTTCCACTGCTTGGATTTCCCGGGAATTCCGTTGGTCCACATCAACACAGTGACACTGTTTTCTACTTCCTTCCAGCAGGGATGTGCAAGAGGGAAATATTGATCCAGGGTTCCTTGCTGAACATTCTGAGCATGCCCTCTCTCAGCCTCTTCCCCCAGTTTTTCCATTACCACAATTCCCCCACCTGCAGTTAAAGGTGGGTCTGAAACTGCCTTACTGAAATCCCAGGGGTCTTTGCCTTGAACTCAATGGATTCGGGCATTGGAGGATCTCCCTGAAAAATCTTTGGAGTGCACTGGAGTCCTCTCAATCCTCTGAATCCATGGAGCAAAAGAAGGAGCATAGTTCTCTCTGGGTCTCTAGAAACAGTCTCCAAAACCAGGATAAATGAAATCCTCAAACAGGATCATTTTAGTATTAGCGAGTTAGGCATTACTTTGTGCTGGTCAGGGTGTGTGGAGTGGAGAGTTGCAGCCACACACAAGCACAAAACTTTTCACTTAGTTATCTGCTTCTAGCAAACAAAGAAATCAATGGTCATCCATTCTCAAATACATAATTCTCTTCATTAGTTATTATTCTAACCTCTATTGGTTAGAGCCTTCTTGATTCTCATCCTAATTAGCACACATTTCTGTGACTCTTTATTATCTTTTTCCAAGGCAGTGAGCTATCCAGCATATATAAAATTGCCTTTATTAATCTCTTCATTGTCCAATGGTCTCTGCAACAACTCCTTGGAGGGCTATAAACCCTGCATTTCACATGTCCATTTTGCAGCTTTGTTCACTGAAGCTCCTAAGTGTTAGTTTAGCAAAACTAAAAGGTTCCCTGATTTTCTCAATCAAACCCTAAGAATAACACACTGTGGAAAGAAGTTTAGCTACCAGCTGGCCGAGAGGTGGCCTTACACTTCTAAAGATTAATTTTAAAAACTAATTAAAAGTTATAAACTGCAAGCCCGATAACCTGCTGTAGGGCTTTGAAGCAGGAAGGACTAGGGATGAACAGAGCACGTTTTGGAAAAGGGGCAGATGGGGGTGGATGGCAGGTGTTGGAGGGAAGAACTTGGTTTGTCTTCCCCCACAGTCTTGGGGGCATTGGCAAGAGAAAAAATTTCATTGTCTTCTTTATGGACTGTCAAGCTGACATAAAACCTGACTTGGAGGGAATTGTACAAAGGCTTCACCCAGGGAGACTCTTTGCCCTGAACTCCAGAGGAGAAAGGAGTCTATGCCCCAACAACACTAAAGCTCAGCCAGGGGATCACGGGGTTCCTCCTGCACCTCCGGCATGAGGAACAGCGCCCCACTGCTTGGCACTGCCCTCACTGCCCCGGCGCAGCCCCTGGCAGGGGCTCTTTGCCACCTGGATGGGCTTCAGTGCTCTGGCACCAAGCTGGGCTGGGGCAGGTGGCACTGGGACTCTCCCTGCCCACCTGGATTGCCACGGGCTGCCCGTGGCAGGGTGGGGCTCTTTGGGGTGTTGCTGCCCTGGCCATCACCCCTGACATCCCTGTTGGTTGGACTGTTCCATAGGTTCTTCGTGAGGAGTTTGGTGGTTTAAAGGCAGAAAATCCCCGCCTAGCAGAGGAACTCAAGAAGTTCCAGGAGACACAGGTCTGTGCAGAGCACTGTGGCTCTCAAGGTCATATTTCCCACACTCACTCTCCAGAGACTTGTTTCTGACAATGCTTTTTCCTAGACCATGGCTATGTCCCAGCATGAAGAAGAAATTGAAAAGTTAAAGGGTGCCCAGCGTCGTACGGCAGGCAAAATGAAGAAGGTCCAGATGTCGTGGGACAAGGTGAAGTGCTGCTTGGTGCAAGTTTTGGGTCTGAGACAGCAGCCTGGACCCTCGGCCCTGCTAGCTGAAGGCTCAGTACCCTTGGCCCTGCCAGATGCATGGACCGTGCTGCCTGCAGAGCCCTGCCAGCCTGGCTGAGCCCGGCCCTGCGCTGTCCCCAGGGCTCCACAAATCACAGCAGGGGTCAGGGCCTTGCAGGTGTCCACTGACCCTCCCACAGGCTCACTGCCACCACTCCTCTCTCCTAGGACATGGCTCTCATGCGGGATCTCCGGGAGGAGATGGACAGGATAAAGTCAACACAGATCCTCATGGAGGGAGACATAAAGAAGATTAAGGAGTCACTTGCTTTAGTGAGCTGTTGGGCCGTGTAATCTTTAGGCTCTCATGGGGAACATCAATGTGATTCCAAGAGCAGGCTTTGGGATCAGGGTCTCAGGACCAGGTGGAGGAACCTGGGTCTGCCCATGTAGCTGAAGGGCCCCCATGCTGGGACCACAGGATGTCCGTGCCCTGACTCTTACCATCACTGGCTTTCCAGATGAAGAAGCTGGAGGAGGACCTTAAAAAGCTGAGGGAGGATGCAACCAAGTGGAAAGAAGAGAGCAAGAAGGAGATCTCTCAGCAAATTGAGTAAGAGGACAGGAGTGGGTTTCATACCCTGTGGTACTGCAAGGGAGCTCAGGGGGGACTGGCAGCATCCTGGTTTGCAGGCACAGCACAGTGCCCTGCAGCCCTGCAGGGGAAACCCTGACCTTGTCCCCATCCTGCTGGCCAGGGCTTTGCGTCAGGACACAAAACGTGAGCTGCAGAAGATGGGAGAGCAGCAGGAGAGGAGGAATGCCATGCTGGAGGAGATGGTGACTCAGACAGCCGACCAGCTGAACGAGCAGGTGAGGTCCTGGGGGAGCACTCCCAGCACCCCTTGCTTGGTCATGTTGGAGGTCCATGCCACATCCTCATGCTCTGTGGTGCTTTGCTGTAACGTGAGGGAGGCCCAAACTGCCCAAATTGGCCTGGACCAGTCAGCAGCATGGACGCAGATTAAAGCCTTGATGCAAACGTCCTGTTGACACTGAGAGCTCATGGCCACTGGCTGAGTCATGTGGGTCTGCCCTGTGGAGCAGCCAGACCCCCTTTGGTCATCACCTAATGTTCTTCCTTCCCTGGAGCAGGATCAGGAGCTGCGCCAGCACATGGAAGCCAAGTTTCTGCAGATTCAAAAAGACTACGAGAAACTCAGCTTAGCCTCAGGGATCCTCCAGAAGGACTCTCAACAAAAGCAGAAAGAAATCACGGTGTGTGGCTGAAACCCTTTTTAGGTCAAAGCATCCCCCAAGATGTGTCCGGGCAGGGATCAGAGAGCATCTCTTGAGGATCTCCTCCCAGCACTGTGCTTGTTCCAAGTGCCTTTCGCCAAGTTTTTTTGTGTAGGGGGAGAGGGCGATGCTCCCATATCCTGGGGTGTGCCCCAACCTTGCTGTGATGTCATGGGTTCCTTTTTGTACTGAAAGATGCTGTTCCAGTCTCTGGAGAAGCTTCAGAAGGAGAAGGCAAATGAGCAGGACGTGATGGAAGCAATGGACATGGTACAGTCTCAATGGGCCTCCCTGCCAGCCCAGGGGTTTCCAGGCAGGGTGCCAAATGCCCCTTGTCCCTTGGGGGCTGGGTGGCAGGAGTGGCCTGGGGAGGGAGAATTTCCCAAGCATGTTGGGGTTCCCTCACCCTCCAGATGGTGGGACCAAACCCACCAGGGTGATGGGGCACATGGGGCCACAGCACCCTGAAAGGGGCATGATGGCCTGGAGGAAGCACTTCTCCCTCTGCCCCTCACACGCGCTGGCCCTGCCTGTCGTTCCTCATCCCTTTCCCCACCGCTCTCCTGCCATTCCCCTCTGCTAGAAGGCGGACAAAGCTGCCTTGGGAAGCAAAGTCAATTGCAGCCAATTTGAAGAGAACATGGAAGAGCTGGATGAGAGGATGCAGGATTTGCAGAGCCAGATTTCAGGCCAGGAGGAGCACTGGAACAATATGCAGCGTCAGTTCAGTGATGCAATTGAAGAGAAGGTGAGTGGTCCCTCATCCCCAAAATGACAAACTTGCACCTTTGGGACTCGACAGCCTGAGGCAGCATCCCTCTGAGGATCCCCCTCCAGGCTTTTCCCTGGAGAGCTCCATGTCACATCCCGGGGCAGCTGGCTGAGGCTGTGCACCTGTTCACAGCTGGATCGCCTGGAACTGAAGGCTTTCCATAAGCACCTGGACGAGGCCTGGAACAGGAACATGGACGAACTTGAGAACAGGCTGTTGCGTGAAAACGCTGCTGGGATTAAGAAGTGAGTGTGATGCAGATTCTGAAGGCTTTAGGGACAGCAATGGTCCCATTCCCTCCACCTGACCCACACGCTCCCCGTGTGCTCCCCTGCCTTGGGACCAATTCAGCTGCTCAATGAACCATAGGGATGCTGATGAAGCAGCTGCACCTTCTCCTTCCACCAGCAGCAGGTTCCACACAGGAAAGGAGGCACGAGGACAGGGCACCTGCAGGACAGTGCCCTCCAAAAGCAAAATGGGGCTGTGGGTGCAAAGGCTCCCAGAAGCCAGGGTGGGAGATGGCAACTGCTCCTCCCAGGCAGGGCTGTGGGACGCAGGGTCCCAGAGCTGGGTCATGCCCTGCCCTCCTGGCCATGCACACAGGGGACTTTGGTGCCAGAGAGGGGCTGAAAGTGCTGCAGGGGCTGCTTGGGGTGGTGACATGGGTGCCTGTGCCCTTCAGCTGGCAGCAGCCAGCACGCTGGGGATGGGGAGAAACAGGCTCAAGAGCCCACGGTTCAGCCTGCAAACGCTGTGACCCTGTGCAGTGACCTGCCCAACACCCGGCTGCTGCCAGCCGCTGCTGCCTGTGTGCGGGCAGGGCTGTGGCCCCAGGAGCTCCCCCAGCCCTCTTCTCTCACCCTCCTTAGGCAGCTGCCAGTCCCTTTCACGTGCCTGTCCTGTGACCGCATGCTCACCGTGCAGGTCCCTGGCCAGTGAGTAGCACCAGTGCATCGGGGGCAGCGGGGCTGGGATGGGGGGAGATGGGTGCCAGCAGTGACCGCTGTGCTGGGCACAGGGTGACAGGGTCTGCTTGGGAGGCCCTGATGTGGGGAGCCCCCTCTGCAGCCCTGCCGGCAGCAGGGGTGTGGGCACTCATCCCAAGGCCTACAGGCAGAGGGGTAGCAAGGGGTACAATCCTCTGGGTTTGGGGGTGCTGCCTCCAACAGGAACAGGTTGTTTGTCCCCTGTCACACAGCTGTGACTCCTGCCCTCCCCAGGTACCCCGAGACACTCCCGTATTTGCAGCCGCTGCCTCCCAGCAAGGAGCCACCGCACAGCCAAAGGTAAGGCCCCTGAGGACACATGCCCAGCTCCCGGGGTGCAGGCTAGCCCTGACACAGCAAGGAGGGCTTTTCCCGGTGTGGCACAGGCTTTTGCTTCCTGCTTGGGGCTCCTGCAGCAGGTGGACAGGAGCTGGGAGGGACATGCCCCTGCAGGCAGCACTGCCAGTCCCCTCCCTGGCACAGCAGGGTGAAGCCCAGGATGCCACAGGGCTGGGCTCTGAGTGTCCTCTGCCCCATCCCACAGGAGGCCGATGGCCCATGGCAGGTTCCCCCGTGTGCCACTGAGCTCAGGGGACCGTCAGAACAGCAGCTCCACAACGCAGAACATCAGGGCTTCCCTACATACAAGTGCACAGCTGCAACATCACCACAACAAGGTAGTGAGGATGAAGGTGGGGACACAGAATGACGACTCAGGCTTGATGGCATTGCTGACTATCCAGGGGGAATCTGTGCCTTCAGTCCCCAGGGAGACCTGGTTTGGGAGGATTATTAGGGGATGCTGGATTGGTTGGGCCCAGCATTTCAGCTTGTTGCCCTCTCCTCCTCAGCCCAATGTGACCCAGCTGCTGGACAGTGATGGACACATCTCTCACCATAATACGCATTATGAGGTGAGGAGATCGACCAAGTCTGGCCACTGTGGCAATATCTGCAGGTTTTATTGTCTAGGAATTGAAACAAAGGGCAAAGCAGTTACTGTTTAGTTAATACAACATGGGGCATAAGTTCACCAACTTAATGGTGAACTTAAGCAATGGGAGAAAAAAATATATATATGCTATTTTTACCTCTAAAAAGCACGAAGCTAGAAGGACCTCCCCCAATCAGATTTTCACTACTTACTCCTATCAGCTCCTAGGAAACCTCAGCACAACATCTCCACACCTTAAAGCTCAAAATTACCATGAGCTGTTTTGACAATAAAAAAGAGCAAATCAGAAATATCTTGAAATTTTACTTGTTTTTTAAATGTGAACTTATTGACCAGAAACTGTATCTAGAAAGAAAATACTTTTTGTTGACATCCCGCAAATGAAGGTAAATTAAGGAAACCAATGAGAAGGCCTGGTATATCGATATGTTTGTATCTCCTAGTACATCTTACCAGGAATATTCCTGGCATAGAAGGAAGCCATAGAAAAATAGAATATAATAAGGTATTAAAACCTAGGCCCTAACAAGTAAGGCTAAATAAGCCTAGGGTGCAAGTATAACACTGTAACTCGTAACTCTACATCATGAATCAGAAAACACAGAAAAGTCTGCTGAAGATGTCTCCTTGGAGAAGACTCAATTTGAGCAGCAGTGTTTACTGCACCACATACAAAGCAATAATACCACTGAACAATGGGAACAGCTGATGGGCAGACCCCTCCTACGACACACACAACTCTGAGCAGTTGTTTTGCTTATTTACAGGCAGTTTAATAAGTCCAAGTACACGACAGCCCCAACAGTAAGCAACAGATTCCTGTCAGTGTCATGACATCTTGCTTCTAGCCTAGCACATGCCTCACTGGGAATTCACGGAGGCAGATTTTAATTACACTGCAGACCATCCAGATCGCCTTCCCTCTGCCAGCGCTTTGTTTCCCTTCAATATTTTGCTGCTTGTTGGGTTCACTGTGCACGAAATAATTAATCAGAGATTTTCCAGATATCTTTGTGAAAACTTTACCAAGTGTTTCTTTGTGACTGTTAGGAAATTCAGCTCAGCCTTTTTTTTTTTTTTTTTCTAAAATACAAATTGTGGCAAAATTGTTACATTTAAATTTTATTCATTTATTTATTTGTCTATAGTTCTGCATTTAATGTGCTATATTTATTACAGGGCAAAGCGCTACAAAGTTTTACTGAACTCTGACAATTCTTACTCAAACTTTAAAAACTATGTTTAAAAATGCTTATAAGATGCTGTGTACCTACCTTTCTCTTAATGTAGCGTTTATCATTCTTAAAAGATGCTAAAAAATTGAGTAAAATAGCTAATCACTTTTTTTTTCATCTGGGTAATGACCTTTCTATTTACCAAATATTTTAATAGGCATTTACTTACTCTGCAACCAGAATTCTACTATAGGAATCCCTAGCTCAAATTTGCAAATCCATAATGATTATGAGATTCATTTTTGAAAAGTGCAGACCCATACAGAGAAGATTCTTGCTTAAAGCAGTGAATGAATGAATGAATGAATGCTGTGAATACATAGACACATTCTGCTAGATCGCTTTTTATGACAGTTTGCCTTCCCCCTTTAGTCATAAGCAAAGCAAGTTATTATAGAAAAGTCAAAAATTTTAAGATTAAGCCCAAATACTTTTTCCCATTGAGAAGTTTTACAATAATGCCAGCTTCACTTTTTCTTGAACTCAGGTTTTCAATTATTAGCACCCTGCATTTCTAGAAGAGCAGTATTGTTTTGGTTCAGCCATTTTAGTCAAAAGCAGAAAGTAACCTTTAATAAGATACAGGTCCAGACCCAGCCTACTGGTACCCTTTTTATACTGCAGATGCTGACTAATTAACATTGCTTATTTTTCACTTGTCAGAATGCTTGCCCACTACCAGGTTTGCTGTTTTGTTGTTGCTAGCTCTTTAACCTTTTTCCTGTGGCTACATATCAAGGTCCTATGATACACACCTTCTCCAGCTGTCAGGTCATCCACCTTCATTTAGACTTTTGCACTCCACCCTTTAAGCATCATGGCAGTTAGAGGCTATTAAACATCTCTCACTCAAAATGAAGTCTTACATTCAGAAGAGCCATAAAAATTCTTCTACACTAGATTTTAAAGCTAATCATGCCATTCTTTAACCATCACAACAAGCCTCTCAAATGGAAAGGTATAATTTCCAGCAAATCTACATAAAACCCTTTGAGGTTTGTCTGTCCTTCAGGTTTTTACTTCATACTTTTCCATTTCTTGAGATGTGAGCTCCTTGCTAGCATCTTCATACTTTTCCATTTCTTGAGATGTGAGCTCCTTGCTAGCGTCTAACAGGTGTATTTCAGATTCCACTAGTACTGCTCACAGTAAAATGTCTTGAGGCACATCCTCCTATAAAGTCAGCTGAGCAGACAAAGATAAATATTATACAAGATCAACAAATATTAATTTTTTTATCTTAAATATATGGACATTCTATTTAAAAAGCTGTACAAGAAAAGTATGGTGAAGGAAATGAAGTCTTGATAATGCTACAACCCCTAAGAAAATATTTTTTTTAAAAGACAGAAAATAGTAGAGCAGAAAACCTATTGAAAATGCAATTTCTTTGTGAAAACTTAAAATAGAAGGTTTGGATTTGGTTGGAATTACTACTGATTTTACATGGACAGCACTTCACTCATTGCACACATGCTGTTTAATGATAGTATCAATTTTCAGTTACTAGTCTAACCTGTGGCACATGCTATATTCAATTACAGTTTCAAAGAAAGTTAAAACTTGCCCTTCTCTGAAAAGGGACTATTTTGGGGTTGGTACTCATGTGAAAAAAGAAAAACAAAACTGAACCTAAAAAGCCTCAAAATACATATATTTATTTTCTATCAAGTGAAGAGTTATGCAATGCATCTGCAATTTTGTATTTCTGACATCCACCTTCTTAGTGGAAATGTTATACATGGTCCAAGTACTAACCTGTAAGGCTGCTTCTGCCTCTTCCAAAGCAGGTTTGGCAGCTTCCAGCTTCTCTTCAGCAATGGCTTTGTCAACTGTGGTACTGTCTACATTATCTTGGGCTTTGTCTTTCACTTTCTGAACATCACCCTTCACATTCTCACCAGCCTGTGTTTTTACAGGAACTTCTTTCAATACCTAGAATGTAAGAAAACCCACATGCCGTAGTTAAAAGTTTTTGTTGTAAAATCATATCTCTCCAATTTCAGAAAACTCAAATAACATCATTTTCTCCAAGATCCTTTCTTTCCAACAATTAACTTCATTTTAATTGATTCATCTTTTCAAAATAGAATAAATAAGAGAAGAAAAAAAAAAATCAAACAGCAATACACTTTGAAGGCTGTACGTACCATGTCAGCTTTTTCATTGTCAATTTGAAGTTCCTTTTCTTTTACCTCCAGTTCTCTGCTTAGAGCAGCCACTGACTCAGAGGCCTCTTTCAAATTTTCCAGACCAGTATTTATTCTGAAGTTAAAAAGCAAAATAAAAAGCATCTCATTCACTATGTAATTTACACTCTACTTTCCATCTATAGAATAAATCATATAAATCAGAATGAACAATTGCAAGTTATGTTTTACACCAGAAATAAAACCTGGACAGGAATTTTACATTTCTGATATCTTCAGAATCAATAAAGTGGACAATAAAGTACATTAATAAAGTTTGTGGCTTGAAATTTTACCTGCCTCTGATCAAACAGTATGCCTTTATCATTGCATTAAAATCCTATGTGTTATTCTAGAAATGTTACTCACTGTCCCTCTTGAGTCAATAATCAAAGAACTGAGTTCCATACAGCGGAAAGCATTTTCTGATCACCGAAATTCTGAAAATTATAACCAATCAATATTTCTTATTTGAAATGGAAACTGAAAAGAAACCAAGACCAAACAAAAGAGAGGAAAAAATAAATAGTATTGAGATAAGACCTCTCTGATTCAGCATTAAAATGCCCCTTCAACAGTGCTTTTTTTCTATCAGAAATTCTTCACCCGGGACCTTTCAGACAGCTTACAAGGCCTCTAGAGAGACTGCTGTTGCGAAGGCTATGCAGTACTTGGACAGCTGAACAAATACAGGAGAACAGACAAAGTGTAACTGCTGACAAATTCAGACAGTGCAAATAAGTTTAAGTGGAAGAAATTGGACTCCGTGAACTAACTTGGTAAATCTGAAGGTAGAAAATAGGGCAACACCCTTCTGTTGTACAAGTCTTCACCCCTAACATAACTACAGGTTTCAAACTCAATTTGACTTTGAAGACAAAGAATGTTTCAAAGCCAAATAAACAAGTTTAAGCCTTTCTTTAAGGTTTCCAGTTCTTTTTGACAATCTTTCAAAACTGAAAAGGCAGTTTTTCTTAAGGGTGATACCAACTGATGCACTGATTGCTAATTTTACATTACAGCTGGGTGCTCCTGACATGAAGATATATCAGCAAATAGATATCATTACTTTAATAAAGCATCTGAAAATAGAAATAAGTATATCAAAACCACCTTAATAATGCATGATAAAAAAGCTCAGGAGTCTAAGTAAGGCTCTGTGCTCACAAAACCACTTAGGACATTCCTTACATATTCATAACAGGAGGTTACAAGTGTCCACTTAGGAAACAAAATTTGCCACCTGACAAATTAAATGGTATTATCAATATAATATAAAATTACATGTAGATGCCTTCTTTTACTCTTTAGAAACATATGGGTATCATTTATATTCACCTCCTAGTCCCTCTACCTCTATTTTTCATGCATCACTACTCTTCTCCCCTGCCCCCCCAAATATATGAAGTCTTTATCTTATATGACAAGAGCAACTACAATATTTGAATAAGTTACAACTTCACATAATTTTAGGAATTAAAAATACCTTTTTTTTTTTTTTCTGTGTGAGGAGACAAGCCATGCATCGAAATGAAACATATCAGAATATGCTACCTGGGGAAGAAAACTACAGAAAAACAGAAGTAACCTGAGTAGTCTACCTGTTTGATAATATTTGGACTTCAGCATGCTTTTCTTTGTATGTGGTTTTATATCCCTGAATAAAAATCAGGTAGGATTTGGGAGTCACATGTGTAGAACGTCTGTATCTTTGAAAGTAATCAGAACATTTTTCTGCCACTCCATCCTGGAATGAGCCCATACACTGCACAATTTCCATCTTTGTATCAGCAGTGCAGTCCATATCAAATGAGGACAGGAAGTGTTCAAACACTTAGGAAAGAAAGAAAGCCTAAATGTTAGTAAATATTTACAAAAACATCTTAGCTTATAAACAAGTCACTATAAAACAAGTCAGCATGAAGTATCTTAGCTTTCACCCAGCTCCTGAAAACTCAGTCTTCTTTACTCTTCACAGTCAGATTCTGAATATTATTCTACACTTGTCAGTAAAAAGTACAGCCAAGGATCTGCCATTCTTCATCGCCAAAGTATGCAACTGCTTTTTCACACTGAACCTAGCTGCTGCCTACCAAGAACTGGGTAACCACAGCATTCCTCTGTATGCCCTATCACAGACATATTCATAAATAATCTCTTTCTTTAGTTTATTTGCCTTCTTTACAAATACTTTTAAGACATCTTAATGGGGAATTTTTTTAAAATTGTGTTCAAAACCATTCCTCTGTTAGAAATATTTCAACAGCTTAATAAAACAGTCTTTAAGGAAGAAAATGTCTACATCAAATTCTAGAATCAAGGATTTATTTTGTTAAAATTCAACACAATTAAAACAGCTACATGACCACTGATAAGAAAATTATGTGTCTGCAAAGAAAAAACCTATACATGCCTGCCACCAGAGCATCCTTAGGCCATCGGGTGAACCAATCTATAGTGCATCCAGAAATGAGAGCAGGGAACTTCAGGGCCCTATTTCAGAATTTTTCACCTACTGGTGAAAAGCAAAGAACTACGTGAAGCTTCTGATGGACTCTGGCCATGAAATAGTCATACAGAGCTTCACTGGTTGGAGGTCTTTGTGGATGCTCCTTTTTGAAGGAGGGAATGAGGTCACTATTGATCTCATCTACTTCATCATATGCAAATAAGTTTGACACCTTTAGGAAGAAGGAAGATTTTTCATGCTTCTTGAGATGATCCAAAATAGAGGATACATCATGAGGTTCTTTTAATACACATTATTTTAGGAAGGGACACAAATCTCAGACACTGAAGTTATTAGTACCCCCCCAGCTTCTTTAACAAGAAGTTTGAAGTTATTCCATGAAGTTATTCCATTAAATAGACTGAAATGTAACTTGCTGTAAATTTTAAATGCCACCCTCCAATAGCTTTCCTTCCTTATCTTTATATTCTAATAACTAGTAGTAATTACTCTGAAACATAACCCTGAAATAATAAATAAGTAAATAAAATCAATAAACCCCATCAATTCTGGACATAAATTTACCATACAAAAACTAACTGTATACTAATAGTAAATTTAACAGACAACTTTTAAAAACATCAGTAATATTTCTCAAGTGTCAATTTTATTTTTTTAAAAGCTGTTCTCATGTCCCTTGAGATAGCTTCTCTTGGTCTGACCTAGGATTTTGTAGATTTCGTAGACTGCATTCATTTTTAATAATACTCTAATGACAAAAAGCCCTTGAGTTCTAGTTTTTGGAAGTGTACTCTTCAACCTATAACAAAATATTCAAATAAATTATGTTATTTTACCTGAAAATTATGAATTTTAAAAAGCGGAAAATTGACCATTTTACCTCCCCTGATGACAAAACATTGTTCAAGTATTCTAAGAAAGACTCATCTTTGATCTCATTGTCTGAAAAAAGAAAACAGGTGCCTTTGCCTTGCAGTCCTGCTGTTCTGTATAAGAGTTTCAGATTTTCCATTAAGTTAAAAGTGTTGTATGATCTAAAAAAAAAAAGTTTAACAAATACTCATCTCCCTTTAAAAAAGTGTTCTGACCAAAAGGGTAAAAAAAAAAAAAAAAGCAAATTTAAGTTAGAAACAATGTCATATGATAATCAACTTATGGCAAAAAGGTGCTAATATCAGATAGATCCTCTGATGAGACCCATACCAAGGAACATTGCCACATGTGAACCTAAAATTTCTTCTGCAGCCAACAAACCCCGTTCGTTCCCTGAGCTTCTGAGATGCCGAGAACTCGATGGCAGCTGCAGAAAAGAGGGGCTGCGCTGAGTTTGTCGGGAAGCAAGGACACAGACAGCGCCTTGTGTTTGGGAGTGAGCAGCTGCTGGTTTTTTGCAATTGACTTCGCTGTGCACTGAATGCCAGGATGGCACGTGCATGCTAGAACAACGAGCTGGGCAGGAGCAGGCGCAGAGCACGGCCATCAGACAGCAGCTTGCAGCTTCCCCAAGAAAGAGCAGTGTTTTTGGAGTGTGCAGCAAATCCGTGTTTCTTTTTCCCGTGTCAAACCACGACAATTCTGTAGCAATGTTTCAACTAAGAATTGTTCTGTTGTGATTTCTTCTTTCTGAGACGCTTAAGTCGTTCCCTAAAAAACAATATTGCTTCCGAAAGAATTTGTATCAATGAAACTGAGGGTATCCTTTAAGTACAAGGACACAAATTTATAGTTTAATTTGGTAACATTTACTGCAAATTTGCAATTCAGAAAGTGATCTTAGTTGTTCTCTTTGAGACAATGAAGGATCTAAGTATCTGTCTGACACATTTTTCATGGGGCATATTTTGACTCTATTGTTTAAATAGATTAAAATATTATATCCCTCAGCATTCATGTATGAGGTTTCAACAGGAGACTTTCAGTTAAGTGGTGCCACAGTTCAAAAAGCATAGGTTTCAAAAGTGAGACAGTAGGACAAGAGATTAGGTTCCTCAGACACCGAGAATGGAATGTCTCTGTTACACTTAACTTTTGACTTTTTGAATTTTTGCTTAGTGATATTAAAAAGCACATAAATCCTTCCAGACGTCCTGTCTATATGTGCCCATGGATTTGTGTGCAAATGTCTGAACCTATCCCAATATTATATTGTACAATATTAACAGAAGTATATTCATCTGCCCTGTAGCTGTTTTGGGACATTTAATTATCTGCTGTAGCACAGATTTCCTCTGCAGCTTTGGGCAAGACACTTATGTCTGTGCTTTTGGTTGCTACCTGTGAAATGGAAATAAGATTTCTTTCTTGCAGCGTAATTATGAGGCATCAAAACTGTGAGACTTTCACATTGAGAATATTTTTACATGTCTGATTTATAGCTACCTCACACTTTGCAGTGTAGAATACACTTTGCAGGGAAAGAAAAAAAGTTAGAATGCACAGATAGCTTTATATCTCATCTTTAGAGTGCTTAAGTTCATCCTCTCAAAATTCATTTATGACAGATTTTTTAATGTGATTTCTTATATTCAATAACACATTTCAAAAACCCCAAAAAACCCACAAAACCACCAAAAACCTCAGACATTTGTCTGGATTGTCATTAAGGTTAAGTATTTAAGTGTAACAATGCAGACTTTTATGATTAAAAATCTTAATACCTCCAGACATTGAATGACTCTCTGAACAACTGGACCTCTAAAGGGTGTGCAAGAGGAATGCTTTTAGAAAAGTATTTCACAGCTATTTCTGCAATACAAACAAAATAGGATGAAAATGTATTCCAGGTACTGGAATAGCTTACAAGGATTGATTCAAATCTGCAAACACATTTCACATTCAGGACTGCAAACAGACATACTGCAGCAATCTGTATGAATAGCCACTTTAGAGTGAGGATAGAAAGATGTGCTGTAAGAAAATTAATTCCTGGTGAATATTCCTAAACTGTTTCTTGCTATCATACCAACACACAGAGCTGTACATCAAGACACACAACTACTTTTTCCTTTCATACCATCTGAAGTTCCCTCTTCTTGCTCCTCATCCTCTCTGCCAGTGGCATCCCACATTTTTCTATAGTTCTGCCTTCCTTCTCTTTATCTTTGCTTCTAGCTCTTGCATTTATTATTTTATGTGGGAAATGGATTTTTAGAGAGTTCTCAGGGCCCTGAACAAGTGCTAAAAGATTTGCTTAAGAACTAAAATATATGAAAAAGCTTTTGCCAAAAAGCAGCTGAACAAGAACATAGAGTTTATATATTGGCACTTACTAGTTTTACTTACTTACTTTTGCAATGCAGATGGGACTGTAGAGCAACCAAAAACAAATGTTTGGGGTGCTTTAGCCAAGTCAGCAGGCTCAGACACCATATGTTTGACCAATTCAAGCCCAAACCAATAACGCAGTGTGCCAGTGTCAGCCAAAGAATGGCCAATACCCAATCGTGACAAATATTAGCATGAAGATACCAACAAGACTAATCCCATAACCAATTAGCATCACTGAGTCCCTGATCTTCTTAAAGCACCTTCTGAACCTCAAGAATTAGAAATTCTTAGTTCTTTGGCAATAGAATTTTGTGCTGAGTTTCAGTACCCAGGAGATCCACAATTAAATGTTACTCCCCTTCATCCTGTATACAGAAACTCAAGTTTGTGCAATTGTATTACCCCAGTGCTCCCTAAGGGTAAAATTTCTGACCTAGATGAGTCCCCACAGCAACTGACAGAAAGATAGCGGCTCATTTATGGAGATAGAGCCTAGCAAGGCATTCCCTCACAAATTAAAGGTGGCCCATGTACCATTTGACAGTTCACTGTAATAGTACCTAAAGTTTAAAAAGCCATCAAAAGAAAACGTAGAGAAAAAAGATTTGCCCATCATTATGAAACACTTAATAGTGTTTTATAATTAAAAAATAGTTTCTGATTGTAATAGCATGAATTAAAACATCTGTATTGTCTCACCCTTCTCATGAGACTGAAAATAGAATGAAAGTTTTTAAAATGCCTCTCAGTTGCCCCATCTCTGAGTCACAAAATTGTCCAACAATTTTATTCTCATCCCACCCCACATTTGAGATTAGTTTATTTTTTGGTGCTTCTCCAGCACATTCTGTTGATACAATCAAAAACTAGACCAAACTTATACAGAGTTCAGCAGGGAATCATCCATGTCAATAGAGGAGAAATTTTGCTCAATTCTTGCATCCCTGAAGTATTCTGTTTCTCTGTAAATCTGGAGCTCCTGCTTAGGCAGAGCATTGCTTTCGTGAATTAATTTATCAAGTTCTTAGAAATGTGATTATCCATGCACTCACTTTATACTTAATTTATCTAAGCAATTGAAAATTATATTTTACAATGAAAAATATCAAACGGACTTTGAAACAGACAAATATTGCTACATTTTTTTCTTATATAAAACAGTATGCAATATGCACTTCATAACTTTACTTCTAGGGAATTATGCTGTATTTGGCAAATGGAGTAGGAGCGTCAACTCGCTGAGGACTGAGCAAGACCCCAAGCATGTGTTGTTGAATGGAGTGCCCAAGACTGCATGTAGGCACAAAGCAGCCTGAAAACTGCTTCTGTTTTGAAAGAGAGAGAAGCAAAAACAACCAGAAGATGCTACTGACAATAAAAAAAGAATAGAATGCATGCATGTGTTTGTCTACAATTTTACAAATTTCCACCTATATTAACGCAAGTTAGTTTTTAATTGTTGATCAAAAAGCAAGAACTTGAAATTTTTACATGGAGAAATATGATCAAGTTTGTGATACTTCACCAAGGAAAAGTAATTCCAGATTCCAATATTACATTTTATAGTACATTTATATTGCTAAAAGATAGCTATACAGTTGCCCAAAATCCATGAAAAATCTGTCTATTGGGTAAAAATCTGTATGTGACTTCTTGAAAATACTTGTGGGAAATCTATCAGAAAGTCATTCTTTGTTTGGATGATAGATTTAATAGATTATTTTTCAGTTCCTCAGGAGTAATGAAGCTTTTTTTCTGTTTGACATAGTGTTGTCATCACTCATATTCTAATAAAAAAATATTTTCAAGGTACCTCATTCAATCAAGACAAACTATTCCTGCTATGCTTTCATCACAAGCAATTGATTTCTCTTTATTCCAAACTTTCTTCTAATGACTTTCATTGTATAAGGTCCAGCATACATGCATCAGGCAGTCAAGATTTTTTTTCCTCCTCCTTTTTCATTGCCAAACTGTCAATTCAAAACTTTTCAGGTTTGAAACTTTTCTTACTTCAGTTAATGCATCCCCTTAGTCATCAGATTTACTTCTCACTTCCATATTAGCTCAGTTTCACAGTTTTATGTTCCCTCTCTGTTCTTTCCCTCCGGTCCTTTTCTCCTGAGTTTAATCAGAGATTTCTGGCACCTGAAATTTTGGAAATTTTCTTTTCCTGTAATATTGTGTGAAGTTACTTGATTGAGTAAAATCTCCTCAGAGGCATGTAGATGACCCATATAGTAATAATGAAACCATATCAAGTATACCAGAAAGCAGAATCTATCTCCCAATTTGTACCTCAGCTTCACTTAATACATAGTTCTTAGGCAAGTATATAGTATAGGCAAGTATGTAGAGCTATATAGAAAATATATTTAATATAAGTTCTGAGGCAAGTATTAAGGGAGATACTGCTAAGAACAGCTTTTGCTAGGGATTCAGGAGATGCACTTTTAGGACACACATCTTACATGATGTGAGGCAGCACATGTAGACAAATTCATAACAGAAATTCAATTTCTTTACAGTATTTTAACTTCAATTGCAAAATCCAAATTACTGTACTAATTTTTCCCCCAGAACAAAACAATAATACCATATGTGTTTAGGTAAATTGCTTTTCTATAGGGGAGTCACCTATTTAAACATTTTCCAACATATAGATACACTGCTTAAGTTTCAATATTTAGTGCAAACACTGGTAAAAATATCTTATATAGAGCTAATGTCTCTAGTACTTAAGGAATGATATTGGTATAGGGAAGGAATCTGTCACTCAAAGGCATCTGACAAGTTTTTTTTTCCCTTCAAGAGAAGGACTTTGCACATATAGAAAATGTGTTATTTAAAGGCCTATATATAAGACAGAAGCTGGTCTGCAACAAATATTGTGTCTGAAATTGTTAGTGGCCTTGTACAGGAGGGTGAAGTTTTTGGTGGCTAAGGGAAGAAAACTGATACCATCTACTTGCTCTAGTGCATAGCATATGACACGGTCCTGCATGACATCCTTGTCTGTAAACTGGAGAGACATGGAATATCTGCTTGGTGGATTTTGAATTGGCTGTATGGTCACATTTAAAGAATTGCAGTCAAATCTCAATGTCCAAGCGGAGAGTAGTGATGAATGGTGTTCCTCAGAGACCCATACTGGGGCCAGTGCTGTTAAATATCCATGTTGTTGACATGGACAGTGAAATTGAGTGCACTCTCAACAGATTTATTGACAGTCCCAAAATCCGTTCACCAACATGGAAGGAAGCGATGCCATCCATTGGGACCTGGACAAGCTTCAGTGGCAAGCCTGTATGAACTTAATGAAGTCCAACAAGGCAAATGCAATAGCCTCCATGTAGGTCAGGGCAATCCCAAGCACAAATCCCAGACTGGGAAGAAAATTGATTGAGAGCAGTTCTGCAGAGAAAGACTTGGATGTGTGATTCGAAAAGAAACTCAACAGACCAGGTAATGTAGGTTTTCAGACCAGAAATCCAACCATATCTTGGGATGCATCAAAAGAAACCTAACTAACAGGTCAAGGGAGGTGATTCTCCCTCTCTACTCTCCATATGGAGTACTGTGTTCAGCTCCGGGACTACCAGCATAAGAGGGACATGGATACCTTGGAATGAGTCCAGAGGAAGGCCATGAAGATGACCAGAGAGCTAGAGAGAGCTAGGAAGACAGAGTGAGAAAGTTGAGAAAGTTCAGCTTGGAAAAGACAAGGCTCTGGGAAGACCTTAGAGCAGCTTTCCAGTACCTGAAAGCAGCCCAAAAGAAAGTTGGAGAGTATTGACAAGGGCATGTAGTGACAGAACAAAGGAAAATGGCTTCAAACTGAAAGAGAATAGGCTTACATTAGATATAGTGAAGAAATTTTTACTGTAAGAATGGTGAAGTACTGGAGTAGGTTGCCTAGAGAAGCTGTGCATGTACCATCCTTGCAAGTGTTTAGGGTCAGTTTGGATGGGTCATTGAACAACCTGTTGTAGTTGAAGGTGTCCCTGCCCACAACAGTGGGGTTGGAACTAAATGGCCTTTAAGGTCCCTTCCAACACAAACCGTTCTCTAATTCCATGGTTCTATGATATTGAGCCATGACATCAGACTAGGAAATTCTGCCCAGTTTTGTTTTATATCTGTAAACATATATGTGTTCTTTTTATAGTTTTAATCAGAGACAGAGTCTATCTTCTTTTGCCATAGCACGAAAAGGACATGTACTGTTAATCTTTATGAAACCACAGTATTGAATTAATTTCAAGGCATTCCCTCATAACATTTAATAAAATTTTAAAACTGTAAAAACTGATTGTCTTTGTAAGAAGTGTAAGGATTTACAGCACAGCTGCAATGGTGTGTCAGGAAGAGAGAGTTCAATCCTAATTTGCAACAATAACAATGTCAAAATTATTATCAGGGAACCATTATCCTTCTACTTTTTCTGCCTCTTGTAGTCAGAGGTTGTATTTTATTTGCTGCTCAGTAACTTCTTCAGTCATTATTAGGAAAGATGATTTTATAAACTATTCATTTTGACCAGCTCTAATAGTTCATTTTTCACAACTTTCAATTATTCTTCATTCCACTCTCTACTTGTAGAAGATAATATATTGATTTCCTTTTACCCCCAGTG
Organism: Taeniopygia guttata; assembly: GCF_048771995.1. NCBI lineage: Eukaryota > Metazoa > Chordata > Aves > Passeriformes > Estrildidae > Taeniopygia > Taeniopygia guttata. The sequence continues at coordinate 82,736,856 of NC_133027.1, forward strand.
ATAGCAAGACTCTGTTTTACAGTGCTTAGCAGTTAGATTGAATCATAGTAAAAATGGTGGCAATTCATTAACTCCCCCAACTTATTTCAACCCAAAAATATAATTTTTAGGAATACTATAAAATGACAGAATGGTTTGAGTTGAAAACAGCCTTTAAAGATCATCTAGTTCAACCATTTGCTATGGCCAGGAACATCACTCACTAGATCAAGTTGCTCAAAGCCCTGTCCAGCCTGACTTTGAACTCTTTTGGAGATCTGGAAATCACAGCTTCTTTACTGTCTCACCACCTGTATTGTAAAAAATTTCATCTTTATGTGAAAGCTAAACCTACTCTTAGTATAAAGCCTGTCTCTAATCATCTCTCTATCTTTCATAGATTTCAATATATCTTCCAGAAAAATATGTTCCATTATGTTATTGGGCATGGAGGTGAGAATGATTGGTCAATACTTCCCGGAGTCCTCCTCCTTTTTTTACACTTCTAAATCAGGTGTAATGATACATATTTTCAAAATGTCTGAACAAAGAAGTTTAGCTGTTCATAATACACTCATCGTCAACCTTGAATTATTCTCTGGCACTCAATTTCAAAATGCATTTTTGGATGTCTAATTAGGGTAATACATTTATAAAACAAAAACAAAATAAATCAAATTAAGCATCTGGCTACAGAAAACCTTCAATGACCAAAGCCTTTGTTATGTCAACTTAACTCAGTTATGCTTTGCATGCTTCTTCACTGTCACGTAAGAAAGATGTAAATTATTAGATATGCTCTTTATCTCTCTGAGATTTCTTTAAATATCAATCATATTTCTAAATGCAGTTGAGCTGCTTACTGTTAAAAATCCTATCAACAGAATAGCTTTTGCACCACAGGTGACATACTCTGCTTGAACTTTACATGTAGAGTAGCTAGCATACTTGATTAAATATATTTTAAATGAAAATGCTTGTCATAAAACATAATGCAACATATCCAGTGAAACACAAAAAAACCATTCCACTCTGCCCATATTTATACTATGATATATGGAAGTCAAAATCAAGGGCAAGCTGATCTTAGCAAATAAATTGACAGATATCCAAACATTTTAACACAATCTCTTTAAATAAAGTAACTGGTTAATAATTCATATTAACCAAAGCCAGTCAGTTATACCTCAAAACACTGAGATATTCACTGTTTCCAGCCATCATCTACATTCTATTTTTTCAACCCAAAGTCTCATCATTGTTCAGAAGTATGTCTGAGCATTTCAACAGCCTTGTTACTCATAATTTTAGCTAGCCTGTACTACATTTTTGATCTGCTTTGGAGAACATTCCCTGTTCTTGCAACCAGTTAGCTTATTTTCATCATACTTGTGGCCAGCTGCCTCTAATGCGAACTGCTTGTGCCCACAAACAACAGTAGACAGAGCAATGGCTGGGTCAGAATCTATTTTGCAGGACTGTGTCTATTCACTCATGTATTGGGCTTTCAGTCATGCCAAAAAATCTAAATATGACACTTGGATTCTTCCCACACAAACATTACATTAATATATTTCTTAAGAATATATTCTTAACAAACCCCACATTATACTTTTTTAGACACAATTGAAGACCCATCAATTTCAGAAAAGTTCAGATTCGAGTTTTCATATTATTTGGAAAATGGATTTAAGAGGACAAACATTTGAAAATGTAAAGTCTACCTGCTAAGCAATATACCTGCTAAGCTATATCCTGAAAAATGGTTGTCAAGATGACACGTGTCTCTGGAATATAAATATAAACAATAATAAATGACTAAAACTGGGAAAAGCATAGTTGGCAAAACATGGGGTAAAACATACTATTTATCATCATAGTGCATTAGTCAAAAAGAAAGGAAACACTGACAGATGAGTAAAAGGCATACTAGAAATAATTAACAGTGATCTAGAATGCTTTTTAAATTAATCATGCTGAATTCAGCTCTTTTAATGACAGTAAAGAACTTGGAAATGAAGACTGGCAGGTTATCTAGGGGGTTTTCTGCTAGGTATTTGATTTTTTTAGAAATGAATGACCCTTTGACTGTTTCTGTAGTTTATTAAGTGGTGGTGAAGCACTGTCATGCATGGGTATTATGCAGTCATGTCATGTTTTCTCTGGCTGCTGAGGTTTTTTTCCTTTCTTGAACCCTTTCCTCTATAAACAAACCCATACAGTGTTGTGATTTTCTAGTCAAGCAATCATAATGATGATTGCACGCAAAAGAACTGCATTTATAGTATGTAATTTGCTTCTTATTTGAAGCATTTTATTCCAACACAAGTGGGGAAGTGGAAAAGAGATTCCATTCTTTTTAGAGGTTTTGATGAATTACTCTGCAAGCTTATGGAAGTCAATTGCTTTGCACAATCTACACCAGTCTTTTTGTTCAGCTGAGGTCTTAATATTTCTACTTCCATTCAAGTGATGAGAAAATAACACTTGTAGAACTCAGTGATAAACTGCATTGTCACATCCATTACATTATTGCAATTGAAGACACATTCACAAATTATGCTATAGTGAACAGGTAAATAAATCAATACATTTAATACATTTCTTCTTTTGTTACAATATCACAAATAATCACCAAATAATGAGTTATAAGAAAATGTGTGCTTAAAAACATGACAGTGGCATAAGAGCGTAATCAGGAATTATTAATCAGACTTGATTTGCCCTTGTTCTGGGCCCTCTATACAGATAAGCACAATTAATATAAAACAGGAACAGTGATCATAAAATATGCTGAGTCAGAAGGGGTCAGTCTGAATCATCACTTGAGAGAGGCTTTGCAATGGCATCAGCTAGGTCTTTGAGAATTCTTGGATGAATCCTATCCGGGCCCATAGATTTGTAGAGATTCAGCTGGCGCAGCAGATCCAGGATCAAGTTCCGGATCAACTGAGAATTCATCATTCTCGTAGTCATGGGTTCTCCCGCTATGGGCACTGAGACATCCTTGGTCTGTCATCTGTGTTGAAGATAGAGGCAAAGAAAGCATTACACAGCTCTGCCTTGCCTCGGTCCCTATTTGTGAGGTACAATAGTCTTCCTGTAATGGGCAGATGTTATATCTACACTGCCTTTTGCAGTTAGTGTATTTGAAAAAAACCCTTTTCATTGACCCCGCATTTCTGGCCAGCTTCATATCCAACCGAGCTTTGGTTGCACAAGTTTTCACCCTATGCTTTATCTCAGTAATATACCTTATGCAGAACCCTGTGAGGTTGTTTTCTTTCCCTGATAATCACTACATCTGCACATTGTTCGGCTCAGAAATACAAGATTTGCATAAGTGCAGATAAGCCATTTTCAAAACTAAATGAAGATAACTCATTTTTTGAAAATAAAATGCAAACTTAATAGTACTGAAAACCAACATCAACACGGGCAAAATACTCCATGTGTTCCTGAAAGTCTGTTTAAACAACTACCTTATCTCAAGATGGACCACACCTTTTTGTGAAAAAGTATTAATAGAAACATTATATGATGAAGAAAGGAAAGCCTACATTTAATGCAAGTGATTCTTCATCTAATCTAGTGAAGATTAAAGTCTTCTTGGCTTTTGGGCCAAATAGCATCAAGAGCTAAGTATTTCATAACCTAACAAAGAATTTTGGAGCCATCCGGTCATATCCATATGTTAATTTTTATAATATAAATAAAAGTTGTAGTTTCTTAGAATTAGAAAGATACTTTGTAGATAATCTTTACAGATACGATGTATGATGACATTCAGATGGTTTACAGGGTCTGTTGTAGATCCCACAAATCTATGACATTTTGCCAGTACGGCAATATACTTCAGCCAGGATTTGAAATCAATCCCCGAGTAGCACAACACACTGTGTGGAAGTCATTCTTTTTAATGAGTTTATGCATTTTACATTGTGCTAGCCTTGTCATGCTATTGGATTATTAATGCAATATGAATGAGGCTATTAATCTTGGTAACAAAATGTTTGAATACAGAACGAACAAACTTATGTGTAGTAGAAACCATACAGAAGTTAACGGGCCAAATTTAACATTGGCTAAATTCCACTAAAACGCCTGGAAATAAGCCAGGTCTCAGTCTGAGTTAATGACTTTTGTATTATGTTAGTGAATTTCTGTCATACCTCTGACTTGGTATAACATTGTCTTTTAAACAACAAATGGCATTCCCTGCTGAATGTGCTACTGGTTGTTAACTCAGCTATTCATGTAAAAGTCATAGAGATGATACTGAAGTGTTTTTCATCCACATACACACTGACAAAGCAAATACCTAGTGAGATAGGAAAGCATATTCTATTGAGTATCAATTATGATGAATAGGAACAAACATGAACCAATAGTAACCACAGATTCTGTGAAAAACTAATTTGTTAATGAAGTTAAAAAACCCACACACAATTAAACCCCAGAGAAATAGAACACAACTTTTAACCACTTTATAAAGAATTATGGCCACTTTATCACATGCTCAGCTTTACCTATGGGAAACAGTAACACATTATGGGAGCAATTTGCATTAAATTAACAGTAAAGAAATGGCTAAGGAATAAAACATCTGTGTAATTACTTAATAAACAGTCATAAAGTGGACTAAACACTTAGTGAACCATCACCTTTTGTGAAAAGAGCTGTCTAGAGTCTATCAAAGGTAAAAGAAATTCCCTTTCTATTCTGTTAGAGGAAAAAACAATTCTATATTTTTTTTCCCAAATAACTTTTTAATTTCTTCTCTGGACAATCTGTCCAGTGGCTGACCATTCTCATGAGAAAAAATTTCTTACTTATATTTAATATAAATCTACTCTCTTTCTATTTAAAAACACTGTCCCCTGTCTTGTCATTAGATGTCCTAGCAAAAAGCCTTTATCTGTATTTCTTTTAATCCCCTTGTAAGTATTCAAAGACCACAATACAGTCTTCCTGGAGTTTTCTCTGAACAACTCAGGCTGAACAACCCTAGTTCTCTCAGCCTCTCTTCATAGGAGAGTTTCTCCAGCCCTCTCATAATTTTTGTATTCATCCTTTGGAACTACTTCAGCAGGTCTATGTCTGTCGTGTATTGAGGATCCCAGAGCTGGACTTATTACTCCAGGTGACATTTCATAAGGTGTAGAAAAGAGGGAGAATTGTGCTCCATGACTTGCTGGCTACATTTCTTTTATGCAGCCCAGGATATGACAGCTTTCTGAGCTTCAAGGGCACTTTGACAATTCATACATAATTTTTCATCTCTCAATATCTTTAAGTCCTTCCCTGTAGGGCTACTCTCAATCAGTTATTCACCCAGTGTGTATAAATATTTGGGATTGCCTGACCCAGGTTCAGGACCCAGAAATTTGCCTTGCTGAATTTCATAAGGTTTACATCAGCCCACTCCTCAAACTGGTCAAGATTCTTCTGGACATCATCCTTTCACTCAAGTGAATCAATTGTGCAATTCAACTTGTGTAACCTGCAGACTTGCAGAGGGTGCACTCCATTTCACTATCCATGTCACTGATGAAAATATTTAATAGTGTTGGTCCCAGTATACACCCCTGAGGAGCACCATTCACTACTTTGCAGTTGGACACTGAGACATTGACTGTAACACTTTGAAGAGGACCATCCAGCCAATTTCTTATCTAATAGTTCTTCAGAGCCAGTTTAGAGGCAAGATTTTTTTTGTGGGACTGTATGAGTGGCCTTACAGAAGTCCCAGTAAATGCTCTTCCTGGATACAGTCACTCCATTGCTGAAGACCATGATTACTGAGGCATAATCTGCCCTTGAAACCATCTTGGCCCTCTCTAATCACCTCCCTGTGTTCCATATGCTTCAGCATGTCTTCCAGGATGACCTGTTTCATGGGTCCAAAGATTTCCCAGGGTTCTTCTTATCATCCTTTTTGAAAATGTGTGCAGTATTCAATTTTCTTCAGTCATTGAGGATACCACCTGACTGCCATGACTTTTTAAAAGACATTCAGCATGCTTTTATGCATCCTGGAGTTTTGCAAACACATATATTCAAAAGATGCTCATGGAATTTGAAACTGAAAAATTATTTTACATTGTCTGGCAAATTTTATCTTCAGTTATTTGTATTATTTTTATTATCCTATAGATAATAAAACTTTTGAAAAAAGTTTTTACATATGAAAGGAATTCATGTGGCATATGCTCTTTATTGGCATGCTCATAGGCAATGCTGCCAAATATGCAGACACACTCATAAACAAAGCTATTTCTTTGCTTCATAGAACAAAACAATTATGTTTGCAATAAATACAGCCGGTGACCCTTTACATTGTGAAGAGGCAGTTCTGTTTTTGTCAAGGCTGTCAATCTAAATTTTATCAATCTTGCTTTTGCATATTCAGTTACTAACTCAGCTTCACATCATTTCATCTGCTCTTTTAAATTCAATATAATGGAATTTTTATGAATATATTTTTTGTCTTAAAAAAAATTTGTTATTTTCTATTTATCTATTCAATAAGGAATTGCATGTAAGTTGAAAGTGCATTTCAGGGAAGATGCAGCTTCCATCCGGCATGAGATATGGCAAGGTTAAATTACAGATAAAATTACAACATTTGCAAGTTTGCAATCCACTACTATCTTTAATGGCATTTATTAGGACATTATCAAATAGATGAGGTTGGTCAGTCTCTTTAATAAGGCCTATTGCTCTCTCCTTCATCTTTATTTCAAGCAACTGGTAAGCTACCCTTTTATTTTTTTTAATATAACCAGCTTAATTACTCAAGGGAACACCCTCCTGTGGCACTATGAGTTTGCTTTGAAACTCAAATATGTTACACAGCCATCTGCTTTTCTAGGAAAAGTGTGAGAGTTAATGCATTTTTTAAACAGAATTCCTGTCCAATACATATACTTGTCTATACCATCTCTCACCCATCCATCAGTGATTCTCTGAACTGTGGCACAAATTATTGTCCCGCTTCTACCTATGTTAAACATATTAGTAGATATAGTTCTCTTGGGAGATCCCTTTCATGATACTTTATCTATGTTCTTTCATTTCCTTAAGTAAACACATCAGGCTATTTTTGCATACATACAGCATCATGCCATGCATCACTATTCTTCAGCATCACACATATTGCTCAAACAAGCAAAGGACTTATTCCAGAAGACTTAATGTCAACTACAAGACTAGATCTTAAAGCTTATAAATATAATAAGGAGAGCAATTACGTTTTATAAAATAGTTATTGAAGTAGTCACCTTTTTTTTCTGGTGAGAAATTCAAAGATGTAATTCAGTAAGGGTTCATGGTGGGATGCGAAACCTTCCTTTACTTATGAACTAAGATAACAAGTTTGTTTCAATGAAAACACTGGGGGGTCCTACTTATAAAATTATTCACAGTTCTGTTCAGATTCTCTCTCCAGAAAATTCTTCATGCCACTCTTTAATCCAGTTTTGGGTGCCACAATGTGAGAACCCCTGGCCTGGTTCAGGGGTCTCGTGTGGTGGTAAAGTCTCTCCTCCAATCCGTGCTTCCAAAGAAAAGCTTCGTAGCCTCTTGTTGTTCGGTCTCAAGGCAGTTTATTGCTCGTTATCTCAAAGATTGTCTTCTCTGGCTGCGGCTGTTTGGTCAGCGGCCCAGGCAGAGACACACACACTCCTGACACCCTCACTGTCCGGTGTTTTCTTCTCTCTCCCTGCCCAGGGCTGCTGCTATCTTTTATATGATACATTACGTGTTATATGTTTACAGTTTTCCCCCAATACCTACTACCTATGTTACAATGTGCTTTTCTACTCTAAACCAATCCATAAGTGCCAGCATCACCAAGAACATGGAGGTAAGGAAGAAGAAGGAGGAAGAACAGGATCGGCCCACTTTCCTCCATCTTAGAACCTCTGACCCCCATGTACAAAGTAAAAACCCCCCTGTACAGGTGTTAAAATCCCCCTGTACAACACTAAAAATTTTCCCCTCTATTTTGTAACTACTTCTACTGTACTATCTAACCCTTTGTGACTGCTTGTTCCACCTTTTCTGTAAAATCTGATTAAAATCCCCATCACTGACAGATACCTTTATCAGAAGTATTTTTTATTATTTCCAGTAAAAAATTACCATAGGTGATCTAAGGTCTTTGCTACATCATTTCTGTAGCTCTTTTACCCATAAGATACTTTGTCTTTACCTTTGTGTAACACTGAGAAGTTGTTCCCCCTTATTTAATTTATCAATTTCTACATAAATCTTCAGCTCTTTGAAAGTTCACTAAAAACCTCAGAATATTTTGTGGTTTTTTTGCTTTAGAACTGTTTTTAAACATACTCTTTGATGGTGGGTGATTCAAATGTTCCACTCCCTTTTTTTTTTTTCTGCAAGTCCCTTCCATAGTGCACTGAATTCAGCTCGCTCAGGAAAAGTAGTGTGAAAATATTCTTGCTACTCTGATAGCCTCAGACACAATCCATCCATTTCAAAAGAAATTCTGGCAGAAAAAACTGTACGAGCACAAATATTCTCAGCATCAAGTGGCAAGATGCATGTTCTCGCTGGCAAAAAGCATTAATTCCCATGTCTGGAAAAGAAACAGAGGAATTGGCTTAATGCTGTATTTCTCTAATAAAAAGATAAGAAAGAAAACTGATTAATGGTTCCTAGATGAAAGTTTGAAAAAAGAAAAAACACCTCTAGATTTAGGTGTAAGGTTTATGTGGAAGGAGTATCTCACATTTCACATTGCTCAGCTTCTAGTGCATGTATGCTTTCATCACTTCTCATGCAACCACACTCCTTTCTGGTGCAAGGCTGCTGGCTCAGGAGAACAGCATGGATCCTGGCCAGCTTAAGGGTGCACTGCTGGAAACACAGCATAGGGCACTGCTTCCATGCCTTGCAAACAGCAACTGTGGAGTCTGGACACATTACGGCAAAACCGGTCAAGTTTTCTCACTGCAGCACTTGGCACATGGCACTTTCTGAAAAACATTTAGCTCTCATTCTGAGAGTTGTTTTTGGTAACTGCTTTAAAGTTGATCAGTCTTTAAAAGCACAATAGAGGGGCTTAAACTCATTTTCAGTGCCAGGCAATGAAAGGGGACACGATCATTAACTGGCACTTGACAGAAGTGTTACTGGAAACTTCCCAGCAGCCTAACAAATGAGTGCTACACCAGGGGCCCAGCTTGGCTAAAAGATGACACTTTGCCAGACATTTCCTTGGCAAAAAGCAGAGGGAGAGAGCTGATGGAGTTGATGTCATGTGAAGATGGATTCAAACTTGTTTTCAAGGAGAGCAGCTTAAAATTTTGGAATAATGGAGTACTTTGGTCTAGTATTGGACATATTGTAGAAATTTTGGCTGTGCTTCAGTGCTGTCTATATTTTCTAAATTCACCTGTTTGCCATATTAAAAAAAGAAAAAATCAAGATGAACCTAAGTGTACAATTTTGGCTGAAATTCACTGGTATCAATTCAGTAACAGCTGTCACAGAGCAACTGTAAAACAAAATGCACCTACTCCCCACCATAATTTTCTTCAAGAGATGACCACAATATTTGGACATTACTGAAGTCAGTAAATTCTAGGTTCATGTTATGACAACATGAACTATGAAGTATAACAAATTACAAATGATACAAAGGAGCATTAAAGCACCAAATTCTAAAAAAAATAATTTTTTAAAAAGGACTTCATAGTTAAATATTTTAGGCTTCCTTGGGTACTATTTTATAGAAAATATTTCAAATATTTCATAAGACACATGGAGGTCAGCATGCAGTCCTTTAAATACCAGCTGTTTAGGAGTAGTACAAGAATCAGCCTAAGTTCTGCCATCACTGCTATACACTGGTGAGCCTGTGAGAGTCATCAAGAGTTTTTACTGCAAGACTAGCTGTAATTGCTATTTCAGTTTTGCCTGTGGCCTCATTGTTGATTTCTAAATATTACTATTGAATTTCAGAGTATAACAGGGAAGAGGAAAGGGATGCAGAATCCCTATTTTAATAGAATAATATAATACAATTTAATAGAATTTTGGATCTCCGTCGGGAAAGAAGATACTGTGGACAAGAAAGTGAGAAGAATCAGAAGGACAGTGGTAGAAAATAGTGTACAGCCTGGAGAAGAGATTATTTCTCTGAGGAGGTTACTAAGAAACGTCCTCGCAGCAGTGAATATCGGGAGCATGAGAGACAACAAATTGAAAGAGAGATTATACAGGGTATAAAAAAAAACACCTTTTCACCCCGAGCACAGCCAGGCAAAGGAAAATGCCCAAGGAGGTTGTGCAGTCTTCATCCTTGAAGGATTTCAAGACCCAACTGGATAAAGCCCTGAGCAGTTTGGTCTGACCTCAGTTGACCTTGCCTTGAGCAAAAGGTTGGACTAGAGACTTTCTGAGGTCCTGTGAATGATAGAAAATGTGCTATTTCATACTGGGAAAGAAGTGGTAAAGTGGAAAGGAGACCGAAGGAATAAAAATGGGTAGGAAAGTGTTGCAAAATGTAGCACTGATATACTCCTATTCAGATCAGAGGCTATAGGTTGGATTGAGCTGCAACTGTTTGTATTTTTATTTACTTGAGTTCAGAGAGCAGAATGCCTTGTGACCACTATCCAGGTCACCCACCAATTACTAGGAATTCTGAAACTCACCATCTGTCACCTTGCTTTCACAATGATACAGTAAGGCAACATTTTAGTATCTGAAACCCACCTGTATGGCAGCACCAGGCTCTGTGAGGAAACTGGGACTTTGTTTAACTATTGAAACAAAGACAGATCACCCAGGAAAACTACACCAAAACCCAGACCAAACCTTACACATTTTATCCTCACTTTCCATTCTGGTTTGGGCTTAATAATGAAATTCTTATTGGAGGTACTGTTCATTTACTTGAATTTCACAGAAAATCTCAATCTTTTCAGACATTTAGAAATCACAGTATCCATAAAGGTTCATATATTTTCTTTAGGACAGTTTTTATTTTTATTTTTTTTCTTTTTTTTTTGCTACAATATATAAATTACAAGCTTGGATGAGTTTCAAAGACAGTTATTTACTCCTTTTGCTTAAGGAAGCTTAAGATAAATTTGTTACAAATAACTTTGATTCCTTTCAGATGTTCTTGGTTTTATATTACAGTACAAAGTAGGCAAACATGTTTCCTTAGGAGGGTCATCCCTTTAGGTTATTGAGTGGGACAGTACCCAGTCACACAAGAATCTGGACTTCCAATGTACTCTGTTTACTTGATAGTTCAAACTTGCCCTTTACTACCAAGAACCCTAAATGAGAGTTTCCTTTTTTGTTACAATACTTCCTACTGCTTGTCACCAGGGCTACTATGCATTTTCCAGGTATGAAAGCAAAGATAATGGAAAAAAATATTAAAACACAGCCCGTGTCTAGATCATAAACTTCTGCTTGCATACTTGGGCTGTGGAATGTCTTTTTCCTTACACTGTCTTGAGAAGAAGCCTGTAGTATAGTATGGCTACACTACAGCACAGTGCCTTTCTTGGTCTAGTCTAGGCTGTTTGGGATGAGGGTGTTAATTATGTGCTCAGATCTTTGGGCAGCATAATGCTGAATCTACACAAAAAGCCTTCTTGTTTTTTTCTTTATCACAATAATCTCTTTGAAATAATTATGCTCAAAGAATAAACAGGAAGGTGGGGGTTTCTAGCAGAGTGCTGCAGGTGATTAAGTGGCACAGCTTCTCTGGTACACTAGCAGCCTGAAATCCAGTCATATTTTAAGAAAAGTTTTTTAAACTACTCTCAAGTATGGAACCATTTCCTGAATTTTCCTACCAATTCCAAATGTTTTCAACTCAGCACAGTACGGTCGCCCTATTGCCAAGCAGAACATCCATAAAGACAGTGGCAGGGAAGGAAACAATGAATAAAAAGTTATACACAAAAGGCTTTAAAATACACCAAGCATGTGTGTGAAGGGGAAGCCTTCTCCCACTGCTTTCCTCCTGAAACAACCTTAGCTGTTGCTTGTTATTATTTTACCTCAAACACTCAGACAAGTAGGAACTGTTCAAATCCACTATTTCTTTTTGCTTTATCTGTCTGTAAGATCCCAAGCCCTCAGGTCACCCAGCTGGAAGAAGCAGTGTCACCAGTATTCCAAAGAGAACAGAACACATAGGAAGGTCAACATCAGGCCTGCCTGCACACTCTTTGGAGTCCAATGCAAAGCAAATTTGGTTCTGTTGGTACCTGCAAGTTTGACAATGTACTACAGACCATTTGCACTAACAGAATTGTCAAACGAAGCAAGAATTTGCACCATCAGTTTTCATAAAGGAATGCAAACATTAATAATTGCTTTGACTTTAAACAGCTTTATAGTTATAAATAAAATAATTGTTTTAAAGTAGTTTGAATTAAATGAACTTAGAAGTTGTGAATCTTTGATATCCATGTCTGATATACTTTTGAATAAATAGATCTATAAATACCTCTTGATCTTTTTGGTGATGAAGTGCACAAAAAGTTAAAAATATATATTTTTTTAGCTGAAATGAACAGTTGTCTCCTTAGGAATAAACTTAATATCCATAAACAGTCAATGCAAAGTTACAGAAACCCAAAATATATTCTAACTACATAGTCACTATAAATACATACTTTAACTGAAAGCATGCTTTTTAATTACTCAGTGAGTAAATTGTCAAAATAGAAAATTAAGCTTCTCTTTAAAAGAAAAACTAAATAAATAAACAAACAAACCCAGAATTCAAATAATAAACTGAACCAGCCAGTAACACTTTAAAACACAAAAGTGTCTTTCTCCTTTAGAGTAGTCCAGCATTATGATACTCTTGAGGACAACAAACAACCCCCAAACTACCATTCTCAAGTTTCATTCTAAAAGCAAAAGTTTTCAGTAATTTGGGCATTTGAAATTTGCTAGTTTAGTATAAAGCTGCACATGAGGCTTCCTAGGGTATAAATAAACTAAGCCTCCACAGTGAAAACCAAAAGAGAAATCATACATGCAGTTTATTCTCAAAAAAACATAATTTTAACTTTCACTTTAAAACCCCGTTAAGTATAACAATGCATTAGGAACAATCAAGCTCACTAGAGGGACAATTTGCTTGCAAATGTCAGAAAGCATGATCTTTAATGATGTAATTCTGAGCAGTATCTCAAAGATTTCACTTCACAGCATTTTACAAAATAATATTCTAAACCTGAACACACTGCATCATACAAGGTTAGTAAGCAGGAAATCACAGAGTGGAGTGAAGTGGGCCCCTCAAAAATGCTGTTTTTCCTGAGGTGTAAAGGAATGGTTTCACACTCACCCCGTCAGCAGGGCTGCACCACCGTGCTCTGTGCAAGAACAGCTGCCACATCCTGAGCAGAACATGGCCCAAAGGCCTGTGTGCCTCATCCTCACCTTCACTGTCCTGCCAGCCTTTCCCTCACCACCACACAGAGAGGGCTAAGCACCAAGTGATAGAAATATTCACTTCAAATTACTCTTTGTACTGATCTAAATTTGTTGTAAAGCTGACAGAGAAAGAACAGATTTTACAATACAGGTCTCAGAACTGCAGGGCAAATAAATGCAAATGTGCTTTATCGGCTGGAACAAGTGCCCTGAAATACTGACAGGCTGTGGATCTGCAGTGAACCTCTTCTGCAGGATCAGTCCCCCTTCACATAACCTTTACTCATTGACAGAGGCTGCAGCCACACAGTTCTGGGATCCTGTGCACTCATTTGATGAATCAGACATGAGCCCTAATTCCAATAAATATTCATAGACAAAGGCAAGGATCATTATTCCCCATTTATGAAGGAGAAACTGAGGCACAAAGTGATTACTCTAAGTCAGTGACATAGCTGGAGGAAAACCCAGTTAGCCCCACACCTGCTACCAGGTGCTTTAAAATGAGCCAAAGCCACTTGATTATTTAATATGAATAATTTAGTGAACATCTTTTGTTTCTGTGTTTAGTGAGACCAGTGATTCATTTTTTAACCTCCCATTTCTAAAACAACCCACATGATACTGAGATTAAAGGTCCAAGCAATTTAGTGAAATCTGCCAGCAGATTTATCCCATTCATGATATTCACTACAAGCTATAAGATACAGGGTCAGCCTGGTAATTACCAAATGAGGGCTCCGTGAATGCCACTGCACTCTTCTCACTCCAACCAAATAATTACATGGCTCACCAGGAGAAATAAAATGGATAAAAACATTAAGACTTAGAAAAAAAATAATGTTTCCATAAAACAGAGACTTATTGCATGATAGCTGGAGGCAACACCTTTGCACAAACAGGTGTAAATTAAAGCTGTCCTTTAACTAAGCTTCCAGAGATTGCTTACACAATGTGTGGCAATGGGAGAGAATACAGAAGACAGATAATTTTCTTCCTTCTTCTTCACTTGCTCAAGTGGATGAAAAGCTACTTGCCTACTTTCAAAAGGATGAAGATTATACCTTTTTATGCTCCCATACCACGCTGCTACAGTTGTGAACAGATGTGAACATTTGCCACCTGATAGCTAAACTAAAATTTTCTTGATTTCTAAGTAAATGTGAAGGTATATCATCAAATACACATCACCTGCAGGTGGCAAGTGTTAAAGAACTTGAAATCACAATTTTGTTCTACTCTCTCCAGTAACCACTGGTGAGCTCTCATTGTACTGTGTCCACTCCTTTCAGCTATGAGAAGGCTATCCAGTGTTTAAGTTCTTCCACACGCTGCAGTATCTGTGTATAATAGAAATCCATGTTGGCTGCAAAATCAGTACAGACAGGGGATTCCATGTCACCAAAGGTGCAATACAGTGCAGTTCCTCCAATGCTAAGGAAAACAGTTGCTATGCACAGCAGGATCAGCAAAATACAGGAGCCACCAGACACTTCATCTGTAAAATAAGAGCAGAAGAGGTGAATAAAGATGCTATACAAAGCAATACAAATACATGTGAGAAAACCTGAGAAAGGTTTTTATCATGAATGGGTCAAGAGGTAAACACAATAATGCTCAACATGTCAAAGTGACCACAATACACACAGGGAATTTTATGTTTCTCAGTCTCTTCGGAAAACTAGATAATTCTATTGCTTCATTTCTGCAGTCTGTGTACCTGTCCCTGCTGAGATCACTTGTGGAGTAATTTCACAGCTCACCTGTGAGAAGACCCCACAGCCAAAGCTGTCCTATATGGAATAGTTCAAATAAAACAAAGGCTTTGAAACGAAACCAAATGGAAACATTCTTGCTTCATTTCTAATGACACTGACTGCACTACAATGAACTGCTTGTGAGTACTCTCACATTTTGACTGCAGACACAAAACCTCCAGTGTAGGCTAATATGAGGGGTTGTTTTACATCTCAGTTATTCTCTGCTAATTCTTTGCATGATTGTTTATTCCAGAGTAGGAGCAATGCAGAGGTTGCAGAGGTGATGCTACATCCTCACAAACTCACTTGTCCTTGCTAATCTGTATACATGAACAACATCTGTGTCTTCTGTCAGACTGATGTGGCTCTAAGGAAATTTCTGTACTCCCTTCACTCTACACCAGGAGAAAAAATGGGGTAAAAGAAACATTTGAGTGATTTTTTTGGTGTGTGTTTGAAATCAAACTTGAAGTAATAATAACAATAATAATATAAAACAGTTTTCCTTTTGAATTACTAAGTCCTGGGGAAAAATCATATAAAAAACTCTTATTGGAGTTTTAAATAAAACATAAATACTTTTAAAATAATTTCAAAAAAACGATGGGATAGGGTCTCTTTAGGCTGTGAATGTTTGAGACACGCTAACTCACTTTTAAGAACTAATTTATACCATTTACTGGCTGACATACACAACAGATAGAACTTTCTATATCATTAGTAATCAAAAGTAATTTTCTTAGTGTCTCTTTAGTTTGAATAATAGAGACTCTAAACTCAAAAAAAAAAAAGCATAACATGAGAAACATACTGTGTTTCTCATGAGGCTACTTAGCCCATCAAAATGTGTAAAGCCAGATTTAATGACAGCTCGCAAATATGTATGGATATTAAATTATAAAGAAAGGTTAAAATCTGACACCCTCCCATCACATGGAAACCACTAGAAAGGGTTGGAAATGTACCCATGGACAAAGCACAACAGACTTGTTTCTTTTGCATCCCCCTACCTACGCACTAAATGGCTTTAGGGAGAAAGCCTACACCTCACACCTCTAAGCAATGAACATTAATGAAAGGACTTCAATTATTTGTCACCTGTAAATCATTCAGCCAGAGGAAAAAATCAGTGACTTCATTCTCAACCAAGCTTTAAAACAGAAGTGTGCTCATTGTATCCTTCTGTAGTCTTGTTACCCAAACCTGGTATACACTAAAAATATTTGAACAACCACCTTTACTTACTAAGTTTTAAAAAACCAAGAGAGTATGTTCAATAAATGCCTGTTTTGCTGCTGTGAACAAAAAGACTGATCAAGAGTACAATCCATGAATCTACAAATTTAAACTACCTTGATCCAATGTGTCTTCCATTTCTTGGAATCTCACTCTTCTCTTTGTTTGCCTTTGCTGGACTTGAGCAATTGTTTTTCCATCTCTGTCATCTCTCTTCTTTAATATAGACACCAATCCTTCCACTGGGGTAATCTATCAGGAAAGTCAGTGAGTTGCATAAGAGATGTTAAATAGAGCTCATGCCCGATTTTTCACAATGACTCAGGGAGGAAACAAGCTAAACAGTTAATAAATGGTTTCCAGTTTACTTTTCTTAAACAATTGCAGCACTTGGCAAACCTCCTTTTTGAAGACATCAAGTCCTGAACAGACAGGACAGCTGCAGTATTGTTCTGCTGCTTACTGACACTGCTTGCCTTTAATTGTTATAAATGCTAAATGCACACACATTTTCTACTTGGATCTCACTTTTGTAAGCTCACGTGGGCAGGGGCAGTGGTGAGGTGGATTTGTGTCAAAATCACTATCATCAGAGGGCAATAAGAAGTCAATGACACACTGCTGCTGCCTCTCCAAAGATATAATCCTGCAGAGACCATCATATACTTATTGTGAGATTAATTTTCCAGCACTGCAATTGGTTCCTCAGGGGGAGACAAGCAGCTACAGCAGGGCTACAAAACCAAAGAGGGAACACCAGGCAACAGGGAAAAAGAAAGCTTCAGTGCTCTGGATGGATTCCACATTGACTTCCACATTGTAATAAGCTCTCTGGACACAGCAGCAGTGCAAAAATCCTTCCCTACAGGCTGGTCACTCAAATAGCTTGCACAAACAGCAATATGGTCAACAAGTCAATAAACCACACCTTCTCTTTTCTTTGCTATAGCATTTCCGTTAGTTGCAAAAATACATGGTAAGCCATACTGGGTTGGTTGAGCAGTCTGTAACTTCCTTGTTATTAATGAAATGAAAGTAGATGATGTACCAGGAGAAAAATGCTTTCCTAAGCAAGTAGCTTACATAGTAGCTTACATAGCTTCTATTTATTTGTAGCTTATTATTGCTACAAATAAATAGAAATTAAAGTCAAGAGTATGTTCAGAATTGCCCTTTTTTCTACCTTGTGAACCTCCTTGCCTCAAAAAAAGGCATAATTATTTCTTCCTAGACTGCAGTAGGACTTTAAAAAACTTAATTCTGTAGATCAACAGTAACATTTGTTAAATTGAAAAGTAGTATGTATACATTTGTGCTACAGATAAAACATATCACATTTACAACTGAATTTACAACTCATCTATTAGATAACCCCAAAGGCCTCTAACTTTCACAAAAACTCCAAACCCCCCAACTTTCCAAGTAACACTGTAGTTGCAGACAAAGGACTACTTAAGCCTATCTACAACACAAGTTAGAAGACCATCCATGAAAACTCGGATGCATTGCATTTCCAAGAGCAGCAGAGAAACAGGAAACAAACAAGTTCATAACTTGTATCCTTAAGCTTGCCTCATGCTGTGAGCATATATAATGCATCGATGCATGCTGCAATCAGAGATGGTGCCCTGCACACAGGGAGACACAGGGCACAATCCAATAGGCACTGGAGCAGCTTTGGCCTCTGCAACACTGAACTGAAAAATGTGGCAATTACACTTGTGGGTCTCTGGTCTGGCAGTATTTTATAGCCCTTAAATGGACAAATAACATTACCCAGAACAACTCAGAGGATAAAACTGATCTCTGCCACACTTTTGATATTCACTTTCCCTTTTGTATATATGCTCAAGAGCTTGAATGGATTATTTAATGAAACAATGCTAGAAAGTACTTGGAAAGTAGTGGAAGTGTGGAGACAGAGGAAATAAATTGTTTAAGTCAACATGCAGGGGACCAGTAGCTGACAGAAATGACCCAGAAATAATAGTTTGCAAGTGTCTTATCACAACAAATGAGTGCACTGAGGTGCAGCTTCTACTGGTACTGCTAAATTAGCCTTGCAAAACTGCCACGAAAATTTAACAGGCCAGCAGAAAAATCACCACTTATGTTTCTTTGTTGTGACAAGGAAGGGGGATTATGTAGGAGTGCTTTAATTTTACTCATTTATTTGGAAGGGTGGAGATGAAATGATATCCTTTAGTAGAGTAGATTATTTTAAGCTTTTGCTTACAGCATTGCTTTCATAAAGAGGATCAATTGCTCCTCCCACACCACCCACACAGCAGGCTGGCTGTTGCCTGGCATGATTATTCCCAAGTGGCTTGGACTGCACAAGGTGGGAATGTCACCCAGAGATGGCAGGGCATTCCGACTAATCTGCCCAAAGATTAGAAGTGGTGGTCTGTTCTGCAAGACATCCCAGCAAACTGAGGCACTTCCTTCTGTCTGTTGGCTCTTGGTAGTTTCTGAATGACTGTGTCACAAACTCCTGTCTTCTCCAAGCTTAAAACCAGAGGGCTATCCTTGACAGGATTATGTGGAAATGTGTTGCAGTAATTACAGTTACATAAAAGGCTTTCTGGAGGAAAGACTTGCTACAATGAGGTTCATTTACTTTCCCTGTCAGCCTACATGGATACATTTCAGGATTTACTTTAAATTTATAAAGAACTAATGTGACACAGCACAAATTTCTCTCTTCTGAACATCTTCTTTTGCTTAAAAAGAGGAAGAAAATGCTTTCAATTTTGCAATAAAAATCATTGTGGCTAGTGTTACTTCCCTATCTCAACAAAAGCCATAAACTGTATTTTGAAAACAGCCCCTTTACATGATATGTAATTTATTCCTAGAATAGAATCATAGAATATGTTGAGCTAGAAGGGACTCACAAGGATCATCAAATCTAACTCTTAGTCTTGCCCAGGACACCCCAAGAGTCACACCATGTGCCTGAGAGCATTGTCCAAGCACTTCTTGAGCTCTGTCAGACTGGTGCTGTGACCACTTCCCTGGGGAGCTGTTCCAGTGCTCAGCCACCCTCTGGGTGAAGAAACTTTTCTTAATATCCAACCTAAACCTCTCCTCACTCAGCTCCATGGCATCAATATACTTCATTTGCCTTTGAATTTTATGAGTTATACACTTAAGGTTTTTTGTCTTTGTTTCCAATACACGAAGTGATTATATTAGCTCCATCTCCTAGTAACTAAACATCTCAGGAGAAGGGCTTAGCTGCCACACAAGACGAAGTTTTACATCCCACTCTTTAGGTGTCAGGAGGAATTAAAAAAGGCAGAATATACTGTTTATATTGGAAGTTAATGAGGGAACTGTGGTTAATACAGTTCACCACAAGTCAAGCACAGGCTTGACTTGAACCACAGGCAGAAAAACACAGGCTTGCACCAGAGCGCCCTGCAAACAGCTTTTACATGAAAGAGCTGCATAAAGGACCCTATTGAAACAGCAGATATTTTCTTAATTCTAAGCTGGACAATTAACAAAAGATGGTCTTGGAGCATCCATGTAACTGAGCTTACTCAGCTCTGCTGGCCTTCACAAAATCTTTCTACAGGAGTTTTTACAGTCACTGTACAGGAGCTGAAAAAGGCATGCAGGTGTGTGGTGGCATTTTCATCAACAGTCAAAAAGGAAAGCAGCAATGACTGTTGGTTAATTGAAACTCTGTTAAATAAAAAGCTTTTCTCTTTTCCCCACCATTAATAGAAAGTGAGTGTGCTTCAGTCAAAAGTTTCCCACTTCTCAGATAAATTTTAATAACCAGGTTGCAAAATCAGAAGAAATAAACTAATTAAACTACCTGTCTCTTCTCTGTTTAAAACAGAATTTGGTAACAAAATATCAAAAAGCTTCAACAAATATGATGTGTGTATATTTATAAACATACTGGACAAAACAATGAAAATAAGGCCTTGTAATTCAAGTTCTGAGAAGAAACTTCTGAGAGAAAACATACTGGACTTGACACTTAGAATTAGTTGTAGCATATAGACATAAATAAAAACCCCAAAATGGAGGCACTACAAACTGCAAACTAGGAAGAAAAGCTCACTGTGTGAAGTAGTTTGGTTTGAATGCAGAAAACTACTCAAGAAGGTTTGTGTATTCTTCTGTGGGCTGTATTCCTTATTCAGTTACATAGCAAAGGACTGTAGTTTTATTACAAGCAATACCAGATTTTTTTAAAGTAATCCCCAAAATGACAAAACCCAAGACTGCCCTGTTTTACAGTAGAACCAGCAGACAAACCCCTTTGCCAATAAAATACATTAGAAACATGAGTAATTTGAGTTTGAAAAAGAGCTGACTTAGCAGGTTCAGTATTCACACCACAGCTACTGAGGGTAACTATTTTTCCTGCTGATACACTTGCCATGCAAGTACCTGAGCTCCTTTATACACCAACAGACACCTGATACCAAGTAAGCACTTCACATGGGAGCAAAGTTCCTACAAACTCAAAGCTATGGGACCGAAGCCATACAAGAGAACAGAAAATACACAACACTGCCTCCAAACATAGTGGAGACTTCATTTCTTGGTATACAAACTGCCATCCAAAAGCTTAATGTTTTGGTAGACAGTCTCACTATCTTTGCTTTCTAGCAAGAATTTCCCAATTATAATTTTCTAATAAGGAAAAACTTTTAAGATTTTACTAACTTCCCTGTCTCTCACATAAGAAGTTTATTCTACAACCTTTTATTTTATATAGCAAAATGTAACTTTATTGAGGTTACAATTTGTTTTGCCACTGCCGTTTCATTCTGACAGAAATTATATCAAAGATATTTAAGAAGAACTATATACTTCTAGTATCTATTGTTGCCAGCTTCTGACTGTGTTTCAAAGTTCTTTGTTAGCTGTACAAATCTTGTTTGTATAAAATGACTGTGGTTTTCCATCATTTGCTTGTTGTTGGATGTGGTTTGTATTAGTGAAGAAATAGCCAGTATAAGGGTCTGTACAATACAAAAAATACTATTTCACTTTAGCAGCTATTTAAACCCAGAGTCAGAATTAGGTGAATTTTCACTCTTGCAATTAGTTATTGTAAATTATAAACTAAAAGTAAGTGACAAAGTATCTAAGTTAGAAAACTGCATGAGATGATTCTTGGATCTCAAATTGGAGCCAAGCAAAACTTCTGAACTGTAAATACATATATAAAGATTTACCCTTCCCCATCTTCAATAAATTCTTATTACATATCAACTGAAGAACATTAATGAAATTTTATTCTACCATATAGGTGTTGTCCCCAGGTTATTTCAAAATTATCTTTACTTCCACCTTCCATTCTAATTTGTTTGTGGCAGTGATGTAAACACTTCATGATAAGTTTTATCACGGTCAAATTGATTACTTTTTTCTTTTTTACTGCCACATTGGTACATTTCATGTGATTAATTTAATTTCACTCATGTGGCTACCAATGCATTTTCTAGATGCTCATTAACAACCAGTGTATGAAAACACCATTATCTTCTTAGGTTGCCATAGTGTGAACAATGTAATTTCAAAGCCTTCAAGAGGACAAGAAAGGAAGAAGTGTTAGAGCTGGGTACAAAGATTCTGTCTGCTCATCAAAACTTCAGTGCAATCTTATTTTGGCACTAAAACAGAATCAATGAACACAAGTTAACAATGCTGCTTTCTCAGGGGTGCCAAGCTCTTTCAATTGTGTCTTCCAAGAAAGCTGTGGGTGCTCATCACTTATGAAAAACAACCCCTAGGCTACTGATGGGTGGTAAGATTAACTGGAAAAACATCCTATAGGTATATAATGAAACAATACAAGCTGGTGTGCTGTCCTTAATTCACCCTGGGGCACCTGGAAATCCCAAGTATTGTGAAGGAACCCCAGGTGCTGCATATGACAAACTTTAATTGCTACTGATGTTAATCCTTCTTCCCTTCTCCCATTTAAGCCCCCTGCCTCACAAAAAACTTGAGCCTCTTGCTAAGAATGATTCAAGTGGACTCTCATCAATGCAGCCAAATGAGAGTCATTTTATAGAAACAAAATTTGTACAGCTAACAAAGAACTTTGAAACACAGTCAGAAGCTGGCAACAACATATGGCCAGAAGTACTATGGAAAAACTCAAGGTGTTTTTTCCACTGCAGAGACTCAACTCTGCCATCAGAGTATTGGCAGTCCCAGCACCAGGAGAGCAAACCAGAATTGAAATTAGATGCCCTGCAAAGCATCATCATCGGTCACAGGGACAATCAATACAAGAATTTTTCTAACAGTATCAATATGCTGCTTTTTATCCCATCCTCTGAAACACAAATGGCACAAACATAGCTATTTAAAAATAGATGCTATTGGATTAATTTAGGCTATATCTATCTGAAATAGAACAGTACTCCTCTGCTAAAATGCAGCACTTTCAGTGGGCTCAAAAGAAATTTAATGCTGAGGGATGATACTTAAATTACTCTTTTGTTATACATGTATTCAGACTTAGCACAAACTGTCAACAAAATGCTCTTTTTCTAAACCACCCTCAAAGTGGACACAAGCCACTAGACTTAAGAAAATTTGGGATACATGCATTGACATGTATGTGGGTTTCCACATCTGCTTCACACAGCTTTGTGCACATGGCTGTCAGTCCTGCTAAGTGGCTAAGTACTTCGTGAGAGCTCACAAAAGGACAAGAGACATGATCTTGAAAAGGATCTAAGAAACTCTTTAGGTGGGGAGAAAAACCAAAATGCTCTCTTTTCAGCTCTGGAGACTTTACCAAACATGCAATAACACCAGCATCGATCTCCAGTATTTAGTTCCCTGCTTGGCCACTGTCCTTAAGCAATTGTGGAAGTTCTTGGTCTCTCTGCATTAGCTTGGTCTATAGAGAAGTACTGCAAATTTATTGCCAAGGGGATAGTCTATTGTTAAAGATCTTAAAAATAGAAATGAACTAAGAAGATACTTTCATACAAGCCCTCCCCTTCCACCATCTGAAATAACATCATTTCACAATACACTCTTTCTTAATTTAAAAAAAAAAAAAAAACCTCTTAAGGATGCACATGCAGCAAAACCAGAAGAGAAATAAAGCAAAGATGCTGTCATTACACTCCAAAAAAAGTCCCAAAGCAATAAATCTTCTCTATTTTCAGATGAACAATTTAGCCTATGAAGCACTCAACCTTGTTACAGGCCTATCAGGTGGGTACAGGGTTAGAAGCTCTTTCTTAGCTTGGGCTGAACAACAAATCTGCCTAACCTGACAAAATCAGAAACCCATTCATATAGAGAATTTATATATATGTAGTTCTCACCTCTGTGGAATAAACACAAAAAAGCAAACTCATCTATGCTTAGAAATGAATGATGGTACATCATAGGCATTATGTAGATTTCTGATACAAAATTTGATTTAACAGGAATTGTGAGAACATCTCTTAACAGTCTCTGTCAGAATAAAAAAAAAAAAAAAACCAAAACAAAAAACCCCAGGTATCACACTATATATAAGGTATCAATCTTGTTTTTGAAACACAGTGCACTGCTGGTCAAGAAGAAGACAGAGAGGCAAAGTGAACAATTAAATATGTATAGATTTCAGATTTGGAAAAGTGATACATTAAGGAATATTTAACACATTTTGAAGTTGGCAATATCTAAAATATTTTAACTGAGACAAACATGGAAGATTATATAGGATTTACAATATTTACCTCAGTAATCTCTATCCTTCTTGTAAGTTCATCAAGAGAAGAAAAGCTGTCATCTAGTGATAAAGCTTCCAGGGAGTTAAAAGATGCTCGTTTGGGTGAAATATCTGGAACAGTGTCAAAGTCCTCTTGGTTTGCTAAGTCTGCAAAGTCTGCAGATTCTTCAGTGTCTATTATGTTACCATTCAAAAATCTCAGAAATAAGTCTTCTTGTTCATTATTGGCCTTTTCCTCCTGTCCTGCTGCTCTCTGTATTTCCTTGCACACCTGTGAATGGTCAGTACTGTCATACTCAGACACTTCATTACAGCCAGAGGCAGTTCTGTCCCATGGAGACTGTTCATCATCATCATCATCATCAGGCTGTATCTGTTGCTGGTTTAAATCACTATTTCCAAGCTGGCCACTAGGAATTTCTGAAGACCCAGCAGCATGTTTTGATCTGAGCAGACTTCTGTCAGCTGGCACATCTTTATCAGAAGGAACCAAATCAGCAGGCATATAATCATCATCTGTTAAAGCCAAAGCATCTACCATCGGCTCAAGAGGGAGTTTCACTCCAGGCTCCCCCGCCCCTTCTATTTTGACTGCATCCTTGGAGAGCTGTCTTCCCCTCAGCTGCAGACTGTTATCTCCACCAGCATCCCCAGATGATAAACAGCCCGAGGAAGGCCTGCCCACTGTCCCTGTGGACTGGGTGTGTGGCTCCAATGTTGATTCAGCACTGCAGTGCTGCTCCTCCATGTGGTCCTTTCCTGCAGCTACCCGAAGACTTGCTGCCTCTGTCTGTCTCTCAGTTTTGTTTTCACCTGGGCAAACAGTGCTCAGCTGTTTATCTTCTTTCTTTGGTGCAACGCCAGGACAAGTTTCAGTACCTAAGTGCAATAGGAAAAACAGTTCCAGAGTTTTTAAATGATTCAAAGCATCAGCCCAGGGGGGAAAGAGTATACTGTGATTTGATAACATTGTAACCTAATGCTTCAAAATGCTCTCCCATAAAGGGCAGGTATTTTATGCTACAGTCAGGATAATTTTTGTTAGTAGTCTCTGACTCTTGATTCAGGGAAAAAAAAATATTTGCAGATATTCTTGCAGGTGAAGCACATGATTCAGTGTCCTTCTGAAAAAAGCTACTCCCAATACGTGAGTATCTTTCTGAACAGTCACTTGTCTTCTAATGGACATTTTACATGAATCATCTCATGGAGGCCTGGAATTCAGGCAAATGCACTTAAGGACATGAAACTGTACCTTTTTGCCAGTGTATCTGCCACCTAAGGAGATATCTGCATTTCTTTTAAAGAAGCTGCAATCATACTAATTTAATAAATTTTATATTTGCATATCATTAGGTCCTTTGGTTAACACTAAACTAAATACAAATTACATTTCCCATAAATAGACAGCATAAAAAGATGCTGCTTTTTGGATTATTAAGTTTACATATTAAAAATGCAATCAGATGCAACTTACTTCTGTATTCATATTTACAATACATATGAAAATAATTTTTTCTTATCTGAAATTTCAGAGACACACAAGGAGCTCTACATAGCTTGTCAATTCACCTACTGGTATGATATGCTGATGAAGGAGTAGATGCTTAGCCCAAGTTATCTATGAAATTATTAGATATTAAGCATTACAAGAAAGCCAAAACTCTGTTTTTAGGCTTAAAAAGAAAGAAAGGGGCAGTTAAGAATTAAAACATCGAAGTAAGCTAGCTATGACAGAAACTGCCTTTTATTCCATACTTTAATAAAAAATATGTTAAGATTATGTTATAATAGGACTACTGTTGCAGTAATAGTAGTAACCTCAATCAAGAAATTAGTAACTTTAGAAAGCCCTTATTTGCATTTTTTTGGTCATAGTGAAGAGCAGAAAGGTCTTATGAACAGATTAACAAAGATATCAAACAACGCCCTTCTTAACTGAGCTCTCCATGCCAATTTTGTTCTTCCTCACCTGTTAAAACCTCTCTTAAAATGTGACCTATTTTCTGAACTTGTTACACAAAATTGTCACATTCATTAAAACAAATGTTTGCATTAATTCATTATATACTGAACAATTTTATTAAATTCCAAACTATCCCCCTTTTAATGGATAATGAAATGCAAGGCAGCACAGAAAAGACAGACTTGAAAATTGAAAAAGAGAATATCCAAGAAAATCAAAATGTGGGAAAAAAACCCAGAATGACATTAACAGAAATAAAGAGTACAAGGAACCTAACTTCTGTAAAAGACTGAAAGAATAGGTGTGAGACAGGGCCTTTTAAACAATTAGACACAGATGAGTAAATAGCTCAAGGGATTTGTAATGGGATAGCGAGCCCTTCACATAGAGGTCATGAGTTCAAACACAGCCTGGATTATTGGTACAACATTTTGTTACCATCTGTCAATTTTTCCTAGTGGATATATCCACATTACAACAGGCATCTTTGTTGGCAGCTCCAACTGCAACAAAGATTAAATGGAATTGGAAATTAAATCAGATTCTTTACTGCAAAAGGTGTCCCTTGAGCTCAGGGCACTGTTCCTAAGAAAGTAATAAATTACCCTAGCACTGTTATGTAACCACAGATGTGCAAGAACTGGGATCCAATAATCATTCACATCAAATTTTCAGCAGTGTTCAGTATTTACAACTACTTCAGGCAACCCATGCCCACTACAGACTGAAGGCAAGTTAAGACAAATACTTGAAGACTTAATTAGAAAAGATGCCTTTGCCTACACTAGGTTGACTGAAGACATACCCACCAGGGGTATTTTGCCTGACTGACAGAGGTACAACAAAGTGTCTACAGAAAATTTTTTAGCAACAAAAGCACCTATGGTAATTTAAAAAATGGTTTCTTTTCCCCCAAACAGAGCTGAATTAGAATTGACACTTGGTTTGCTCATCACAGTGTATGCACCACTTTGTCCTGTTAATCTAACACAGCCTAGCAGAGTACTGATCTACAGTAATCTACCAATGGAGAATTCACACATTTCCATCTTTGTCCTTCTTCCCAATTAAAAACAAATCCCATAGAACCTTAAAGAAAACAGGGTATAAAGACTTCCTCCCCATCCTGGAATTGAATCTAAACTATATGTACACACTGCAAACCTATGCTAAGGGTCTTGCTAAATTCAATTATTTCATTAGGAAGGTTTTCATGAAACACAATTATTTATCTTTAGTTAACACTAAGGCTGTTAAGTTTCTGCTTTCAGTCAGAAACTGAAGAAATTAATGTGAAAATGATTTATCAAATCTCATCTTTTAATATACACACACAGTATTAAGGGCCAAATTCGCTCTGTTGGTAGATTCAGAGTGAAAATCTGCGAGAAAATAAAATGTAATAGAACAGACCATGCACAACCCTTGCTCAGAAGAGCAGAAATCTAATTAGGTACTGTCCCAAGAGTCTTGACTGGATGATTTCTTATAAAGCTGTTTGTCAGTCACTGTTTGTAGCCTCAGGAGAGAAGAATTGTGAATTCTTAGGATCAACTGCCTATAGAGGCTCAAAATATATTCCCATATACTTTAGCAGATGAATGGAGTAATTTTTGCTTAAGATTACCAGGCAAGTTTGATTTTACTTCAAAGATGCTACTATAGTGCAGTGCAATAGTCTCTACAATGTAATATAGATATTGCTGCAATGCATTTTATGTATTCTTACTGACAATTGCTACATAAATTCTTATTATATATGGGCCCATATGAAGGCCAGTTCTCAAAACACTTAAGAGTTTCCTTTTCCTGTCTTACTGTAAGTCAGACTTCTACTACAAGCATTTAAATGAGTTAAGTAGTTCTTCCTGTGGTTTGGCAGATACATGCCAAAAACATAAAAAGGTAAAACTTTACATGTTTACTTCTCATTTGTTATTTAATTTTGCTTTTTTTTTTTTTTTTGGTAGAGAAAAAAAACACCTAAAAAGCAGAAGTCAAGCATTGTAAGTTTTCAGTGAGAAGGCCCATGCATTTAGGCTACTGTTGAAAAGGATATATATTAGGAACTGTTTATTTATTGTAATATGGGATTCTGCTGGGGTTCAGGCAAAATCAAGAACCATTTCCAAGCGGTCATATTGCTTCTCGTCCTGAGCTGGATCACTCAGGCACAACTTGTTATCTGAACGATATTTCAGACTATGAATCACCTTTGTGTCAAATTTCTGTACTGGTTCATATTGATGCTTTCCCTACCCAAATCCTTCTGACTGCAACCAAACTCATTCATCCCCAGGCTCCCGATGCACTGACACTGAAGGGCAGCAGCAGCTAATGACCACATAATGCCTCAACAGCTGCTCACACTCGCCAGGGAGAGAATTCATTGCTTCCTCAAGAATGCACTCATCTTTTGAAAAGAATCTTTTGCAAATCTCAACCATTTAAACTTGAGATAGGGTGGAAACATTCCTTTCTCTGTGTTGGAAGTACTTAGAACTGCTGAAAATTTCTCAGCAGAACAGTTTTTTTATTGGATGACACAGCTTTATCAATTCACCAACATTTCACAGGAACCCTAGGATTTTAATGATATTTTGACAAGATTTACATTTAGAGAAAGGCATGAAAAGATCCACTTATACCATTAATTCCTTCCACATTATGTCAAGATAGTATTGTACTAGAGTATTTCAACATTGACAAACAAAATGCTCCTAATTAAGAATGTTCAAATGTTCAGAAATTCTGCTCTCCAGAAAACTTTGGTTTCCACTTGGAATAAAATCAGAGCAAAAATTGTAATTGTCTATTTTTTTCCCATGGGAGTTTCCAACCATCCAAAAATAAAAAGCACCTGTGTTCTTCTGATCTGCTTTCTGAGCTGTAGAACATGTTTGTTTCATATTTCTAATGTTTAATATTTAGTTAGGTTACAAGAAGAGCAGTGGAGAAAAGGCAATATAGGGGTCATGGTAAAAGAGCATGCAGATAAGGAGGATCCACACACGTAGAGAATTGTGACTCTGTATCTTCACATATTTCTGATTCTCCTGAACATCCTGGCTGATACACACATGTAGGATAGTTTAAGCTGAAAGGGACCTCCTAGGATCACTTAGGCCAGGCCTCATCTTGTGAAGAATTTTAGCTGTTTTTGAGGGAAGGTACTTAGCGTAAGTCAATTTTGGCAACTAGAGTATGGCAAAATACCAGAAACTTTTTGCTCAGAGAGACAAGAGATAAAGCACAGCCTGGTTGTCTACCAATATTCTTTCTCACTCTGTCTCCATTTTAACAATTCATTAATTTGTAAATGTTTCCTAAGAACCCAAAGATTCTAAAAAATTACTCAAACAAAAAAGCCCCTGCCCCAAGGCAGAAAAAGGAAAATGAGGCTTAAAATGACATAAAAGTATGTACTGAAAACAATTAACTGAGTTTTTCTCTTCAAGACCCTCCAAAAGCTTCATCATTTTCTGTGTTGTTTTAGAAAAATGCATCTCAAAATCAGTACACTGCATGTAACTTAAAATAGTTACTAATATTGTTAACTGTACTCCACTGCCACACCTCAGAATGTCTGTAATCAGGCTGATTACCTAGTATATATTTTTATACATGCAAATTATTATCTCTAGTTTTATACAACTTTGTAGCTTACATAAGCTAATATAAATGCAGGCACATTTAAGATTTTTTTTTAATGGAGGCTAGAATTACTTCATAAGTATGAATATCGACAACTAATTAAAATTGCATTATTTATCCATTGTACTGAGAAAAAAAAATCATCCATTTGTGCATCTGTAGAGATCCAACAAATGCTGTAGCTTCAAATGAAATAGCTTAATTTTATTTATAGGAATATGTTAATACAGTGTAATATTTAAAACAGATGTATGCACATGTGCATACATACACACATACCTGATTTAAAAGCAGTAGCTTCTCTTTCCTTTAAAGTTCTGGATTCCATTAACTGAGGTAAACAACTGCTTTCCCATGTATTTTCTGCAGCTACTAGCTGTAAAATATGATACTATTATGTGTAATTTTTAGATTTAAACAGGAATGATGTGGCTTTTTGAGACATTCAAACTTCAAAAAGCTTCTAAACTTGAAAGATTTTATCTAATATTTACAATATATTTATTACCAATTTATGACAAAGCAGAATTTAATTAAACAGCTGCTTACCTTATTTTTGGATGCCTGTGGCCTGCAGCAATAAAGGAAAAAAGAATAAATTAAATAACCTAATGGCAACATTCTTCATAATAAATGTAAGTGAAATATTAGAAACTTTTGCTCTGCTGTAAAATTAGCGTAGAACTTTCCTTCCATTGAAAGTGTCAGCCTGCTAGCATACCTTCAAGCACAGATCTGTGCTTGCATGAATATCGTCAGAAGACAAATTAGTCCTAATATTGTTCCACCTAACTGAGAAAGCAGTCAGAAGGAAATTTACTGCAACATATCAAGAAATGTACATTCCTGTAAAAGGTTATGCTCAGAAGAAACTCTACCATCTTTAAAAAATCATAAAAGAACTTGCTATCTACTACTATTTAAAACAGGGATCACTATAAAAGGATTGAGGAATGAAATGACCTCCCAAAAATGGTATTTCCCTCTCCACAGACTGGGACATTTTCTGGGTTCTGTAAGGTACAGAAGCTCCCACTGACTCCATTCAGATTCACCAACGATGCTCACAGCCAGAGTGGACTTTGCCAGCTGGATACAGATTCATGCACAATGTGATTTATCACACATAATCTGTCTTGTAGTCTTTCACACAGCAATGAAGATAAAATGTGGAGCATTTTATTTAAAGCTACTGGAAAAAAGTTAGAGAGAGAAGGGAAGAATACTTATGTTCATACTGTCTAACAAAAACTTCAAAAAGTTACATTGCCTTTTAAATTTTACCATTTAAAATTCAAATAAAGGACACTCAAAACTATCTTTAAAAAGCAAACATGTCCAGTATGTAGCTATAAAACTTGAATATCAGAAAAATTTACTTTCAATTAAAAAAGCAAAATGCTCACATTTTCCAAGACCTGCATGTTATTCATTAAAAGTTAAAGTGGAATTTCAATTAAAAAGTAAAATTAATTTAAAACTTAGGAAAACCCCTGTATATGAAACAACAAAAGCAAATAGGGTTTTGCCTTCAGAGTTTGAAAGAGTAATAGTATTACATACAGAGCACTGATCATGGTAAGTGAACACAAGCCTTAATTTTTATCAAATTGCAGGGTTTCTCAGAGCAGGGAATGACATTTCAAAACTGAAATGAAGGAGAAAGCAGAGTTATTCTCAACAAGGTGACAACCCAGGTGATACCTGGGAGGTGCTGCTCATTGCAGCACATAAATCCCAGCAGAGCTGAGTCTCAGCCTTTCTGTCGTGTGCAGGGAAACGCGGGCTGTGGCAGCCACAGGCGCTCACTGCAACCTCTCAGCAGCAGCACACTGCAGCTGCAAACCTGCAGCTCCAGTGCCACACCTGCCCCCTTATCCTCTGGGAATGCAGGAATACCTTTCCAAGGGCTCCCTCCCAAAGGCATTCAGAATACACGTGAAAAATCCCTGCATGGATTCTGGGAATCAGTCGGGGTGTTTTCAAACTTTGGTACCATCACCCAGAAGAAAAAAATTGATAGCCAAATGTTGCAGCATTTCTGAGAGAGAGAGGGCATGATTTATGTTTGGAGTGAGATTTGAGCTACTCCAGTCTAGGCCTCAGATTTGGGCCTTGTGAGGCCTTCCAGCCTCTGACACAGTTAGAAATTTAGGGTTTGTGGTGCAGTTAAAAATTGTATTAAGGTGTGATGGGAAGCACTGGGCTGTCTGGGTGTGAGGTAGTATAGGTTTATAGTGTAAAGTTTAGGGCACCTTAAGACAAAGATAAACAATGTTAGCTTGCGAATCAGAGTGCCTTTGTAAACTGTAAACGATATAGAAGTGTATATAAATTGCCATCTTCTCTTGAATAAACGGAGAACATTGCATTAATCATATTGGTTGGATGTGCGTTCTGTCCTGTCCAGCTTTCCTGTTTTATGAGGTCCCTGGCTTTGGCCAAATCAATACTCTTTATAAGCAACAGGAGCATTTTGGTTTTTGTTATAACCAGATTGACTATGCCACTGCAAACGTAGGAGAAAACGTTCTCTCTCCCCATCTAATTGAGAGCATCTTGCCTGTCACAGGCAGGCCTTTTCTCAGGCTTTGAATGTAGTTTCCTTATTGCTGTTGGTTGATCATTTTCCAGTGGCAGCTTGTATGATTTTTTCCATCTGTGCATTAAAATCAATGTTGAGACAGTAGGACATTCATACATAAAGGAACAGATCTCCTCCTCCTACCTGCTGGGTACAATCCCATATGTGTCACTACCCAGAAAAGCACCCTAGGCACTGCCCACATGTACTGTGATACTACTGATTCTGGAGGCTGTGGATCAGGCAAAGCAGCTACCAACTGAGATTTCACTGTTCAGAACACTAGGAAAGTACAGAATTACTGCTTCATGTAAATGCAACTGATATGAAATTATTAGAAGGTAACAAGAACTACTTTAAGCATTAAGGAATTGTCCTAAAATGTGGAAATTTGGGAATAAAATCCCATAGGGTAGGTATGAGTGCTGAAGTGTGAGATGCTGGACACTTGCATTTTGAAACAATGAGTAAACCAATAGGTATTAAACATGAATACCATCATTAGTTCTACAGTCTCTCTCTTCCTAAATTAACATTATTCAGTATTTCATTTGGTTGAAATAAAAAAACTCAAAACTCCAGTTCTGGAAAACTGATGATTTGCTAAAATGAGTTCAGATTTAGTCTTCATGCATTCTTCAAACAACATTAAAACAATGTGAAAACTGATGGTAACTGATTTTAGTTACATATCAGAAGGAACCACCACGTTATACCCAAATTCAAGTCAATGATGCAACTTTTATTTTGAGACACTGATTATTTTAAAATACCCATAACAGCAAGGAGACAACAGCTGCAGTAACGTTAGTTTGAGGAGTAATAATACTTTCTTATACTTACTGTTGATGCGAGGAGCAAACTCTAGTAAGCTTTTCCAGTTCTTGGCCACTCAGTTCTTTATCTGAATTCCTCAGTGTTGTAACTGGACTGGGAACTGCTGTTTTCCATTTTCTTTCTACATTAAATCAAAATATTTTTTATTCAAGGCTCAGAGGAATTCCAATATAAATGTCACTTTTGCTATTTAACTTTTTTATCCTGGAAATGTATTATTTAGAGATACAAACTGAAGTCTTTCTTCTACCATATTAGTTTATCTGGTACTCACCCCACTGTTCCTGTATGGAAGAGAGATTTGCAAGCAGCTGCTCATGATAAAGTCGTTCAAGCTGAATAAACTTCATGGCCTTCTCATCTGAATGGAAGGTTAAAGGCAAATGCACACATACGTGGACATGGCATGACTTACTTATAAATGGCATCATGGTTCAATGGGAAGTAATTACACACTTGAAATTTGAAATAAGTGAATCAAAATGAATAATGGCTAGCATCCCGATTTCTGTGCAAGAAAGAAAAAGCAGCAGACATGAAAATGGCAGGCAAGAAATAAAATAAGTTGAGAAACATTCAAAAAATGAAAATCCTATTCATTTCAGCAGGTACCTCTTCCTATGTGCCTGAAGCACAACAAAAAATTTTTCTTAAAAATAAATGACCGAGATGTCATTATGCTGATAACTTTACTGAAAAAATGAAATCTCTGGAAAACGAAAAGCAAAATAATGATACAAATACCAGCACATATCTTGCAAGAAATACAATTACATGCCAATAACCATGACTAACTGAAAATATGACTCCTTTCTACGACCAGTTGGAGACAGTATTAAAATGATCCAACTTCAATTTTTGAAATATACCTTCCCCCCCTTTTCAACCATTGTATGCAACACTGTTGGACTGCTAAGTTTACATTTTGTCTTCCTGAAGATTCTGCTCACTTTTCTTCTATACGAAGAACTCTTTCCCCATGCTTAGGGTTATCAATATATTCACAAAGGTATACTGATAGTCACATATCTTACAATAGTCAGGATAATGCTAGTTCACTAAGCCTGAGTTGTTAGTTGTGCTGTTTGAAGCTGTTTTACCAGCTATTTGAAATGCAATTCTGCAATACAACGAGGATAGAAGTACAGAGAATGAAGTTCTTAGTAATACAGAAAACCCACTTTCCATTATTCATGCTAATTAAAACACTGGAGTAATTATTACAAAACACAACCAGTAGCCTCATTCAATGGCATGGCTTATGAACAATAATATTAATGGAAAGAATATTCCCTGTCTTCAGGCAATCTGTTATTAGAAACAGAATTACAGATCACAGAGAGAGCCTTAGAGGATCAATGCAACAAACCCTGAATTATTTTTAATATGAGATTCCACACTGGATGAATTAAAATGTCTGTCATGGATAATTAATACAGTGCAACATGATCAAGTAGGTTCTTTATTAACCTCAGGAAACTGATGGCTGGAGGTACAGTGCAGATATCCTTCATAAATATGTATTATATAGTGGTGTTGAATTCCACACATCAGGTGTACATTGCATTAAAATATATTTCCTTTGATCAGCTTTAAATAGAATGCCTTTCAATTAAAGCAACGCCAATGAAAGAGGAACTGTTTCTACCATGCCATTTATATTTTAAATTTACTAAATGCCCCCCTGCATCAGAACTTACTACAGCATTTTTCCATGCCTTTAATTTGTGCTGTGCTGTTGTTATTGGACACGAAATGAGTACACAGAAGTTTGGTGAGTTCAAAAGAGAAAAGACCTGGTTTTATTCAAACATCTGGTATTTATAGAATTCTAAAGGCGACTGTGGATTGGAGGATGGAATTACTACTTCTCTAACTACACTGGTTCAAAGATTAATTAATCATTTCTCTCTACCCACAGAGAAATATGTAAACTATTCTGTTTATATATTAAATTGTGTGGGAACTCTGACTCTTAAATATGTAAACATTATCAGGAGGCTAAAGAAGTTTTATGAAAACTTTAAAACTTTCAAAAGAATTATAAAAGAAAACTTAACACTTTTAAAAATCAGGGCAACACTGTGCAATTCATATTTTCTGATGGACACTTTTGAATTAGAAGGTCCAAAACAAAAGTGCAGTCCTCTAAAAAGAATAATGGAGATTTTATTTTATATGTTGCTTTTATAACATTGCAACTGTTAGTTCTCTGGTTTTATCTACATGCTAACATAATTTGTTTAGGTTTCTTATGCCTTGTTACTCACCATGCTAAACTATTGCCTATTTGCTGTATTTTATTTGTACAAATTACAAAATAAAGAAATAATCTGTATGCACAAATTCTGTAAGATATGATGCATCTTAAGGAATCACATATACCTTAAGGGCTTGCCACTGGCATCTTCTTTTTATAATCTGATCACTTCGAAGCAAAGAGGAAATCCCAGTCCACCTTTTCTAAAATTCTAACTTAACTTTGAGGTTTAATATGATTATTGTCTCACACAATTACTGAAATATAAATATATCAGAATAATTACCAGCAGTCCAACTATTACAAATTTTTGACCAAACTTACTTGTATTATCTAGGAACAAATCAAAATAAACTGGACTGCTAAACTGTTCCCAGAAGCAATTACCCATATTTTCCTACAACAATTTCTCAAACTACCTTGATATGATTTTGACTAATTAGCATTTGTCAAACACCCTTTTGCTATTGTTTGCAGGTTGCTGATCTCAGCTCCATGTGTTTGGTATTTTTATTCCAATCTAGACATTTTCAGTACATATTCTAATCAACTCCTGTGACAATTTTATCATTACTATAAGTACCCTATTTGATATAATACATATCCTATCTCTAAACTGGACATCTTCCCAGTTACTAATACTTAGAATAGAAGTTATCTCATAAAAACAGAAGTTCTTTGAAAATGTTTTCTTACTTCCTTGCTAAAGTCCAGCTACTAATGATTGCATCAGTACAGCTATTGGAAGTGAATTTATCCCTAACTCACATTCCAGTTGTTTGATTAAGGAGGATTTGCTAGCATACTGTGTATTTGCTCATGGGTAAATTATGGTCCTTCACTTCCTTATAACCCTGACCCAGCAGATGTGAGTAACAGCAAAGCATACCAAATGATTTTAATACTGTGCAACAATTTTTGCAAGTAAAAGGATACATTCCTCCTCTTGAAAATAGGTCTCAGCTATCTGCAAAAGTGAAAAAAAAATTAAGAATATATAATTTTCATGACAGTGGTAAGGATGTGATATAAACTTTTTATCACAGCTTTAAAAATCTAGTTTGTAGCTTCCTATTTTGTTGGGGTAAAATATGAATGTTCTGACAAAATACATGTATTCCTATTCTAGGAAAAAGGTTTTGAATGTCCATCAAAGACCATAGAAATATTAAGTCCTCTCACACAAAACAGATTTGATTTTGCGTAATTTACAGAATTACACAAACCAGAAAATCTTAGTAAGGTTTTATCTTCCTACAACTATAAAAATTATTTCAGAAACATTTTTAGTTATCTTAATAGAAAGCTTAAAATGACTTAGAACAGAAGTACTAATTTTACTGATACCAGTTCAAAAGTTTGAATTCTGTGCCTGACCAATGTTTCCTTATGTTTGATCAAATTAAGATCATTGCTGTCATCTCCTGAGCAGTCCATTGCAATGTGTTAAAATAGAAATGGGAGTTTCCTGACTGATAAGAAAAGAACAGTCTTTTGTCTCCCTGTAGACAAAAAATATTTGAGAATCGCAACAATAACTTATTTGTGCTTGTTACAAAACTGTGCAG
The DNA here is from genome assembly GCF_048771995.1 of Taeniopygia guttata. NCBI lineage: Eukaryota > Metazoa > Chordata > Aves > Passeriformes > Estrildidae > Taeniopygia > Taeniopygia guttata. The sequence continues at coordinate 82,773,863 of NC_133027.1, forward strand.
GCTTTCCTAAAAAGCTGAGGAATACTAACATCATTGTTTGTAAATGCGATGAAATACAAAAGATATAAACTTCAGAAGTATTCTAAGGAGCTCTACACTACCAGTGACCTTTACAAGCAGCAACTAATCAGTTCCTGGGGACATCAAATTTTGGCAGTCTTCCTGTTTGCCATGCATGGTGAGGCAAGGGCAGAGCTTGCAAAATGTGCCCAGGACTGCAGGCACGCTGATACCACAACATTCAGGCTGAGGCACCTCATAGATGATTCCCCAATGACTTCAGTGGGAGCACTCAAAAATTCAGTCTCAAGATCTTTGGGACATATCAGTTTAAGTAGTTATATAATAGAGGGCTTAAATACGCACTTTTCTTAGCAATTATCTTCAGACTTCTACAAAAGACAGCAATTTGATAGAGGAGTCTAGATTACAAATTGTATTTCCTGGCTCTCAGCCTTACTGCTAACCACTAGACCATTCTGAGCCCAGTACCTCTGAAAGAGAATGGCTAAGTGACTTTTAATGTTTTTTATCTACACATTTTGTCTGCTGTCCACAATAGCCTCCTAAAAATTTTTGGAGCTGTCAAAGCTCTACCTACGTTTTATATAAAAATACCTCTTAGATTCTGTAACAAGTTGTAAACAAATCAAATTATTCCCATTCAAGACAGGAAAAAAAATTACATCCTATTTTAATTAGAAGTTGACTCTTAGAACAACCTCTATTATCCAAGAGTCTTTAAATATTCAATACAAGCTTCCCACAAACACCATGGGGGTTAATACTCCAGAACAGCTGACACAGCTCTTGATTTTACATTGAAATTTACCAGATAGAATAAAAAAAGGATGTTGTAGAAGAGTATTTGATAGACTTGGTTTAATGTTACTGTCAGGCTGTATTAGCAATCTGAAAAAATAAAAAAACAAACTGAAGATGACAGGTTAATTCACTAGAAAGGGGAAAAAATTCTTAATAGACTCACTGTACAGGAATGCTAAACTTAAAATCCTCCCCTCTCCCACCCTCTATTAAAAAAACAGGTTATGAGCCTTGTAAGTTCCATCAGCTTTCTTTCAAAGGCTCCATTCAAAATGCTTGATAATTTTTAGGAAAAAAAGGCAGTGTTTAAATACATATTTCAATCTGAATATGCAGATTTTGTTCTCAGCTCTGTCACAGATCCTGTATGACTTTTAAAAGGTTCATCCCCTTAGGGTTTGGCTTCCTCATCTAAAAAGCAACATGTTTCACCTCCATCATGTGCAATTCATCCCCTTGATGTTTGTAAAGCATTTTAAGTTTTTGCCCTATCTTGTTTTCCAAAAATGACCCTTGTACTGGCTCATGAAAAACCACCAAATTTGATGAGGCTAAAAGCAAAAATTGTTAACCCTAAAGCTAAGCTTGTGATAAGTTAAGGAACAGTATCAAATATCTTCGCTCAAGCATGGATTAAAAAAAATAATTTAAAATTCTATGTCAAATGTATATTATCTATAATGTGCAATCCTAAAGAGAAACCTCTTTCTCCCATATAATTGCTTTTTTTTGTATTAAATAAGAAGAATGCAGGAATGTAATTGCAATTCAAAAATTAAAAATATCTTCCAAAATAAAGACAATGCAGCTAAGTCAAATCAGACATGTATAGTATCTACATATCTCCCATATTAGACATCATAGCCAAGCAAAAGGTCTTCTAGTCTACTCTCAGTCTGACAAAACTAAATAACAACTGTACATTAATACTGCATCAAGTTCTATCCACATATTCATTCTGCATCATAATCTCCAGAAAAAAAAAGCAACATACTGGCCAGTTTGTAAGAAAGACTGCTTTTCAAACTATAGGTTTCCCTTTGGTCTTGCAGGTGTAGCAACTATGCTAATATAAAGGTATACACTAAGAAAATTTTAAATCTTAATATTCATGCATAAAATTTATGCTAGAAAGATTTCTGCAGCAGTATAAACAATTCCAGACTTAAATTTTTACTCGGGTATTGGCTGTTCTGTAACTATACCAGTGTCTTACAAACCTTATTCAAGGTAGATTAAAGAGTGATTTTGCTAAATCTTCCTGCCAAACTAATTTCACCAATTGGGGAGTTAGAAACCCACCCTTAAAGAGTTTCCTTTAACTACAGAATATACTTACAAGGCAATTTATAATTTAAGAAATATTAGAAGATCTTAGAAGAGATATTTGCCTTGACCATCTGTTATGCATTGAAGCATCCTGTCTAGATATGAGAATTGGTATAAATTGCATTCATGCATATTTTTCCTAATGAATAAAGGTCTCATATAAAAGTAAAATTGGGTGCAGCACCCCAAAATCCTAGAAAGTACCTGATGGAGACACAGGGGCAGTATCTTTGAATCCATCTGCTCAACCTCTTCACGGAGCAAAGAGAAAAGAGACTGCAATGTTTGCTTTTGGTCTTTTGGATCAAAGTTTTCCTTTGCTTCAACAGCACTTTCAGCCTGCACAAAATCTGTATCTGTATGAAGAGCATTTTCATCCTGGATCACTGTGGTTCCCACTGTAGAACTGCCTTTAAAAAGGACAAGTACTTAGGTTAGGATTAAAAAGAAAATACATCGAGCTGCTTTTTTAGGAAATTTAATTATGAACATTATGAATTAAAGCCTAGTATGTCAAATAACATCACTGCTACACTAAATACTGGCCTTGTCAAAATTAATTGTGACAGGTCTGTCTCATTGTCAGCTCACCTACCCAACAGAACACAGTAACATACATCAGAACATCAGATATATTTGTACACTTCTAAATGGGACCCTACTTTCACTTACGGGAAAAAAAAAATCAGAACACTTAGAAAGTGTTATTATACAGAGTTATTAACAAGAGATCAGGATGACCTAAAAGTGCTTAGAATGCAGTTTTGCACCAAAAGGGCAAACAGCAGGTAGGTGAGGGCAGTATGGCTGAGGTTTTCAGTTTGTCTCTCTGCTCCTGCCACGGAGCTTGAACAAGGAGGTGTCCTGGGGATGGACACACACAAGGGAAGCAGGACAATTCAATGGGTTCCTGTTTTTTAGATGATAACACAGTGGCTCCTCACAATGACAGCAGGATCTTAACGAACAGAAAGAAGCAGAGCAGATGATGCTAATGTGGGATTCTGTTGTAGGAGAGAGATGTCTACGGGGAGTTTCCTGCTGAGTGAAAAGGAAGACCCCCCCCCTCCATAGCTGGATAGTTTCTTTGAGTGTCCAGGGAAAGAGGCAGTAGTGCTAATCTATGTTGGTAACAATGACACAAGGATGTGTAAATTGAATTTAGATCCCAGAACTTCTTGCTAGATGGAAAACTAGATTCTCCATGGGACAGTTCCTGGCAGTTCACTGTTGCCTGTCTCCAGTTTTATAGAAGTTGTGAAAAATGCATATTTTATGAGTGGCTTTTCGCAAATGTTACAATGAATATTATATGTGTAATGTTAGAAAGTTATGCTGTATTAATTCTCTTAAATAGTGTGTTAAATATAGTTGTAGGTTCCAACATAATGTTAAAATAGAGACTATGTATGTGGGGAAGTTTTTTTTTTAGGAATGAGATACTCGCTTTGAGGAACACCTAAATCTCCCACAGGAGAGGAATTTATGCCTTCTTATCAAAAGAAGCTAATTTCTTCAGGCCTTGCTCAGACTCGAAGACGCCAGGGGATTAAAGGAAACAGTTGACATACAACAGACAGAGTTTCTTGTTTAGAATAGAATGTATGCATAACCATGAAGGATGTATGAATATGCAACAAGTATATTGGTTTAAGGGTGATTCCTTTGTTCACAAGTCATGCTTTTTATGGCTTAGTGTCCGAGAGCATCTGGACGTCCATAATTCTTTGCTTTTTATTGTCTTGTAATTGTCCTAACTCTAAACTTTATTACTCTAATTGTATTACTACTTTTATAACAATTTTATTATTATTAAACTTTAAAAATTTAAAAAACCAAGTGATTGGCATTTTTCACAAAGTCAAAAAAAGTCAGGCATTCAAGTGGAGATATGAAAAATAATGTAAAGCATAACCGTACAAGAATATTACACGAAAAAAACAACTTGCTGGATGCAAATTCCACATTTTATTGTTAGAAATGCAAAACTTGTGTATTTTGATCATGAATAGTTATGAGAAAATGTTAAATGAGATTAACAAAGAAGTGTAGAGTAGTGGTAGTGACAGCAGCAGTGGCAGAAATCAACTACCCATATACTGACTTGATTAGTCTCTCACAAAGATCAGAGAGCAATAAATTACAGCTTCCTATAAAACACAGAGCAACCAGAAAACTACAGCTGATTCCAACACTTAATAAACTCATTTTTATTTCTCCATAAAACATTGAATTTTGCGCACTTGCATAAGACGGAATTTAAAAAAATTCCCACAATTGTTTAAAATGTAGAGAATTTGGCCACAGAAATGTGCACAATAAACTTTTAATAAACTCAGATTATAATGAGTATTGGTCCCCAGCTACACCCATTTTCTGAAATCATGTTATAATTTGAAAGATGGACAGCTGAGGGTACTGTTTCAAGTATCTCTGTGTCCTCAGTGTGGGCACTCTGTTTCAGACCCCTCTGTTTTCATCACCTCTGAAACCCAAAAGTGATGATTCAGGTTTAAGATTTAGGACCTAAGAAAGGTATTAGCTTGTCCATGGAATGCTCCACCATTCTGATTATTTTAAACTCTTTATTTAGTAAACTGTCCAGTTTAGGACTACTAATAATCTCTGTGGGTGGCTATTTTCACAGGGCTTAATGCCAGAAAAAATATGGGTGTAACTTAACATTGCTTTTTCAAAATGAATGCACATGTCTGATCTTCCGGTATTTATTTGGGTTTCCTGAGGGCCAAAAGTAACAAGAGACACAACTGGATGCAAGATACAAACCAGGAAATACTTCTAGAGATGGAATTAAGGCTGTCTTTAAAAATACAGCTTCCTGTTTAGCACATTCTCATGAAACCAGAAAAGAGGGTCCTCGTGTTCTGGCAAACCATTTCTCTCAGAAAAACAAACAAAGAAACTAAAAGTCACTTCAAGCTGCACTTTTTTAAGCAGTTAATAGTCACCTGTCATATCAAAATATGAACATTGACTGCAACACATTCAATAGCAACTCTCATGAAAAACCTTAATTTTAATGTTTTCATGATACTGTTGCTAACACAGTTCATAAACTGCATTATTATTTGTACAGTTGAGTTGTATGGTTGAGTTGTCACTTGGAATCAAATCCTGCTATCAAATTTCTTCCCTGATTTTGAAAGTGAGGCCTTACAGTTATGTGCATTAATTCTAACTTATCTGATTTTCAACACAAGACAATATTTGTGCCTTAGTAGCACTACAACAAAGCACTTTTACTGTAACACTTAGTAATGCTATTTCACCATAAAGATGTGGTGGGCCAGGATCTCTATTTATTTTTTCCCCCATTCTTGAAAACAGCACTCTACTTTTTCCAGGAATCAATCACTCTTACTGTCCAAAGCAGATGGATTTTTTTTCCCACTAGATACAGGTATAGTACATATATTTCTGAATTTTTTAATAAGGATTAAATTTTTTTTCACTTTATGATATTTACTCCACCCCAGCATGGAACCAAAGCCTTTATGAAAATGTGTGCAAAAAGACACAGAAGGCATCAGTGGCCAGAGCACTCCGCAGGTCCATGGCAAAGAGCCAGGCTCAAGTTTTTGCTCTGCCAGACTCCCAAATGTTTCAACTGACCCCTTCTATACCGAGATGGGTGTGCTAATGTTTCCTAAGATATGAAGAGAGCAAACATTCTCTCAATTTCCCAAACAGCTCACAGAAGCAGCCCCATGTTTTCCTAAAAAAGATCAAATGTTGACATACTTTTTGAATAAAGCCCCACATTTTTTCAGTATGTCTCAGGTTTTCTCTTTTTCAGTACTGCAAGTACATTAAGATACTCTTTGTTACCCACCTGAGGATGAATCCAAGGTGCAAGTATGAGTGATTTCCTATCAAAATAAAATGATGGATGTTGCCCTCTGCTTTTTATATGAATTTGAATATTCATATTCAGTAGCACTAGTTGAGTCACCAGTGACAGAAGTTTCTAATACAGAAAATATATGGCAATCTCTTTTTTTAAACATTCTTTGGTACCCAATACAGAAAGCTGTTTCAGACTGATTCATTCAAGAACTATTGAGGAAATAAGAAAAAAGACCAGCAAGTATTTAAAAACTATTCATTTTTAAAATAAGAGATTTTTGAGATAGATGTGTTGGTGGTAAAGATATAACTTCAAATGAGCAAGCTCAAAATCTTGTTTAGTTTGGTACAGAGCCCTAAATTAAATAACATGACTTGAATTTTCATGTAATTTGACTATCTTATATTAATATATTTTATTTCCTTCAATACCAATTCCATTCCAAAAACCTTCTTCCTTCCTCCACTTTCAAGCTGCTATAAGAAATAAGTGGAATAATTTACAGAAAAAGCATATGTTGCAGAATTTAACTTGGGGAGAAAAGATTGAGAGCAGGTTACCATGTTATACAATGTTAAGGAATCATATAATGATTTGACAATAGTAAGTTATGCAAGGACTGACCTTTTTGAAAAAAGATGAACTTATTTTCAGAGAATAAGGATAATCTGAAGTCCATATTTAGAAAAAATATATCGGAACAGATTAAACTTGATGAATCACTATCTCTACCACACTAAAGCTAGTACAACTCTTTACAAGGAATAACATTATGAATAATCACCAAAGTTTAAATTCTTCAGTTAAAATATACATGTATTATTTGGTCATCAATCCTCCCTAACCACATATAATCATAGTACATTCAAAACTATTATGAGTATACAAAAAGAATATGAGAAAAAATTAGGATCTAGGAGCTATAGACTTGTCCATCTCCTCTCAATTTCCCACAGCATCAAGAGGGCTAAAAGGAGATGCTTCTTCAAACAATAAATAGATTAAATCCTGGAACTGCTTACTGCAGGATACTGAAATGGATGCAAAAAACGACTGTAAGTCAAGTGACAAATTCACTCTAAAGTATTACAGTCTATCAATTGCCACTTGGGGAAGTCCTGAGATTGCTGCAGATGGAGAGCAGAACATGCAAACAAATCACTACATGTTTGCCTTTGCCTTGTACTCTCACCTACAAATCCTCTGTTGGCCTCTAACAAGAAGACTACTGAACCAGAAGAATCTTCAACCAGGTATAGTGACAGTTAAGCTTGCCTTTCAGTCTACGGATAGGAGAAGCTAGGATAATTTTTGCTTCAACAGATCCCAAGGATATACACAGAGATAATAATCCAACTTACAACTGCTTATTCTCCACAAATAACTATTTAGAGGGTTTCAGCCATATTGAAAGCGCGAGTACTTGCTTTTTCTTCTAAAGTAAAAACACGTTGAGAGCAGAAAATTGCCTTCTGTAACGATCGCCAATATTCTGCTGAGCAAGTCACAAGCAAACAAAAATGACTAAAATGTAATTTTCCACATAAATTGCTTTAGTCACTAGCAAGAAGAGGAATATGAACAACGTGTTTTTGAAGTCAAATGTCATCTTTTCTAGAATGGCAACATTTAACAGCAACATAACAGGTATGCTTATGGGGAAAAAGATTCATAAATCTCTTCCTTAGTTATGAGTCAAAGTAACTCATCCATGATTTCTCAACAGTTTAAAATAATTTTTTATAAAATTCACAACAATACATGCCATGCAAGTATTTAGTTTGATATTCCAGCTTGCTTGTGTGGTACTCTGCTATCACCCACTCAGGAATCTTCCACTCTAGTTTGATTATTCTCTCCTTATCTCTGAGTTGGTATAAAGAGAAGAATGCAAGTTTGGACCTTTATGTAGAAGATGTAGTGAGATATTCAGGAATAATTTAAAAGAGCTGGTGCTGGAAATTAAATGGAAAATCACCACTAAAATAAAGACATTTGCAACATCAAGAAATTGTGACACAGTCAACTGCATTTTGTGAAAACAGAAGAAACATTACATGAGAGTTATATAAAAAATTACTAAATGTATATTAGCCCATAAACAATGGGAGATACGATGTAATTTTGTATTTTGATTTTCCTCTCTAACAACCAAGGTTCTTTACTAATAAAGTAACAAGAGTTTATTCATAAGAATTCAACAAAACTCTGAAGAGTTTTGCAGACAGGATGTTTTCTTGTCTTCTACATTGCCAGGCTGTTCCATGAAATGTTCTGTATTTTCAGGATTCTGATTTTTGTCTTAAAACGTCAATCTACTGTGGACAGCTCATTTTGCTGTATTTCTGTAGCAGTTAATTCAACAAGAATACAAAATAATGGAGCAACACTATGAGCCAAGTTTAACTTCCAGTGTTTATGTGAGTTTTTTCCTTTTCTTCCTCTTCTTGTGCTTTACATACCTATGTCAACTCTTCATCAACTTGTTTTTTGTTATTCCCATGATATAGATGACTGGTTCTCAATTACTTCTGCCAATCTAATTTTAATTATTATGTTATTAAAACTTAAATCTACAGGTGAAATATATCTACTTATTAAACGCTGAAGAAAGTTATTCAGAAAACATTCTCCCTGTAATGACAGATTTCAGAATATTTTTATCTGTACCAGAAAATATAATTTTTCTTTTCAGATTTTGTCTATTTGTACAAGATATGAAATGCAAGGCTTCCCTCTTTTCCTGTTTTTACCTATTCTATTATCCCTTAAAATAATAACCAGTTTTCCAATTAGGTCACAAAAATACTTGCCATTTAGGAGGAAAGTTATATTTTAAAATAATTTAGTTTAAAATGCATGGAGAAAAGCACACATGAATCAGCTCTTTCAAAGAAACCTGTGCATGAAACATACTGATTTTAATTAATATATACAGGACGATGACACATAAGCTTTAGAATGTATGCAAAAACCTAATATAACACATTCTGTTACACTAAATCCTACTCCTTCAAAAAGGGAAGAAGGATTTCAAATAAGAACATGCAATAAACATTACATTTTCCTTATCCAATTCACATCCAAAATATCTAAAGAAAAAGTAACATCAAAAATTGGCAGGAACATATTTTTAAACAGTTTGTTACCCAAAACACACAACCTTGGCCTATCTGGTAAGCTTTGAAAAATGTAAGTAAATTTTACAACAACTGGGCAAGATCAAGATATTTGGTACTCATAACAAGATTTCAAATGTTGACACGGGATCAAGGCACCAAAATGTTGCACTTGACCATGATACTCAAATGAGCAAAACTGTAATGCCAGAATTTCTGTCCATTCTGATTTGGACGCCAGCCCAGTTTCCATACTGACACTGAGTACCTCCCTCTACTTCTGTTTACTTCATGTGTTACATTTGCTACATAGCCACTGTTTAAAATACAGAAGGTGAAAACATGCAGTTTGATTGAAGACTAATAGCAGTTCTGGAAAGAAAAACAGTAAAACAAACTAAAACCCACCAAACGTTTAGTGAAATGCTAAAAGTAATTAGTACAACACCTAAAATATATTTCTTATCAGCTCACAGATTTAAACTACAGTGTTACTTCTGAAATACACAGAACAAAAATATTTTAAATTAAGTACCTTTAGATTTTTTATTGGAGCTTCTTTTGCTTCTTGGACTTCTTTTTCCACCTGGCTGTTTTTCTGTAATAGGCTTTTCCTCCAGCTGAGGGTCCATATGGACATTTACAGATCTTCTCTCAGTCTCACTTTCTTTACAGCTTGGGATCCAGTCTCCACTGTCCATATTTTCATTATTATTGATGTTATCCTGTTCACCTTTATCCTGTCGTCCCATAGCAGTGTTACTACTGATCAGAACTTCATTCCCATCACTATCAAGTTGATTTTCATTTTCATCAGCTGAAGGAATCAAATGAGATGCCAAACTTTCTACCCTATAGTTAGCAGGAAGACTGTCCTTTGAGTCTATTTGTAGATCATTTGGTGGAAAGTCTCTGTCATCCATTAGAGCGTTGCTTGTTGAACCACTTAATCTCCCTCCAGATATTTTTAGACCTAAAATATAAAATGGAATGAAGCATTTACAATATGTATAGTATAACAGATAAATTATGTCAGCCAGTGCCAGCCACTAAAGACTCACATTAGCCAAGTGATACAGCTTAAAAGTACGGGGAATTTCTTTCATTCACTGACCTACTTAAAGTCTTAGCATGGGGGATATTTACATACAAAAAACCCTATGAAGTTATATTTTTATCCAATTATAATTGGATAAATTATAGCTACCTGAGCAAAAGCGTAGCTGATCTTTACAACAGTGCTTCTGTTGTTACAGCTGAGGTAATGAGAAAAACAAAAAGATAAACAGAAGCTACCTCACATCCCCCTTCCCCCCCACCCTTTAAATCCATGGCTAAAACAAAAGCATTCTTGTCAAATAAGATCATAGTTTGCCTGAAATAAAAATAATAAAAATAAACCTGGGAGGAATAAAAGTAAACAACTCTTAATTCTGTCAGTGATGGTATCAGATCAAACTTGCAGATAGATTAACTGTGTTACCAGAATTAGATGGAAGTAGAACTTGTTTATTGCCTCAATTGTCACATTATTTTCAAGAAAACATTCAACATGTGTTCAGTATACACAGAAGCAGATGGTTTGTTGATAAAAAACCAAAACCCCCACCTACTCTCAGCAGGAGTCAATTTTCCCTTT